>NC_057866.1:29942222-30301597 GCF_019393635.1 Dromiciops gliroides
TGTATATGTGAGTGTAAATACATGCCTGTGCATATGTCTACTATATAGCCTATGTTTTTCTAAGTTCTCTTTAGAAAAACCAGAACATTCATTTTTAAGAATAAAAGGATTTTGAGAGATAATATTGTACATTGGTTCCCAACCTTGAATTTTATCTCAAGGGAATGTCTCTGAGGGTCCAAAAAAGTATCACAAAGAAACCATAGGAAAACATATTATCCCTTCCATCCTACTTCCTCCGACATGAAAGCCTTTTTGAATACAGGACTCACATGCATGCATGTGTTTTAGGAAAATTAGTTGGTTATATTCATGGAGAGTTGATTATAAAGGATATATTGAAACTGGGAACAGGTAGACCATTTAAAAGACAACAGTGTAGGGGAGATATAAAGTTAACATTGTCATGTCCCATTAGGATTTCTCCAAATCCTCATTGGTCAAGCTCACATTCTTTTTTTTTTCTTTTTTCTTCAGTGCAACAAACATTTATTTTATTTTTTCAGTTATATCTAAGGGTAGTTTTCAACATTCATTTTCATAAGATTTTTCTCCCTCCCTCCTTTTCTTCCCCCCTCCACAAAACAGCAACATATATGATATAGGATACATATGTACAAATCGCAAGTGCTCTTTTTATCGGTTCCTTCTAGGTGGGTGGATAGTATGCTTCATTATTAGTCCCTTGGACTTGGATTATTGTAATGCTGATAGTAGTTAAGTCATTCAGAATTGCTCATCCAACAATACTTCTGTCACTATGCACAATGTCCAGTTCTGCTCACTTCACTATACATCAGTTCATATGAGTCTTTCCAGGTTTTTCTGGAATCATTCTGCTTATCATTTCCTAATGTAATAATAACAGCTGTACTGTGTAACAGTAGAAAACTGGATTTGGATTTAAGAAGACTGGCTCAGGGGCAGCTAGGTGGCACAGTGGATAAAGCACTGGCCCTGGATTCAGGAGGATCTGAGTTCAAATCTAGCCTCAGACACTTGATACTTGATAGCTGTGTGACCCTGGGCAAGTCACTTAACCTTCATTGCCCTGTTTTGGGGGGGGGGGGTTGGCAGGGAGACTGGCTCAAATTCCATCTTTGATTTTGAATTGTCAGGTTTATAGAATCATAGACTTAAGAGATGTGAAGGAGTTTCAGGACCATTGAATCTAACTCTCTCACTTCACATCTGAGGAAACTGAGAATTAGAAAAGTCAAATGACATGCCCAAGGTCACACAGGTATGGGTTTAAATTCAAATGTTCTGATGTCAAATCAGTTGACCCTAAAGATGTCATCATGGGGAAGCTAGGTGACACAGTGGACAAAGCATCCACCCTGGACCTAGGGGGATCCCAGCCAAAACCTTGCCTCAGACACAAGATAGTCTCCCACTGCATGACCCCAGGTATGTCCCCCAACTCTAACTTATTATGGTTCTCTAGGGTCCTGTATTTGAAAATCAAATTTGCCATTCAGTTCAGGTCTTTTCATCACAAATACCTGAAAATCCTCTTTTTCATTGAAGTCCCATTTTTTCTGCTGAAAGATTACATTCAGTTTTGCTGGATATGTGATTCCTGGTTGTAATCCCAATTCCTTTGCCCTGTGGAATATCATATTCCATGCCCTCTGGTCCTTTAATGTAGAAGCTGCTAGAGCTTGTGCTATACTGACTGGGGCTCCACAGTACTTGAATTCTTTCTTTTTGGCAGCTTGCAATATTTTCTCCTTGACCTGAGAGCTCTGAAATTTGGCTATAATATTCCTAGGAGTTTTCCTTTTGTGATCTCTTTCAGGAGGTGATCGGTAGATTGTTTCAATTTCCATTTTACCTTCTGCTTCTGGAATATCAGGACAATTTTCCCTGATAATTTCTTGGAACATGATGTCTAAGCTCTTTCCCTGATCATGGTTTTCAGGTAGACCAATAATTTTCAAATGATCTCTCCTAGACCTATTTTCCAGGTCAGCAGTTTTTTCCCAGAAGATATTTTACATTGCTCTCTATTTTTGTTTATTTATTTGGATTTGCTTTATTGTGTCTTGCTTTCTCATAAAGTCACTGGCTTCCATTTCTTCAATCCTAATTCTTAGGCAATTATTTTCATCAGATAGCTTTTGTATCTCCTTTTCCATTTGGCTTTTCCAGCTGTTGACTTTTTTCTCATGTCTTTCCTATATCACCCTCATTTCTCTTTCCATTTTTTCCTCTATTTCTCTAACTTTATCTTTAAAGTCCTTTTAGAACACCTCTATAGCCTGAGACCAATTCATATTTTTTTTGGAAGCTTTAGATATTGGGGCCCTGATGTTGACATCTTCCTCTGAGGGTGCGCCTCAATCTTCCTTGTCTCTGAAGAAACTTTCTATGATCCTCACATCTCTCTGCTCATCTTGCCTTTCTTTTACTTGACTTTTAGCTCCTTAAAGTGGGGCACTGTTTTCAGGCTGTAGTATCCCAAGCTTAAGAAGTCCCAGGTGGTATGATTTAAGGAGAAGCAGGTTCTTCACTTGTCTGGCCTGTTCACTGGTCTTTAGATGACCCCAGACCAACTTGCTAATCAACCAGCTTTGTGTGCTGTGGTTGTGAGCTCCCTTGAGCTTGTGCCCCTCCCCCACTTGGGCCACTGATAGTCAAGCCTACCTCCTGGTTCCCAGAAGGGGTGGAAACCCCATGTTCTGCCTCAGCACCAGGATAAACCCCTGTAATCTCCCTCCTGCCAAGTGCTCAGCCCTCTCACCAGATAGTGAGCTTAGTTCCAGATGACACTGGTGCTGCAGGTGATTCAGAGGATCTGGGGGTTTCTTTCTCTGCCAAGGCCTTCCTGGGACTGGGTATGTGTCAGGGTGACTGTGGGGTTGGGCTCCACTCCTGTCTCAGCACAGCAGCTCCCTTCTTCTGACCTTCCAAAGTGTCCTTGGTTGGAAGATGATTTTAGCACATTCTTCTGTGGATTTTGCTGTTCCAAGAATTGTATTATGACATTATTTGAATGTTTTTTGGAGTGATTGTGTCATTAGTTTCAGAGCTTACTGCATTTCCTCTGCCACCTTGGCTCTGCCACAGAAGTCCAAGGTCAATTCTTAAAAAAGAAATCACCCCTGGGCAAGTCCCTTAACCCTCATTGCCCCCAAAAAAAAAAAAAAAAAAAAAAAAAAAAAAAAGGAAATCACAGCTAACTATATTCCAGACAAATCATAAATATAGAAATGGTAGGTTCAACTGAAGATATCTCCATATGCTGTGGGCAGCTTGATATTATAACTTTTTTTTCCTCCTTCCATCTGTATTCATATACCATCAGTTCTTTCTCTATAGATGGATTGCATTTTTTATAAGTCCTTCAAAGTTGTCTTGGATCATTGCATTGCTGAAAATAATCAATTCATTTGCAGCAGATCATTTTATAGTATTGCTGTTACTTTGTATACAGTACATTTCAGTTTGCATCAGCTCATGTAAATCTTTTCAGGTTTTTCTGATAGCATCCCGCTCATCTTTTTTTGTTTGTTTTGTTCAGTATTTTATTATTTTCCAGTTACATATAAGGATTGTTTTCAGTAAGTTTTTTTGTAGGATGTTTAGTTCCAAATTTTTCTCCCACCCTTCCTTCCCTCCCTCCTCCCCAAGACAGTAAACAATCTAATAGAGGTTAGTAGGCTTCTGCCAGTCGCGGACGACCATGGATCAGCACCTTGAAGCGCCATAGGCCACAGTGTCGCTGTGCAGTCCGATTACATATGTGTAATCACATTAAACATTTCTACATTGGTCATATTCTGAAAGAAGAATCAGAACACAAGGGAAAAACCTCAAAAAAAGGAATAACAACCAGCCCAAAAGTAGAAACAGTAAGGTTCAATCTTTATTCATAAATCACAGTTCTTTTTTCCTGTGTGTTGAGAACATTTTCTATTATGAAGTTCTTTGAAATTGTTTTGGACCATTGCATTGCTACAAAGATCCAAGTCTATCACCACTGTTCATCATACAATGTTGCTATTACTGTGTAGAATGTTCCCCTGGTTCTGCTCCTCTCAGTCAGCATCAGTTCATGTAAGTCCTTCCAGGTTCCTCTGAACTCCTCCTGTTCATGATTACTTTTCACAATGATTTTAAAAACTTTGTATTCTAAGTTTTCTTCTTCCCTCCCTCCTCTACCCTTCCTATGAAATGCAGCAATTCAGTATAAATCATACATGTGCAGTTATGCAAAACATCTTCTCATTAGTCAGGTTGTGAAAGAAAATAGGCAAAGTAACTTTAGAAAGAGGCGCTAACAAATAAAATTATACTTCACTCTGTATTCAGAAACTATCAGTTCTATCTCTGTTGATGATTAGCATTTTTCATATGTCCTTCTGATAGCATCCTGCTCATCATTTCTTTCACAGTTACTATTGTTGACTATATTACCCTCCATCTTATTCCCTCCCCTTGATATTTACTCTTTTCTATCTTCCTTCACCTTATCCCTCCTTGAAAGTGTTTTAATTTTTACTGCCCCCTCCCCCAATCTGCCCTTCCTTCCATTGCTTCTCCCCCCTTTATCCTCTTCCCCTCCCACTTTCCCATAGTACAAGATATATTATTATACCCTCTTGAATGTGTATGTTATTCCCTCTTTGAGCCAATTCTAATGAGAGTAATGCTCACTCATTCCCCCACTCCTCCCTATCTTCCCTTCTACTCCATAAGTTTTTTCTTGTTTCTTTTATGTGAACTACTTTTCCACAATCCACCTCTCCCTTTTCCTTTCTTCCAGTGCATTCCTCTTACCCCTTAACATTATTTTGAAGATGTCATCATGGATCAGCTTGGTGACACTGTGGACAAAGCACCAGCTCTGGACTCAGTATGCTCCGAGCCCACAACTGGCCCCAGACATAAGCCACCCCACCCTGCCCCACAAAAAACAAGGATAAGTAAAAAAATAAATCATTTACAGATACCATCCTTTCATATTCAATTCACACCTGTGCCCTCTGTCTAAGTATATTCTTTTCAGCTGCCCTAATACTGATAAATATCTTATGAATTAGAAGTATTATTTTCCCGTGTAGGAATGTAAACAGTTTAATCTTTTAATATCCCTCATGATTTCTTTTTTCCTGTTTACCTTTTTATTCTTCTCTAGGGTCTTGTATTTGAAAGCCGAATTTTCTTTTCAGTTCAGGTCTTTTCATCCTGAATGCCTGAAAGACCTCTTTTTCATCAAAGTCCCATTTTTTCCTGAAAGATTATACTCAGTTTTGCTAGGTAGGTGAATTTTGGCTGTAGTCCCTGTTTCTTTACCCTCTGGAATATCATATTCCATGTCCTCTGGTCCTTTAATGTAAATGATGCTAGATATTGTTTTATCCTTACTGTAGCTCTACAATATTTGAATTTCTTTTTTATAGCTGCTTTCTATATTTTCTCCTTGACCTGGGAGCTGTGGAATTTGGCTATAATATTGTTGGGAGTTATCCTTTTGGTATCTCCTTCTAGAGGTGATCTGTGTATTCTTTCAATTTCTATTTTAGCTTCTGCTTCTAGAATATCAGGGCAATTTTCCCTGATAATTTCTTGGAAGATGATGTCTATTCTCTTCTTTTTTTTTTCTTTAATAGTAAACTATATTTACAGAGTACTTTAAAGGTAGATTTCCTTACAGAACACCCATGTGGTTGATTATTGCAACAACAATAATAGCTAACCTTTATACCTGACAAAGAAATTTCTTCCCAATTGCCCAGCAAAGTAAGAACCATCATCATCATTTGATGTGATAACTTCTAACACACACAGTGGCTCATACTTATCTTGTGTTTCCAGATACAAAAACCGATTGAGGTATGTTGTTTTTGTAATTCTGTCTAGGATTGGCTGCTGCTGAAGACAAATTATTTTCATCAGCCCCAGTTTTCTTCATTACCAGGCATTTTGATGAAACTGGCTATTATGAGATCCTCAGAAAAGTATATAAAATAGAATAGTATTTATTTAAATACTGTTTATCTAGCTCCAGGTATTTATTATAATACGATAATGATCTTGCAGTGAATTATCTGTTGAGTGAAATATGCTAGTTGTTTACAAAGTTTAAGTCTATATAAGGGGGGAAATTGCAAGTATTACTGCCTGAAAATGCTAATGAATAAATACAAAATTTACTTTCAAGTCAGTTATACATTAGGATATTTAGGTTTTAGCCTTCATTATTTCATAACATTCAAAGTAAAATTAAATTCACACTTTAGTGTGCTTTAAGTGAAATAAAATACATGTATCACTCACAGCAGGAAAGGCCATACCCAATGCTTTCCATGAATCCAAAATAATGAAATGCCCTCCTTTGAGTTTCAGTTCAGAGGCAGCCCTCTCTCCACGAGATCCAGGGAGCGCCTTATTCTCTGGGTCCCATGGTGGAAAGGAAAAAGTACTGGAATCAAAAGACTTGGCTTAAGATCTTAGTTTAGCTACTTTTCTACTGATGTAACCTTGGGCAAATCACTTCCCCCCTCTGGGTATAATTAATTCATCGCTAAAATGGTGTTGGAGATGGTGAAGTAGATGAGCTTGAAAGGCTTTTCAAGCTCTAAATTTATGATTCTATGACCAGTCTTTCTAAAATTATTGAGTAAAAAACTACTATTAGTTTCTGTGCAGAACATGAGGATATTAAAAGTGCAATTTCTATCCTCAGGGCTCTTGCAGTTCAAGTCAGAGAATAAAATATGTTCATAATTAATCAACAATTATTTTGAGTTTTTTGCTTTTTGTTTATCACTTAGGTCTAGGTATAATAATAATAATAGCTACAACAACAACAATAATAATCCACATTCATATAGCACTTTAAGATTTGAAAAGAAACAAATATTTCATTTTATCCTTCTTGTAGGTATGTATTCCAATAGTCATTATTCACCCCATTTTATAGATGAAAAAACTGAGATAGGAAGGTGTTAAGTGACTGAGGAAGAATTTGAACTCAGGTCTTCTTGAATATACCTACTATACTGACTGGGTCAGCCAGCTGTCTCTTCCTTAGCGAAGTACTTGGCACATAGTAGGGGTGCAATAAATGTTTTTAAACTTGTAAGATACAACCACATAAGCGGTGCATCCTTAGCATATATTATACTATAGTACACCAGGGTATCCTTTTTTTTTGTCCCTTGAATTTCTTATCTAAGATCTTTTCCCCTGAAAGAACTTCTTTTCTCTGCTCTGTATAGCTGTAGGGGCCAAATTTAATATGGGGAGAGTTAATTGGGTGCCTTGCCAAATATTGGGGTTCAGAAAATAATGAGGGACCTCTAGGTCCAAATCTTCCTCCCCTCCAGACTGCCTTTTTTAGTTATTTCTTCCAGGCCAATAAGAAAGGAACTTAACAGACTCTTCCACAAATAAATCAGGTTTTATTTAATGGGAATAAAATACACAGCAAAGGTGAAATTAATAAAGTCAAGGACAAGGGAATAGGGAAAAAGGAAAATGGATAATCTCCCTAGCTCTATCAAGGGCTGTTTCAAACCCACACTCACTTTCAGCTCAGCTAATTCAAAGGGCTGCATTTAACTCACTATCAGGGGTCCTCAATTTCTATGAGAGTCAGCAGCCAGTCTCTAGTCCACTCTGAATGCTCCTCCAAGGTCAGAGAGAGACTGAGAGTTTGTGTTAATTCCTGGTGGGGTCCCTTTTTCTACCTTTTTCTCCCTCCCCCAAAGGGGGAGGTCCTTCAAGTAGTGTGGCTGAGACTGGTTCCCTGTTGATGATGCAGACCATAGCCTCTGAGGACAAGCCTTCTCAGGGTTGGACAACTTTAAACTAATCGTCTTAAGTGGGTAAATAGTAGTTTCTCATTCACACCCAATTCAAACACTACTAAATCAATCAAGTCAGACCCCTGGGTGGCTGCCAAATTCCAGTATTTTACCACACAGTCATGTCCTACTCATCCTTTTGGATCTTGCTCAAGTACCATGTCTTTTCAGAAACCTTTCCCAGGGACTATAGTGGTTTTTCACTAACTGGCTATAAGACCTTGGATAGGTCACTTTTTCATCTTGGATTTCTACTATATAAACTAAGTAGGATGAGCTACATCACCTCTTATGTCCTTTCCAGTTCTGATAACTAAGTTATCACGTTCTCTTCTCATCTATATCGTTCAAATCTCTACTGTGCCCTCAGGGAGAGGAATTCCAGCTATTTTATTTCAGTTTCTTTTTTTTTTTCCTTTTGTACTATTCTTTTCTACCTCAATCAATAACTTAAAATGGGGGTATCACTTCTGCTCCTCTCTGTCCACCAACGTTTGTACTACATTTCTGAATATAAAAGACATGCTTAATAAGCATTAGATTAAATAAATATCTATCTTTGCTTCTTCAGCAGTTTTAGTCCATAGCCCTCATTTCCCAGATGAAGAAACCGTGGCATGGACAGGGCAAGTTACTTACCAAAGGTTGCCCAAGTAGTAAATGACAGAATTAGGATTTGAACCCAAGATTTCCAAAACCACATCCTATGTTCTTTACATAGAACAAGGCTGGATATAGCTGTAATTAAGAATCAAGACTTCAGAAACTGCTAGTTCTTTTTATATCATTAGTGTTAATGTAAAGTAGTGCTTTTAGTCTCAAACAATCATTCGTAAGTACAACATGGGACCACAAGGCTTGATGAAAAAGAGCTTAGAATTTGAATTGACAGAATGCTTACTTGGACCAACAGTGTGATGCATTTTTTCAAAGCCTAAACAAGTAATTAGTTAGAGCCGCTAGCAAATTCAGGTTGTCATAGAGCCTGCATCTTTCTGTATGACTATGGTATAAGATTCATAGTTTCCTGAAACCTTAAATCAGTCAGTCCTCACCGAGCCTTGACTGTAGCACAGTTTCATGTAGAAGATTGATATACCTGTTTGGTTTTCAAACTTAACTGTTTTCCTTGCATAAATGTTGTTTTGTTTTTTTTTTTCATTTCAGTTGTTTCTGACTCTATGACAGTGTTTGGGATTTTCTTGAGAAAGATACTGGGGCAGTTCATTATTTCTTTGACCAGCTCATTTTACATATGAGGAATATGAGGTAAATGGGGGAAGTGACTTGCCGAAGGTCCCACAGGTAGTAAGTGTCTGTGGCTGGATTTAAATTCAAGAAATTGAGTCTTCCTGACTCCAGGCCTACTACTCTATCTTTTGTGCCACCTAAGTGCCCTATATGCATAGATAGTACCAAAAAAAGAAAGCAGAAAACAAAGAGCATTGATCAGCGTAAGACTGTGTATAGAGCAGAGTTTGGGATGTTACATTTGTCAGAAATAGATAATGTGGAAAACTTCCTCCAACACTTCAAATTAGGTAAAATATGTACATTCTTGAATTTCATATTTTATATATCATCTGTTGAAAGTTTCATAAATGCAAAACAACTTCATAGTCTAGTTTTTAATTTATTAATGTTGCTTTTGTGGAACACAGAAACATAGTCTATTACTCAAATTCACAATGACGAATCATTCCCTCAACTTGTATAACCAGGAATCTGGAAATTCCCAGAGTGCCTTGGCTCCACCTCTCTTTAGCTAAGCTCCTATATAATAGCTGGTTCTTCTTCTGTTCTTATGGATAAATTTAAAGCCTTGAAATTACGCTTAAAGAATTGCTTGAGTACAAAATAGGGGGAACCAGACTTTACAGCTCTTCACTTCTGAAAAAAATGGATAGTTTCCATTGCTGATGTACATGCCTTCTATGAGCCAGTCATATGATATATTTGTCAAAACCTAACTCAAGGACCTCAGTCTTTAATAGATGAATAGAATTCATCAGTAAACTAATACTTAATAGAGGTATAGTATGTTTTTGTTCATTGATAACCTGAAGAATATCCAGAGAAGGGTGTTTAGTTTATGCCATATCAGGATTGGTTGAAGAAAATGGAGAAGTTTAGCTTATAGAAGGGAACATTGAGAGAGGAAATGATAGTTGTCTTTAAGTATTTGAAAGGCTGTCATATCAAATAGGGATTAAACTTATAATATTTGATCCCACAGGGCAAAACTAGGAACAGAAGGTAGAAGTTGCAGAAATGCAAATTTCATGATGTATGACATCAGGCAAAGCTTCCTAACAATTAAGGTAATACAAAAGTGAAAGAGGATGCTTCTGGAGGCAGTGGCTCCCTGATTCCACCCACCGAAGATCTTCAAGTAAAAAGTAGATAATTCTTTCTTATGTATATGTTTGTTAAAGAAGAAACTCCTTTTTCAAATATGACCACAGCAGTGTGCCTGGCACATAGTAGGTACTTGATAAATTCCTATTAATCAGGATTTTGGCTGATTTAGAAGAAAATGCTCCTCAGGTATAACCATACTGAAATTCAGTGAGGTTTGTCAGTATGTGGCTATATTTTATAAAAGAAGGCATGGGAATTAGCCATATCAGGAGTAGGATGTGGTTTACATCTTTAATTTCTTTAATTGATAGACTAAATTGTATGATGCATAAATATATTGCACACTCTTAAATAACAATAGGTTTTATTACTTTTGATCCCTGCCATACTGGGGCAAGTTCTCTATAAATATTGAAAAGAGGAAGGGAGGCATGTCATAAAATTGAACATGGGACACGATGGATCAAAGTAGGAAGAAAATTAGAATATGGAATCTAAAAGGTAAGGGATGGAAGAAAACATGGAAGATAACAAACAAAATGCAATTGTTGGAAGGGCCCTTAGAGCTCCTTCAGAGCCAGGAGAAAAAGATACTGAGTCCATAGAGATTGGTATTGAGACATGAAAATATATAAATGACCCAGTTACAAATAATGTCCCCTTGTCAATGTGCCAAATGGCAGCAGCTAATCAGAAACAGAAATGTGAGGATCAGTAGTTGAAGTGATGAGTTGGCAGCAAAGAAGTGGTAGGCTGTTGACAGCAGCTTAATGGAAATATGGCCGAGGGGGTTGTTTATTGTAAAACCTGGGAGAGTTGACAGTTGAAAGGTCACTCTTTGCCCCAAAGTCTCCTACCTTCATGTAATCCAAATAGCAGGAACAGGCTTGAGATGGATTCTGGATGTTGGGAAGGGAAAGAGGATGGGATACAGAAGAGAAAGGTGAAAAAACAACCTGTCATGGCTATTTTTGAAGTCATGGCCATGCAAAGGCACATGCTAGGTAGGCTGCTGGCTTGTCATCTAAGAGAAGTAGGCCTTGAAGGATTGATTGGCTCTGACGACTCAGACTACAAATCATTTGAGTTTTCCAATCTTCAGACATTTAATTCAGTTTTCTTAAAAAAAAACATTGAGGGTTCCTCTGAATTGACTTAGTCCTGGTGTCCTCTTGGCTCTCCCAACCACACTTGTGGGCATGCTTGATGGTTGTACATTTGCTACTGCTGGGAAGAATGGGTCAATGGAAATGAGATGTTCATTTGCTTGACATGCAAAGAAAAATTAAAGTTGGATGTTATTAAAGTCTTCAGGTACCTTAGAAGATAGAACCTCAAATGTCAGGAATGTCCCCACATGTAGAACTCAGGACATCCTATGACACCCCCTCCTGGAAAATAGATTGTCAAAGATGGAAGAGAATTTAGAATGTAGGCATGACAAGTCAGAGCTAGAATGGGTCTTAGAACATAGAACATGGAATTTTTGAGTTGAAGGGACCATGGAAAACATCTATTCAAATAATTTTATAAGTGGAAAAATTGGGGTACAGAGAGACAAAGGGATTTATCTAACATCAAACAGATGGAAAACCCGGGAGCAGAACCCAAACCTTTTAATTGTCTGTCCTATGCTCTTTCAATGACTCAGTACTCTTATGAACACAGAACCCATAATTTATTCAGTATCTGTACTTTTTTTTAAAATGTAGAATCACTATAACTTTACACTGGAATCATGGAGGGTTGTGTTTCAAACTAAGGAAGGGGGAAAAATAGGCAGATAACATCTCTGAATCTTTATTCCCTACTGGACCACGTTAAAGCTCCTTCTTCCTTATGTCCTCAAAGAATGATTTGATTTGCTAGCTATCTATCCATCTTTGCATTTTTATAACCATTCACCACAGTGCCTTGGCACTGTGACAAAAATATATTAGAAGCCAAAGATAGGGAAAGAAACTTCTATTCTCTATTCCATGGGGCTATTTTTTTCCATACAAATAAGGTAGAAGGGTAATTTATACGAGTTGACTCTACCAACCTTTACTTCTTTCCCCACCTCATCTGTATTTCTTTTACCATAAGATTGATTGTTCTGGACAACTTAAGGATATTCAAGCCCCATCCCATCCTCATATGTCCACTATTGCTGGGTACCTCCATTTGTCACATTTCTTCTACACCCATTCAGTTCTTTTCTCACTCAAAATAGGATATGGGCTTGGAAGGAAAAGTTTGAAAGAAAAAGAGAGGGGGAGAAGCATACCACTATTTTGTTTCTATATTTTCTTTTAAACATCCAATTTAATTTTCTGCTAATGGTGTGTGTGTGTGTGTGTGTGTGTGTGTGCGCGCGCGCGCGTGCGCGTGCACGCGCATGCGTAGGGGACAACAAGCTTTTACTGTAAAGAAGAGGATGAAGAGATCATACTTTGTATCACTCTGAAGGTTGGGAAATAATTTTGGAAAAAAGACAGCCAGTGTTAAGTCATTAATAAAGTATAATTTTCTGTTTTAGAAAAATTAGTCTCCAGTGCCATGACCTAACACAAATCTGATTTCAGATGTGATTTGTTTCACTGAAAGATGATAGTTAAGGGATCCTTTGAACATTTTGTATCATGTGACTTGACTGATTACCAAACTGGAAAGGAATTTAGAATTACTCATTTAGACTTCAGAAATAGTCAGACAGTCAATAAGTATTTATTAAGTGTTTATGATGTGCTAGGCACTAAGATAAGGACTGGGAACATAGATATACACAAAAAGAAAGACAGTCCCTGCCCTCAAGTGCCCAGTATTATAATAGGGGAAGGCAATGCATATAAAGGAAACTGAAAGGTGGGTGAAGGAGAGAGAAAGAAGTTACTCAATGCCAGGGCATGATTGAGAAGTCCTGATTACAGACTGGTAAAAAAAGAGGAGATGACTGTTCTGAATGCCCTCCTTCTATGAAAATTCAAGGAGAAGCCTTCCAATTTTATGTAGGAACATGAGGACTAGGCAGTACTTCCAAAGTGTGGAGTCTATGCTCCCCCCAAACACACACACACACATACACACACACACACACACACACACACACACACACACACCTTATTTTATAGAAGCACTACAATATGGTGGGTCAATGAATGCTAGACTTGGGAACAGGAATACCTAAGTTTAAATGTTTATTAGGTATTCTGTGAGCAAAGGCAAGATACTTCAAGCCTCAGTTACTCCATCTGTAAAAATTCAAA
Organism: Dromiciops gliroides; assembly: GCF_019393635.1. NCBI lineage: Eukaryota > Metazoa > Chordata > Mammalia > Microbiotheria > Microbiotheriidae > Dromiciops > Dromiciops gliroides. The sequence goes on from NC_057866.1 coordinate 29,955,649, forward strand.
TAATAACTAGTACTACCTCCCTCACAGATAAAGTACTTGACAAACACAGAATACCTAAATTCATGGCAACTTTTATTATGGAAGAAGAATCTCAAGTCCACAGATGTCAAATGGTTTACACAAGGATCATAGATTATAAATTAAAAGCTGAATGGGAATTTAGAAACCATGTATGTAAAGACAATCATCCTACTGAAAAGGAAACTAAAATCCAGTAATATGAAGTCTCATCAAGGTCACAAGAATTGCAGTGGAGATTTGAAGTCAAGACACTCCAGTGTTCTTTCCACTGTACCACAACTCAGTCTGTCTGTCTGTCTGTCTCTCCTCTTTGCCTCTCTCTGTCTCTGCATGTCTCTGTTTCTCTCTGTCTTTCTGTTTCTCTCTGTCTTTCTGTTTCTCTCTGTGTCTCTCTCTCTGTCTCTGTCTCTGTCTGTATCTCTCTCTCTCTCTCTCCCTCTCTCTCTCTCTCTCTCTCTCTCTCTCTCTCTCTCTCTCTCTCTCTCTCTCTCTCTCTCTCTCTCTCTCTCTCTCTCTCTCTCTCCATATGTGTGTGTGTGCCACAACTCATCTAGGTCTCCTCACTCTTAAATCAATATTCATTCCATGATACCATGCTGTCATGCATTTACTCACTCAATTCCTCTCTCTTCCCTTCATCAAGTCTAACTTGGCCCTGCCCCCTTTTTTTCTCTTGTTTTGTTCCCTTGAGCCAAAGTAAAATAGAATGCCTCTTCCACATATTTGAACAAAGCCATCATGCCCATGTGCCCTCGGAGTTATCCCTTCTCTAGGTTAAATAGTCCTGCTTCCTTCAAGTGACTCTCATAAGATATGGATTGTAGGACCTTCACCATCTTTCTTTTCTCTTAAGGATATGCAGGTCACCAGTGTCCCTTCTCAAACTGTGACCCACCCCCACCCCCATCCCAGCACTGCACACATCACTTAATATAAGGTTTTCCTATAGGAAGATAATCCTGGTTTCTTTTGTATTTAAGGGAAGGGGAATGGTACTGAAACATGTATATAAAATAAAGATTTATATGTGTATATCTATGTACCTAGGTGGTGCCACGTGAATAGAGCCCTGGACCTGGAGTCAAAATAGTTGTGTGACACAATTCACTTAACCGTTACTTCAGTTTCTTCAAGCGTTTCAATATCCTTGCCAAGAAAACCCCAAATGGGGTCACAAAAAGTTGGACATGACTGAAAACAACTGAAAAACAACAATTTGCATGTGTGCCCTTGTGTATGTTGGGTATTGGGGGAGATACATACTTATTACCTCCTTTCAAATTCTGCTTGGGGCTCATCACAAGACTTTTCTGTCTTACCTCAGCAGCATAGAAAGAGATTTAGCTCTAACATCATTAACATTCCGCAGTCCCCTACTGCCATTCTTTTATAATATGGGTAAAGTTTCACATAAAAATTAAAAAAAAACAAAACTATCCAAACCTTCATTTGGCTTGAAGATCTATGAGAATATATAATAGGAGAATGAAATGGAAGCAAGTCATATGTTGCCATCAGTTGTTATTATAAGGTCAATATGGTAATTTATTACTTCAATATTAAGTTATATCTATTATAGCTATTTATCACACTACTCATTGAAGACAATCACATCTTATCTTGATCTTTTAAATTTTTATAACAATTGGGTCCTTGATTATGTATGTTTGTCAGAAGCCCCATTGAGATATGGAATGCTAGATGACACAAATGCAATAAAGATCTGAGATTCATTTTAGATTCAGTAAAACAATATTGGAAGATGAAATATGTCCTTCTGCTCATTCCTGACAGTTTATTTCTCATCATTTGCCATTACATCTATTATATGTTAGAGCATTAGTCTCAAATATTGGTTGTTGGGGTTTTTTAACCATTTTTTTTCTGTTTTGGTTTCCAATGTAAATGATCAAGCCTTGTGGGGGGAAATATATGCAGAGAAAATCACAGTAAATGGAGCAAATAGGCAAATGGAGACCTTAATGGCCAGGTTTGAAAAGGGTTGGTAGTTTTATAAGTGGCAGCAGAATTTGTTTATTAGAAAGTTAAGTGACACAACCAAAACATATAGTACTGGAGATAAGATAATTAGAAACTGAATCAAGAAGGAATTGCTACATCAATCTCTACAAATCCCATTCCATCAAATAGTTGGCAGAATCATCTGGCTGATGAGAAATAATTTTTGGTGCTTTATTCTTTTAGAATGTAATCTCTTTGCCCTTAGGGATTTATTTATTTAGTGTGTGTGTGTGTGTGTGTGTGTGTGTGTGTGTGTATGGCACAGTGCCTAACACATAGCAGGTGCTTTATTTGATAATTGATTGATTAGCAGTAAGGAAATAAGAAATTATTAAGTGATTACCACATGTTAGGTTCTATGCTAACTAGTTCATTAGGGGATCACTAGGCAAGGATGAAATTTTAAAGTGAAAGTCAAAGAGGAATGCTTTACTTCAAGGAGAAAGGCACCCAAGAAGGAACAATAAAAATAAAACAACCAAAAAAAAATTGCCTGGTACTGGTATTTGCCACTGGGTCATTCATCTTTAGGTGGAATGATTTTCAGTCTTGTCCAGAAGCGCTCTTCTTATTATCAGGGGTTTGGTTTGGTTGCAGTTACGTGGAAAGAAGATGCCATGGAATGTGACCATTTTTGTGTATCTGTGGAAAAGCTTAAGATGGAGAGGTGTAACATCTGATCTCATTAGAGTCAGTCATCAGGGCATATCACTGTGATCCCTCATGTTTCTGTATCACTTTAAGTTTTAGTCAACAGGGGCAGCTAGGTGGTGCAGTGGATAGAGCACCGGCCCTGGATTCAGGAGGACCTGAGTTCAAATCCAGTCTCAGACACTTAACACTAGCTGTGTGACCCTGGGCAAGTCACTTAACCCCAACTGCCTCACCAAAAAAAAAAAAAAAAGTTTTAGTCAACATTTCTACAACTCTATTTAGAATCTTCCTTGTGCCTTCCTCCACCAACCCTGCTATCCTGTTCTCTACAATAAAGTGGCACTGGCCTCCTTGGTTTTCCTCCCACATGACACTTTATCTCCCAGCTTCATTCATTTTCACTGGCTGTCCCATATCCTTGAATTTCTCCTTTTCCTCATCGCCATCTCTCCACAGCTTCCCTGTATTTGTTCCAGTCCCAGCTAAAATCCCAACCTCTTCAAGAAAACTTTCCAGATCTGCTCATTTGTTTTGTCTATTCATTATTCCTAATTTGTCCTGTATGTGTCTTGTTTGTACATAATTGCTTGCATCTTGTCTCCCAACTAGATTATGAACTATTTGAGAACAGGAGCTTTTTGTGGGGGGGGGGGGGATGGCAGGGCAATGAGGGTTAAGTGACTTGCCCAGGGTCACACAGCTAGCAAGTGTCAGGTGTCGGATTTGAACTCAGTTCCTCCTGAATCCAGGGCCGGTGCTTTATCCACTGCTCCTCCTAGCTGCCCCTGAGCGTTTTTTTTTTAATCATTCTTTTTATCTCCAGAGATTAGCAAAGTGACTGACACATAGTAGGCCCATAATAAATGCTGATTGGTGGTGATGATGAAAACAATGATAATTAGAATGACAGCCATCATCAATATCTAACCTCTTGGTACCCCAAGCAACTCTGCAAAACTATTAGTTACCGAATGAATGCAGATCTACTTCGGCAGATAGAGTTTCTGATACCAATGAAACAGTTTACATCATTTAAAAAAAATCACTTTGGGAAATCTATTATAGTCATATATGTTCAACTATAAAGTAGCTTAATTAGGGTTCTTTCCTTCAACAAAAAAAAATGCATTTACGTCAAGTTAGACTCAGTAGACCTTTCTTTGAATTCAGATTCTAACATATCCTTATTGCTACCCCAGGCATCTCACCTGTAAAAATGGAAGTAATAACACATTCATTAACTTATTGGGCTGTGTTAAACAAAATAATTTGTAAACCTCAAAGAGTAATAAAAATGTGAGTTACTGTTGTTTTTTGTCATGCCTCTCAGTGTGTATGGGTAAAGCCATGCTAAGATGCGGGGATGTATTTATAATAATGAGACTGAATGTAGTGATCCACCTAAAAAGTATAAGAGGAAAATCATGATTAATTGAAGCAATCATTCTTTTTTTGAGTGTGCTCTCATTACAGTGATTTTAAATATTTCCTGCAATCATCCTCCCTCGTCTCAATGCCCTCTTTCTGGAAATACTTTTACCACACACCCCCCCCCCGCCCCCTTGGCTGGAGGGTGATAGATTGTGTTAGACTTGTTATACATGGAATATAGTCTAAACAAAGGGATCAACATCTCATCCAAGTACCTTCGACTCTAGAGGAAAATAACACTTTAAGGTAGAAACCTGCTGTATATAGTGGACATCTGCATAATGACCAAAATTAGTGCAGCTTTACTTAGGGCACAGCTCTGTAGAATGTTGATTCCATGGAAAGGAGCAGAAGGTTGTAAATTTCTGAGGTGGAGATGGGGAAGGAGTCTCAGGGGGGCAAAAAGCCCAAGAACAACAACTATTCAATGTCAGCAGCCCTTTGGAAAGGGGGTAAGAGAGCCTGCTTCAGCCATGATTACACAACCTTTGCTCATATCATGTCACAAAATTACCTCACATTGAAATCTGCTTTGTTCTTGGATATTAAAAGTAAATTGAGAAGAATAAGGAAATAAAGTGAGGAGAGTTGATGGCAAGGAGTAATGGTCATGTTCATTTCTATTATGACTATTAATAAAATGGGGAGAAGGTTGATTATTGTCACAATTTCTTTCATTTTCTCTCACCTGTATGGTAAGCTTTTGTGGGGTAGAGTGTTGCCTTGTACATTTTTATATGCCTCAAAAACTATATTATAGACATAGCGGATGAACAATAACAAAGAGAGTGAAAGCATGTACTTGTGTTTGGAGAGTATGTGGGTGGCAGTTTTCTTGTGGTGAATAAGCCCAAAATAATATCTAAAAAGTGAGAAACAAAGAGCCAATATTTAGGGGAGTCTTTCTTATCTCTGTAGTTTACTTTGTACCTTCTTGCATCTGTGTCTTGACTTTATCCTTTGCTAGAACATCTGAGTGAACTGCAGGTACAGACAAGTTGTTGAACTGAAGACAGTAGGAGTCCATTGCTGAAAGAGATAATAGGCAGCTGATTAGGTTGGCCAGCTCAGGCATGTCCCTGGAGCCCCAAAAGTCATCTCTAGCTGACCACTGATGTCACCTAAGTATAAAGCTATAAATCAATGTGGATTGGGTCTGTGGACAAAATGTTCAAAGCATCTTCCAATCTGCAAAGTGTTTTTAGACCCATTATCTTATTTGGTCTTTAATAGGGATTAAGATATAGATAGGGCAGGTGTTACAAACTCCATGGGTTTTTTTTTGTTTGTTTGTTTGTTTGTTTTGCAGGGCAATGAGGGCCAAATGACTTGCCCAGGGTCACAAAGCCAGTAAGTGTCAAGCGTCTGAGGCCGGATTCGAACTCAGGTCCTCCTGAATTGAGGGCCTGTGCTCTATCCACTGTGCCACCTAGCTCCATGTTTAAAGATAAGAAAATGGAGTTTCAGTGACTTAGAATTTGGTTGAAAAAGAAGAGATAGGTAGCAATAGGAGATAGGAGAGCATGATTGGTAGAACTCTGTACTGCATTCCAACTCCAGGTCTTTCACTGACATGCTGTGTGACCTTGGGAAAGTCAGTTATATGTCATGACCAGTCTATGAACTTGTAATGGAAAGATTGGATAGATGGATAGATTTGTTAAGGGAGAGATGGAGAGGAGAGATCGGGAGAGAATAAGAGAGGAAAAGAGAGGGAGGGAGCCAGAGGCAGAGAGAGAAAGAGAGGGGGGGGAAGAGATACTGGACCTTGGATGTTATTTGTCCAATGATTTAATTCAAATAATGCAGAAAAGCATTTGTTTTTTAACTTATAGAGAATTTTTTGGGATATAAGAGGTTAAGTAATAATAGCTTTAGATATGTGATCTGATTTGATCCTCACAACAACACTGGGAGGCAGATACTATAATCTTTATATTATTATTATTATTATTATTCCCATTTTACATACAATGAAATTGAGGCAGATAGAATTAGATGACTGTTCTAGGTTCACAGAGTGTGTAAGTGTCTGATGGAGGATTTGAACTCAGGTCTTCCTAGCTCCAATTACAATATGATATAAACTGTACCACCAAGTTGTCCAAGGAGTCTCAACAAATTTATATCAGATTCAGTACCTGAACCCAGGTTTTTCTGATACCAAGTTCTGCTACCTATTAAAATACTGCATTGCCTTTTATGGGAATAATACAGCAGTCCTTTTTCTGCAGACATATGGCATTTTCCTTCAAAAATTCTTCCTACATGATTTGAATGATCATAAAACTCAGAATAGCTTAGTCATTCACAGTTACTCTGAATAATATTGCTACTACTATAAACAACATTCTCTTCATTCTACTCATTTCACTCTAGATTATTTCATGCAAGGCTTTCCAATTTTTGGGAAACTAACCTCCTCATCATTTCTTATAGTAATATTCCATCACAATCATATACCACAACTTATTCAGTCATTCTCCATTTGTTGGGCATCCCCTCACTTTCTAGTTCTTTGCCACCAAAAAGAGAGTTGCTATAACTATTTTAGAACATATAGGTTATTTTCCTTTCTCCCTGATCTCCTTGGAAAACAGACTTAATAGTGGTATTGTTGGGTCAAATGGTATACACAGTTTTATGACACTTTGGGCATGATTCTAAATTGATCTCCAAAATGGTTAGATCAGTTTACAATTCCACAAATCATGTATTAATATCTCAATTTTCCCACATCTGCCCAACATTTGTCATTTTCTTCTATCATTTTAGCCAATCTGATAGGTGTGAGATCATGCCTCAGTTGTTTTAATTTGCACTTCTCTAATCACTAATGATTTAGAGCATTTTTTCATATGACTTTGTACAGCTTTCTACCAAAAATTGCACATCTTTTGACCAAATACTCATTAAAATTTTAATACATACTACTGCCATATGAAAAAAATGCTCTAAATCACTATTGATTAAAGAAATACAAATAAAAACAACTCTGAGGTACCACCTCACACCTATCAGATTGGTTAATATGACAAAAAAGGAAAGTAATAAATGTTGGAGAAGCAATGGAAAAATTGCAACATTAATGCATTGTTGGTGGAGTTGTGAACTGATCTCGTCATTCTGGAGAACACTTTGGAACTATGCCCATGCGGCTATTTTGCTGTGCATGCCCTTTGACCCAGTGATACCACTGCTAGTTCTGTATTCCAGGGAGATCATGGTAAAGGGACCTACATGTACAAACATATTTATGGCAGTTCTCTTTGTGGTTGCAAAGAGTTGGAGGTCAAGGGAATGGCCATTAATTGAGGAATGCCTGAACAAGTTGTGGTGTATGAATGTGATGGAATACTACTGCACATAGGAAATGATTAGTAGGCAGATTTCAGAGAAGCCTGGGGGAACTTGGGAGAACTGATGCTGAGTGATGTGAGTGGAGTCAGGACAACATTGTACACAGTGACAGCAACATCGTGTGATAATCAACTATGATAGACTTGGCTCTTCTCAGTGGTGCAGTGATCCAAGACAATTCTAGGGAACTTGCGATGTAGAATGTTCTCCACATCCAGAGAAAGGAACTGTGGATTATGAGTGTGTATTGAACCATACTGTTTCTCCTTTTTGGCTGTTTTTTCTCCTTTTTTGAGGTTTTTCCCTTGTGTTCTAATTCTCTTTTCACAATATGACTAATGCATAAATATGTTTGGTGCAATTGTGCATATACAGCCTATATCAAATTGCTTTCTCTCTTGGGGAGAGGAAAGGGAGGGAATGGAGGGAGAAAAATTAGGAACTGGGGGTCTTATGAATATAGGTGTTGAAGACTCTATTTTCATGTAGCTAGAAAATAATAAAATGCTTTTATGATGATAAAATAAATAAATTTAATACATGCAATAAAATTTATAGGATTTCAGTCAGCCAACTATAATGAAATCCAGTTATCAAAATACATTTTATTTTAAAGTTGACCAACTTCAGCTCAAGAACCCTTTCTAAGTATTCACTTGAATCTTTCCTATGTAGGGTTTGCTGGCAGAGGAGGGGTGACCTTTGGGATATAATAATATGGAAACGTCCTGAACCTATAGAAGACACACATGAAAATAGTTGGGTAGAACGTCTGTGAACAGAACACCTCCCCATGGATGATCTACTCCAGGTAAGGGAGAAGTATCATTTGCTTACAACCTATCAAAGGTGCATTGATGACTCAGTCCTTAAATAGCTATCTGTTAATTATGATGTTCATCCTTCAATACTGACAGCTCCTCCTTCCTGTCTCCTGGATGCACATATGTGCATATTACTTTTGGCTTGATGTCTCACTTTCTTGTCTCTTATATCATGGCTTCAATCCCTTAAAAGGGAAGAGGACAGGGAAAAGACAAAAATTCCATCTCATAAAACTTTTAACAAATGTGATTTATGTGGATGATGGGTGTCAAACTGTTTCTTAAGCAGATGTTTGTGTGTGATGTCCCAGGAGTTGAAAGAGTGGCAGATTGGACTGCCCAGGACTTCTTAGCATGAAACGGGTGCATGGAGTTATCTCCTCATCTTCTGAAACCAAAGTGCCAGTTGGGTTATTAATATAGAACAAAGTATTTCTGAAAAGTAGCTGGCTCCCTCCCTCCCTGTCCCACCCCACTTTTGAAAATCTGGCATTGTGGGGCAGCTGAACATGCTGACAGGAGAAAGATGTCTCCTGTTCAACTGCCAGGGGACTTGGACTATTCTTAAGGAATTAGCAGGGGGGAATGCAATATAGTGAAGCCACAGAGACAGTCTATGAGCCTGGTGCCTTGTCTGTGCCCAGCTCTGTCATGTATACTGCCCCAGCACAGTCTGGGAAAAGTTGGCCTTGCTTTCCTAGGATATACTTGAACTTCTGAAATGGAAGTGATCAGTTCTATTTCACTGGGTTGGTTGATTCTTGTGTTCAGATCAAATGACTAGGATGCTGTTGTCATTAACATCTTTCATTTCTTATTTTTAAGTTTCATTGATGTTTTCTGTTTCTTATCCCACACATATTTTCTAGATTATACCTTTCTTCAGAACTTTTACTGTAACAAAGAAAATGACTAAGCAAAACTGAGCAATAAGTAAACTATGTCTGATGGTACATGCTGTATTTCTCATATGTGATTTCCTACCTCTCTTTCGGGAGAATAGAATTCTATTTAATTCTATTTTCTCTAGGACCAAGAGAAGTTCTTCTAGTTAATCCAAACTTGAATACTTTACATCACTTTACTGTCCTTCTGTTGATGTTTTTGAAAATCCTTTAAAACAGTCTGGAAGACCACTTGTTGGGGATGTATACTGGGGAATAACCTTTGGTGTATGCATTGGAATATCCTGTATACATTTATATTGTGCAAATATACCTATATATCTACATCTTTATATTTTTATATATAGTTTCAATTCACACAATTTCAGTTCCTAGAGGTCAGGTATTACTATTTACTCTGCCTTTGAATTCTCAATGTCTAACAAGTGCTTGACAAATACTAGGTGCTTAATAAATGTTTTATAGATTAATATTATTAGAAGATTGAGCAAATTGATTTGGAGTCCAAAGACCTAGTTTCTTATCCCAAATATGATAATGTTTATATTTTCATGATGACCTTGAACAAGTCACTTCCTTTTTGTACTTTAGCTGTGTTGAATATAAAATAAGGGACTGTTAGACTGGGTGATCTGTAAGGCCACTTCCAGATCACTTTCCTATATAAGTAGGCAGCATAATATAATAGAAAGTACACTAAACTTGAAGCCTTCCAATTCTTCTCTGCCCTTAGTCAGTGTTGTGACCTTGAACAAATCACTTCCCTCTTGAAATGAGTTTGTTCATCTATAAAAGAAGACTTTATTCCTTCTACTTATAAAATTCTAAGAATATTTATGAACTTGATTATGAATATATGCTATATTGGGCTACTTTCACTCTAACATGAATAATAATGATATCAAATTAAGGTAGCATCTTGTAGCTTAAAAAGTCCTTAACTTACAATAACCTAGAGACTTCCGGGATGGAGCCAAGATGGCGGAGGAAAGGCAGTGAGCTCCCGAACTCATAACATGATCACTCCAAAAACATCCAAATAATGCCATAGGAAAATGCCCAGAGCAGCAAAACTCACAGAAGAATGTGCTGAAATCATCTTCTAACCAAGAACAGCCTGGAAGGTCAGAAGGAGGGAGCTGCTGTGCTTTTACAGGAGTCAAGCCCAACCCCACAGTCACCCTGACACAGATCTAGTCCCAGGAAGACCTCACCAGAGAAAGAGACTCCCAGAGCCTCTGAATCATCTGAAGCACCAGTGTTGTCTGGAACTAAGCTCACAGTCTAGGGAGTGAGCTGAGCCCTGGGCAGGGGGGAGACTACAGGGGTCTATACTGGTGCAAAGACAGAAGGCAGAAGAGGATTTTACATCCCTGCTGAGAACCAGGAGGTAGGCTCAAGTAGAGTAGCAGTGACCCAGCTGGGGGAGGGGCACAGGCTTATCAGAGCTAACAACCACAACACACAAAGCTGGTTGATTAGCAAGTTGGTCTGGGGTCATCTAAAGACCAGGGAACAGGCCGGGCGAGTGAAGTACCTGATTCTCCTTAAATCATACCACCTTGGACTTCTTAAGCTTGGGATACTGCAGCCTGGAAACAGTGCCCCACTTTAAGGAGCTAAAAATCAAGTAAAAGAAAGGCAAGATGAGCCAACAAAGAAAGGTGAGGACCATAGAAAGTTTCTTCAGTAACAAGGAAGACCAAGGGGCACCCTCAGAGGAAGATGTCAACATCAGGGCCCCTGTATCTAAAGCTTCCATGAAAAATATGAATTGGTCTCAGGCTATAGAGGTGCTCAAAAAGGACGTTAAAGATAAAGTTAGAGAGGTAGAGGAAAAAATGGAAAGAGAAATGAGGGTGATGAAGGAAAGACATGGGAAAAAAGTCAACAGCTTGAAAAGTCAAATTGGCCAAATGGAAAAGGAAGTACAAAAGTTCTCTGATGAAAATAATTGCCTAAGAATTAGAATTGAACAAATGGAAGCCAGTGACTTTATGAGAAAGCAAGACACAATAAATCAAATCCAAATGAATAAAAAAATAGAGAGCAATGCTAAATATCTTCTAGGAAAATCTGCTGACCTTGAACATAGGCCCAGGAGAGATCATTTGAAAATTATTGGTCTACCTGAAAACCATGATCAAGGAGAGAGCTTAGACACCATCCTTCCAAGATATTCTCAGGGGAAAATTGCCCTGAAATTCTATAAGAAGAAGCTAAAATAGAAATTGAAAGAATCCACTGATCACCTCCAGGAAGAGATCCCAAAAGGAAAACTCCTAGGAATATTGTAGCCAAATTCCAGAGCTCTCAGTTCAAGGAGAAAATATTGAAAGCTCCCAAAAAGAAACAATTCAAGAACTGTGGAGCCCCAGTCAGGATAGCACAAGATCTAGCAGCTTCTACATTAAAGGACCGGAGGGTATAGAATATGATTTTCCAAAGGGCAAAGGAAATGGGATTACAACCAAGAATCACCTACCCAGCAAAACTCAGCATAATCTTTCAGTGGAAAAAATAGGACTTTAATGAAAAAGAAGACTTTCAGATATTTGTGATGAAAAGACCTGAACTGAATGGCAAATTTGACTTTCAAATACAAGACCCTAGAGAACCATAAAAAATTGGAGCTGGGGGACATACCTTGGGTCGTAGAGTGGGCGACTTTCCTGTGTCTGAGGCTGGGTTTTGGCTGGGATCCCCCTGGGTTCAGGGGTGATTCTTTGTTTACTGTGTCACTTAGCTAGGCGATGACATCTTTAGGGTTAAATTGAGGGGTGAAGGGAATTCACTGGGGGAAGGGGAAGGGCAGAGGTGAAATCCTGCATGAAAGTAACAGGAAAAGGTTTATGGAGTGGGGGAAGAGATGAGAGAGGAGCAGTGCAGTAAAGGAATTTTACACTCATTAGAAAAGCCTCAAAGACCTTAAACTCATCAGAGCTGCCTCAAGGAGGGATTTATAGACACAGCCAACTGGGTGTAGCAATCTGTTTAATCTGGGCAGTAAATGAGCCTAACACTCATCAGAATTGGCTCAAAGACCTCAATCTCATTAGAATTGGCTCAAGGAGGCAATAATGTACACACTCAATTGGGTGGAGTAATCTCTCTAACCCTGCAGGAAAATAGGAGGGGAAGGGGATAAAGAGAGAGGGGCAAGAGAAGGAAGGGCAGAGTGGGGGAGGGGACAGACAGAAGCAAATCCCTTTTGAAGAATGATGGGATGAAAGAAGATGGAAAATGGAATAATCATGGGGAAGGGAATAGGATGGAAGAGAAAGAGTTAACAATAGTAATCATGCAAAAGAGAAAAGGGGGAAAATATACAAAAAATATGTATAGCAACTCTTGGTAGAGGCTAAGAATTGAGAATCAAGGGAATGTCCATCAATTGAGGAGTGATGGAAAAATCAGTGCTATATGATTGTAGTGGAATGGTCTTATGCTACAGGAAATGACAAACAGGATGATCCCCAAAAAAGCTGGAAAGACTAATGAACATCGATGCATAGTGAAGTGAGCAGAGCTAGGAGGACATTGTGCTAAGCAACAGCAGTATTGTTCAGTGGTCAATTGTGAATGACTTGACTACTCTCAGCAATGCAATGATCTAAGACAATCCCAAGGAACTACTGAGGAAGCTTACTATGCACCCCTATAGAAAGAACTGATAAAAAAGAACACTTGTGGATTGTACATATATAACCTGCTTGCTTTCTTGTGGAGGGGGAAGGAAAGGGAGGGAGGGAGGGAGAAATATTTGGAACTCTAAATCTTATGGGAATGAATGTTGAAAACTACCCTTACATGTAACTGGAAAATGAAATAAATGCTTGTTGTTAAAAAGAAAAACAAAAACAAAAACAAAAAAACTTACAATGACCTGAGAGTATTATTTCCATTTCACAGGTGAGGAAGTTGAAGCTTAGAAGCTTACCCTTGGTCTCATAACTCATTAGGTATCAAGGGTAGAATCTGAACTCTGATTATCTGATTCCAGGAGCATGGTTTTTCATACAATACCAAGAAGCAGTTCTGCCCCATTTCCTAGGTCTTAATGCTTGTGAGAGCTAATAAGGTGACTCTGAAGCCAAATGATATTCCGAATACTCAGAGCACATGCCTTCCTATCCCCTTCATCCAAAGCAAACACCCATTTATCCATGAATGAACAAGGACTTGGCAAGGAAGAGAGCATCAGAGCCTTTGACTTCCAGAACACTTCAATCTTGAACTAAGGGAGGCCAGAGGCTTATGGAAATAAGCAAGGAGATAAGGAGCCTAATGGAGCGGAAATTAGCAGTGTTTAATGCCAGAGGAGAAGCATGCTGAAAAACTGAAGGAAGCCCTGTTTGTCCTAGGCAGATGAAAGAAGAGATTCCCCTGACCTACATTGTAAGCCCTCAGGGGCACAAACTTTGGCTTTCTGCATTTGGTAAGAGATTGGCCCAAGCAGGGGGCTCTCTAAATAATGAATATGCAAAATAGCAAGAAAGTGAACAACTGCTGATGTTTCCATAGGTTTAGTGAAAGCTTGGCCAGCCTCAGCAATATCTCCCAGAAATACTTAGCCCTTAAAATAAGCAGAAACTAGAGAATTTGAATTGTGGGGGATGGTGTTGTCCTAATAGAAACAGTAGGCCAGATTTATAAAAATCAATTGCAACAGAGAGATGGAATAAAGATTTTTAAAAAAGAGATGGGGTTGTGTACTTTGGCCCACAAGTTTCCCTGACTTAGCACAAATGCACTTAACAGAAGACAAAAAATATACTGTCCATAGGGTGATAGAACATTAGGGTTGGAAGGAATCATCATAGATGGAAAGATGGAAGATATCTCAAAGGACATTTTATTCAATCCCTAAATTTTGCATATGATAAAACCAAGCCCCAGAGATGGTAATTGACTTGTTCATTGATAGAGGATTAGGAAACAGAAGATCAAATATATGAAGCCAAGTCTTTGATTCCAAATTTTATGCTCATAGGGTTAAGTCATGGGAAATAACAGATACCAAACTTCCTGAACATGGAAATCTCATGCTATCTCCTTTGTGTGAACTATCTTGCCTTTACAGCTACAATAATTTGAAAGACCTTATTCTGTGATGCAAAATGTTTTGTTTTGTTTTGGTTTTTTTGGTGAAGCAATTGGGGTTCAGTGACTTGCCCAGGGTCACACAGCTAGTAAGTGTCAAAGGTCTGAGGCCAGATTTGAACTCAGGTACTCCCAACTCCAGGGTCCATGCTCTATCCACTGCGCCACCTAGCTGCCCCGCAAAATGTTTTGTTTTTTTTAAATCATCTTCAAGTTGTTGTATTTTTTATTTCCAACTCTCTGAGGTCAAGTTTCTGTTGTTTTTTTTGTTTTTATGTCACATTTTTAAAAATTTCCAGGGTAAGATTAGAAATTGTTGTTTTTGTTGTAGCTATTCCAAGGAAACATTTATTAAAATCTATGAATATTAGTAAGGACATTTTTATGAGAGTGTGGGGATGATATCTGTATCCTTGGGCCTACGTACAGTACATGCCACATACTAAACAATTAATTTTGTAATAATAATTCATTTGTCTTTTGCTCTCAGAGCTCAGCTTTAAGAAGAAAGGAAAAAAGAAATTGTATATGGCTTGTCAAATGCTTTGAGATCCACATCATTTCACACATACCCTCAAACTCCTTGAGGGGAGGATCTGTCTCCTTTTTGTCTTTGAAGCCACAGAAACAATTCCAGTACTCTGGATGTAGTCAACATTTAGTAAATCATTGTTGATTTAAATTGAATAGCTTGTCCTCCAGAGCTGAGCTCCATTTTGTTCCATTTCCTTTTTAAATGATGTAGTTGTGCTAATATTCATTGATTTTAATGTTTTAGGAACAACTACAACAAACAAAAAAATCCCAACCCTATCCTGGAAATTGTTAACGAAACAAAACAACAATAACAAAAAAGAGAGGAAATTTGTTGGAGAGCTATCATTCCCATTATTTGAGAATTAGTTCATCATTTCTACCTTCTATGTCTTGAAATGCTTCAGCCTATTCCCTGCTCAGTCTTCCCCATGGCATATCCCTTGCCTGTGAAAATACCAGCAAGTAGTAATGTTAAAGGCTAAAATTCTAGCTAGTCTGTCTAAAATATCTAATGAGTGGTCACCAATAAATTATAAGCTTTAGCAAGACTTAGACTTTTAAGCATTTATTAAGGAGAACAAGAATTTGGTAAAGAGAGAGAGAAAGGCCTACATTCATCTATCTATTAAAGGGAGAGTACATTTCTAGCTCCGCTCTCCACCAGCATCCTCAGGAAAAAGAATGAGTCAGAGTGCCTGGCTCTCCCTTCTTCCTCCCACCAGCAAATGTCACTTCCTGACGCCAAAGAAAAGACCCATGGTCTTCCCCTCAGAGACGTTCACCTAATGGCACAGCTTTTCTTCAGTAAATCTCCAGCAGGTGGTGTCATTCCAATCATTACAGTAACATGGCCAAAACCTAATCATTGAGGCACCAAAATCACATCTTTCTACCATGTTCCAGTCTATAGACAATAATTTCAAAAAGATACAACATAAATTTGAGGCCCCTTAAAAGAATTTATCTATATCTTAGAAAGAAATCTGGGATTCTCTCTTATGAATTCATTCTTTTCTGGTATAGCCTACCTTTCTAGGAAAAACTATAGCATGGATGCTTATTCATTCTGTGGTACCTAATAGTGCATGGCTATTTCAACTGAGGTTCACAATTCTGAAGGCTTTTAAAATAGGCCTTTCAAGAGGAAGAGATAAACAGTTTGAGATGGCAACCTGCCTAATAGCATAGGAATCATTTGCTTGATTTTCCTCTGAGTTTCTAAAAATTGAAAAAAAAATACAAACATATTTATATTGCAAATGGAGTTTAATAACAGCATTTAGAGGTGCTAATGCATTTTGGGGCTTACAGTCTCTTTGAATGAGTGGTGCTTTGGAGAGGCTGTGTGGGAGAAGACACTGACATTGCATTTAGGAAGGACTGAATATAAATCCAACCTCATGGCATTTACTAGCTGCTTGACCATGGGCAGGTCATTTAATTCCTCTGAACCTCATTTTTCCTTATTTGTAAAATGAGGAGGTCAGACTCAATGACCTCTAAGGTCACTTCTGGCTCAAATTCTATGATCCTAAGAGTAAAGGCATCTAGGTATTGCAGGGAATAGAACATAGGGCCTGGAGAATCCAGCTTCAGACACTTATTAGGTATGAGCCTAGGCAAATCACTTAACCACTGTCTGCCTCAGTTCACTCAGTTGTGAAATGGGGATAATAATAACACCAACCTCCCAGAGTTGAGAATCAAATGAGATGATATTTGTAAAGTCTTTAGCACAGTTCTGAGCCCATTGTAAGCACTTAAAAATGATTGTATTTTCCTAAATGGAAATTCAAGAGTGTCAGATCTGAGTTCAAATCTCCATTCTGCTAGTTTGTATGTGAGTTGGGTAAAGTTACTTCAGTTCTCTCTGGTCCTCATGGAGGTTTACTGGTCTATAAAATGAGATTAATAGATTAGGTGGCTACACCTAGAAATCTCTCCTCTCACACTTATCCTGAGAGTCTCTTAACCAATGTGAGCCTAAGCATCTCCATCTGGAAAATGGGGATTCTAATTTTGGCATCACTTTCATAGGTTTATGATAAGAAAGATGCTTTGCAAACTTTACATTATTTTACAAATATGATCTATTACTATTACTAATTGTCTGGCTCTGAGTTCTGCATATTATATGAGTAATTGTCATTTAACCTTTTAAAGTATTCAAAGAAACTTTTATGTATTATTCTATTTAGGTATCATCACAACCCAATGAGGATAGGTACTCAAATGGCTGAGTGAGATAGATCATCAATGTATATAGTCCCTCCAGTGATGGAGAACATCAATATGGGCAGATTGATACCTGCTCATGTTGTAGGATTCTTGTTCCTTATCTTGCTATGAATTCACTAAAATGATTTCAGCCAGCATATGGATGGTCTTCCTTAATTTCTCTTGTCATCACAGGGATACCAGATAGAACAGATGTGGGGATGCTAATACACTGTTGGTAGAGTTGTGAAAACATCTAACCATCCTGGAGAGCAATTTGGAACTATGCCCAAGGGTTATAGAACCATGCATACCCTTTGATCCAGAAGTACCACTGTTAGGTTTTATCCCAAAGAAATCCCCCAAAAGAGAAAAATACCTATTTTTAACAAAAGTATTTATAGCAGCTCTTTTTGCGGTGGCTAAGTATTGGAAATCAAATGCCCATCAATTGGGGAATTGCTAAGCAAGCTTTGCTATATAGTGGTAATGGAATATTGTTGTGCTATAAGAAATGACAAGCAGGATGATTTCAGAAAGGCCTAGAAAGACATGTATGGACTGATGTATAGTGAAGAAAGCAGAACCAAGAGAACATTGTACACAGACACAGCAATATTGTTTGATGAAGAACTGTGAAAGACTTAACTATTCTGAGCAATACAATGATCCAAGAAAATCCCAAAGGACTATTGATGAAACATACTATCCACTTCCAAAGAAAGAACTGATATTGATGGAACAGAGACTGAAGCATTCTATTTTTACTTTCTTTCATTCTTTTCTTCTATTCAAGTTATTAGTTATATACAAATGACTAATATGGTAATGTTTTACATAATTGTACAAGTATAACATATCTTATTGCTTACTGGCTCAAGGAGGTGAGAGGGGAAGGAGGGAAGGAGGGACAAAATTAGAACCCCAAACTATAAATAAATATATCTATTACTTTAAAAAAATTATTTTTCTAAATGAATTAAGGAAATCCCCTTACCCAGGACCCTCTACTTAATGGTCTTGGGCATTTTTCTTCCCTGTTTAATTATACCCAAGCATGTCTAGAAGAATCCTGCTTCTTAACTGTTGGAAATACAAAAGTCGAATAGGAGACCTTTAGGAAAATTATTGCTTAGCAAGGGAGGGTATTAAGTCTAGGGATTTATAAAATCATTCCTATCCCTTCCATGTGCTTCAAACTAGCTTTGTTTTGTTTTTGTTTTTGTTGTTGTTGCTTGGTTTTTTTTGTTTGTTTTTAGGCCAGTGAAACTTGGAATAGCGAAGTAAGAGTTAGGCACCCTTGAGTGAAATAGGACCATTTGTGGTTCTTTCCCAGCTTGGTGAGGAAGAGTAGGCATGGGAAACTTAACTGGTAGCCTGATAATTATATCAAAAGATCAATCATGATATGAACAATCCTTATTAATGAGATAAGCAGTACCGTTTAGTTCATGGAGAGTCAAGTCAGGAAAACCTAGGATCAAGACTTGCCTCTGATACTTGGTTGTGTGACATTCACAAGTTACTTAAATCCTCAGCACCCTGGGAATCTCTCCAAGACTCTAAATTGCTAGATTGTATGACTGGAATTTGCTGATCTTCACTGTAAAGGAGCTTTATCAGTTGGACTTTGTTATGCAGATGAAATCATATGTTGGGACAAATAGTAACAAACACATTCATAACACTGTGAGGATTACCGAGCCTATCATATAAATAATATCTCCCTGTGAGATAAGTGATGGAAGTGTTTTTGGACCTATGATTTCATTGATGTAGAGATGGTCTGACGAAGAAACTCTCTTTATCTGCTTTGCACTTTGGAGTCTTAGTTGCTTGGGCCTCAGTGCAATAAGTGATATGACCATGAGTTCAAATCTGGTCTTAGGTTAAGTGATGTGACTGTGTTCAAATCTGTCCTCAGATACTTATTACCTCTGTGACCCTTGATAAGTCACTTAATTTCTTTTTGTTTCAGTTTCTTCAACTGTAAACTCTAATAATAATGGCACCTAACTCACAGGTTGTTGTTAGAATCACATGAGATGAAATTTGTAAAAATATTTAGCTCAGTGCCTGGCAAATAGTTGGCACTTTATAAATAAATACATGTTCCCTTCTCTTATACTTCCCCAGGATCCCATAGTGAGTGTATGCCAGATGCAGCTTGAACCCAGGAATTCTTGACCCCATACCTGTTTTATTTCCACTATACCATGGTGCCTTGGGGGGTGTATGTGTTTCTATCCTCTTTTCATGATGAAGGAAATTGAAGCCAAGAGAAGCTAAGCATAGAAAGTTTGCATCATCATAGTATGTGTATTGCAAGGCTAATTCATTTCATACTATAATTGAGCTCAGAGCTCCATCCACTATACCACCATATCCCTCAAATGGACTGTTTGATAGTGATTGTATGTATCCCATCAAAAGAGAGCACAAGGAAAAAATAAAGGGAGAAAATGATGTTAGCATAACAAACACACATGTCTTTTAGATGGACCTTGGAACTGAACTAGATCAAATATCAATGATAAATAAGTAAAAACAAACAAACAAAACAAAAAAACAACAACACTGTTAAGGGCTAAAATTCTAGCTAGTCTGTCTAAGATATCCAATGAGTGGTTGCCAATAAATTACAAGCTTTAGCAAGAGTTAGACTTTTAAGCGTTTATTAAAGAGAATAAGAATTTGGTAAAGAGAGAGAGAAAGGCCTAGATTCCTATCTATTAAAGGGAGAGTACATTTCTAGCTCCGCTCTCCACCAGAGTCCAAAGGAAAGCCCGAGAGAGCGCTAGTCTCTTCCTTCTTCCTCCCACTACCCAACGTCACTTCCTGATGCCAAAGAAAAGACTCCTGGTCTTGCCCTCAAAGGCCTTCGCTTCATGGGCAGAACTCTTCTACAGTAAGTCTCCAGCGGGTGGCGTCATTCCAATCATTACAACACAAAGTTGGAAGTCAAAATCAGTGAATGGTTTTCCATGTTTGAAGAGTATTTCCTAGGAAATGGTATCATGCTTTCAGTGATTTTACTTGGCAGAAAATATTTGTCAGGAACAATAAGTATTAGGTAGGCTCTGAAAATGAAAAACAAAAACAAAAACAAAATGGCTAAGTGTAAAAAGAGACTTTGAGATCATTATTTTGTGCTGAGTTGTTAGGGGAGCCAGGGAATTGTGAGCTGGCTTTGCTTGAACCACAAGTATGCCTCATTCAACAGAATCTCAGTACATGTGGGCAAGGTTCATTACAGAACAAATGTCTATAAAGCAAATCCAATTTTCCATTACTTCCCACTGTAAAGTTGGAGGTATGTTCCCACAGCAGCAAATTGCTCAGTAGATGGTAGGACAATGTTTGAGTGAAAGGGGATTGTTAAGATTAGGACTACCAGGATAAAAGTGTCATTATCACAGCTGGGAGATAAGCATTTCTCTTTCAGAATGTTTGTATATTTGGAATGACCTTCTTTCCCTCTTTTCATCATCACTGTTCAATCTTTCTTTATTTTCTCTATTGCTGTCATTGTTCGGTTGTTTCAGTCATGTCTGACTCTGTGTGACTCTATTTCGTATTTTCCTGGTAAAGATCCTGGAGTGATTTGCCATTTCCTTCTCCTGCTCATTTTACAAATGAAGAAACTGAGGCAAACATAGTCAAGTGACTTTCCCAGGTTCACACAGATAGTAAGGAAGGTTCTGAGGCTGGATTTGAACTCAGGTCTTCCTGACTGCAGGCCTGGCACTCTATCCAATGCTCCACCTATTTAAACTTTACAAATCATCAGCATTTTTAAGCCACTGGTTGATATATTATTAACAAAGCCCAGAATGAAGACAAAGAAAGAGAAATTAAAATAACTTAAGGCATTATAATATACTAGGCAATCTACTTGCCAAGTCACACGTAGGAACTATAATGCAATTCACCCAAATAAAGATAGATACAAATAAATAGAGAAATATTAATTGTTCATGGTTAGGCCAAGCCAATATAAGAAAAATGGCAATACTACCTAAATTAATTTATTTATTCCATGTCATATCAATCATACTACTGATTACTTTATACAGCTAGAAAAAATACAGCAAATTTGTTAATATTCTATAAACTACAAATATTTCACTTTTGAACATTCCCATTTATTGATGACTACTGTATGGTGTTGTGGGTTCCTTGTTGTTGTTTTTAATGGGATTCTTTAAAAGGAAATGCTTCTCATTACCTAGGTTGCATGCAAATATTCCAATGATATTTGATACTGTAACTAGATTGCTACATTTAGTTCAGTGCATATTAAAGTGCGGTAAGTCTGAGAGGTGGTAAGTTATATCACTTTACCCAAAATGGTTGCTATGTTTGTTCATTTATTCCATATTCCAATTTAAAATTATAGGATCTAGAACAGAAAGGGGGCTTTGAATGAATCTAGTGGATCCCCCACACTCTTCAGATGAAGAGACTGAGGCCCAGGATGAAGACACTTTACCACAGGTCAAATGGGTAGCAAGAAGCATAGATGGGATTTCAATTCTACTTCTCTAACTCTGGATCCAAGGCTTCATAAACTATACAAGTTCCTCATTTTGAGGTGTTCCATTTTCACTTTGTGTTTCATTAAGGTTAAAGCTCATCTCCCCCACCGATGCATTTAGAGTGTTCCTCTGTGAACAGCAACCACATTTCATCTCTCCAGGGCCTTTGAATCTATAGGGTATCCTATGGGACAAATGACTATGGGCTTACTACTGTAGAGCCTCAAAGGAATTAGGAAAGGTTTAAGAGAAACCCAACTGCCAAGAATGAGTTTTAATTAAAATTGAGGATCCAATTCATAGCATTAACAGAGAATCCTTCAGGCTACTGAAAATGACTATGAACTTCATCTTCACTGTGACACTGGCACAAGAGAGAAGTGCTAGGAATAATTTTGCAGGTTTTTAAAAAGCTATTACAAACTACTTTTTTTAAAATTTTCATTTTAAAATTTTTTGATGTCTCTGTAACATTGCCTTAGGCTATGAGAAGATGGCTGGAAGCCAAAGACCAAATCTGTCAATTTGTAGCTTTTTGATACAGTGCTTTGTAAGTAGCCATAGACTTTATTTCACTGTGATGATAGTAAAGAGGATGTCAAACAGAGAATCCAAGTTGTCTCTAATGCTTTACCCTTAAAACATCTGAGCCATGCCCTCAAGTGAAATATTGCTTTTCACAAGTAGACCATGGCTAAATGCTGGGGAAATTAATTCATCTTCAGAGTATGTCATGAGATTACATTCAAACCCATATCTATGTCATTGGCAGTTTGGCAGTTTGAATCCACCTGTTCACTCTCATCGGCCATTTGACAGAGAGACAATTCATTTGTAAAGATCTTTTAAAGCTTCAGTGTATTATCCATGGCAGAGTCAGAGGACCTAAGTATGTGACCAGAGACAAACCATGAAACTCACACTTTCTTTTTTTGTTTTTGTTTTTTGCTTTTGGCAAGGAAATGAGTGATAAGTGACTTGCCCAGGGTCACATAGCTAGTAAGTGTCAAAAGTCTGAGGACAGATTTGAACTCAGGTCCTCCTGAATCCAGGAGTGGTGCTTTATCCACTGCACCACCTAGCTGCTCCAAAACTCATACTTTCTTAACTGTATGTATGTATGCATGCATCTATGTGTGATGGATCCTTTTAGAAGTCTTATGAAGCCTTTGGAACCCCTTCTCAGAATAATGTATTTAAATATCATAATTGAAGGAAATGCTAAATTTCAGTTATAGGCTAGTGAAAATAAATATGGATTTTATTCCCATCCAAGTTCGTAGACACTGCAATCTATCCTTAAGAATTTGTAGACCATGAGGTGAACAAACTTTGCCTTAATATCTCTTTAGGCATCTTTGCAATCTAGAAATTGATGATGGATAAAATGATGTGGGGGATATCAATGATTTTTCTATTTCTCAGTCAATCATTCAAAAAGCATTTAGTAAGCATCTACTGTATGCCAGAGATTTGTTAGGTGCTGGGCATACGAACTACAACGTCTTTAAAAAGTCCTTGCTCTTAAAGATCTTATATTCTACTTGAGAATACAGCAAAAATGCATACAAGTGTATAAAGAATAATTGCAGAATAAATTAAAAATGAACTCAGGGTGCTTTAGTACAAAATATTTAGGGGAAAATAGCACTTGTAGACCATCAGAAATGGTCTCATGCATCTTGAAGGGAGTAATTTTGTAGGCAATAATGCATTCATTCTTGGCACGAATGACAGCCAGTTCAAAGGCATAGAGATGGAAGATTTAACCTGGTCTGTGAAGCCCTGAGAGTAGACTTATAGAGTGCAAGAAAAAAGAGTACTATATAATGAGTCTAGAAAATAAAAGTTATGATGAGATTGCAATTTTTTAAAGAAAAATAGCAGAACACGTAGCAAAATTCCCCAATGGATAGATTGTGTAACTTGAGGAGTTGGTTGAGAAGATGAATTCAAATGTTGTACTAGATAATTATTTAGCTGTTGTCCCTCATCAAATTAATTAACCTCTATCTTAGTTTCCCCATTTTGAAATGAAAATGCTAAGAACATCTACCTCACGGAGCTGTTTTGAGGACATGGTCAGATATATTCTTAAAGGAAAGCACTTTGGCAGCTGTATAGAGGTGTTGGAGTAAAGCAAGATGTGCACCAGGGAGAACAATTAAGAAGCCATTATGCTCTGAGGGAGGTAATGAGGACCTAAACTAAGCTGGTAGCTCTGTGAGAAGATTGAAGGGATTAGACGGAAAAAAAAACAAACCAGAAACATATTGTGGAGGGAGACAAGGAAACATTTGGCAACTGATTAGATATCTGAGGTAAAAGAGACTGAGGAATTAAGGATAACACAAAGGTTATAAATGGGAGAGACTAGAAGAATTATGGTGCTTTCCACAGAAAGAAGGAAGTTTGGAAGAGGTTTGGATTTGGGGAGTTATCATGTAAGGTCACTTTGGGAAATTTTTAATTTAAGATATCTTGGGGGCAGCTAGTTGGCACAGTGGATAAAGCACATGCCCTGGATTCAGGAGGACCTTAGTTCAAATCTGGTCTCAGACACTTGACACTAGCTGTGTGACACTGGGTAAGTCACTTAACCCTAATTGCCCTGCAAAAAAAAAAAAAAAGGATATCTTTTAGTTATCCACTTTGTGAAAGTCAAATGCCTCTCTTGTCTCTTTCACTGTGTCCAACTGAACTCTTTCCCCATGTAGGTGGATTTATTCCTTACGATAACTTGTAAAAAAAAAAAAAAATCCTGGTTAACCTCCAAAATCATCAGTCACTTCTTCTACCTAGAATTTGTTTCAAATACCTGCCATGTAATTACTGGGTTTTGCCAAGCAGTATTCTCCACTGATATTCTCAATGCTATTTTGGAGTTTATTTTTTCTTTTTGTCCTGTCAGACCCTGATCAATTCAATTCAGTTCAAATTAAAAATTTTAAGTACTTATTAAATTACTACCAAGTGTCCGGCATTGTTCTGTGGAAAAAAACAAAAGACATTAATGACACTTCCTGTCTTCAAAGAGATCAGACTCTTTTTCAAGGAGATAACAATACAGGGACAATACAAGAGAGAAATAATAGCTTGATTATAATCTAATTAAGTCATTCCCAATCCTGGGCATATTCTTTCAGAATGGTATTCTTCAACTACACTGATATGACTTCTTGATATAGCACTAAAATGCACAGACATTTTATCTAATATAGAAGTTCTTAATCTGGCATCTGGGATTTTTTTAATATTTTGATAAATGTATGCAAATATAATTGATTTCCTTTATCATGGTGTGCATTTAATTTTAAGCATTTGTAAATGCTATTCAGAGAAATATTCTATTACCTTTGCCAGGCGGTCCCAAGGGTCCATTACACATATGCAAACATTCACAATGGTAAGAACCCCTTGTCTTGTGAATTCAGGATAAGCATGGGAGGTGATACAGGAATGCAGTCCCAAAGACTTCTTGACACTGCCAACAAGCAAATAATTGAACTGAAAGCCATGGTAAAATAGTAATAGGCAGAGTCTCCAGGAGAAAGAGATGGTATTTTTATCTCTGCAGCTATATGTCAAGGGATATCACAATATTGGGATTTATTTTATTTTTTAGCACTACATCTTTATCCATTTCAAATAAACTGTGGCCAAAAGTGAAAGAAAATTAGTAGGTCATTGCCCTGGTCATATCATGCAGATACCTGGCAGGTTAAAAAAAAATCAACTCCCTTTGCTGCACAGATTCCCAGTAAAATTTAACTCCTATGGTTTTAGGGGCCAAAAGTTGAGATGCCAGGAAAAAAACAAACACATTCGTCCCCATTTTTAGCTGATATAAGAGCAAAGAAAAGAGCATCAGATAAGACTAAAGACAGCTCAGCTTCTTTCAGGAGACTGTATGCCCAAGTAGCTTTCTCCCTCCCAGTGGCATTTCACACAAGGCATTAGGAAGGTAGATTAAGGAAGTTGGAAAATATTCTATTATTCTCTACATGAGGCACAGTAGTTTTCTTTCCTCTTCTTTCTCTAAAGGTGTTTGTTTATTTCACTTTTTGCACATTGTTTGCATATATTTACAAGACTGTGATCATTCTTTAAAGATTTGTGTTTGAGAAATTCAGAAAATGCGTGTAGAAAAGAGGGGGGAAAAGATTTGTATAAGGAATTGAAAGAAGAAAACAGTTTGATGATATAAACTCCCTAATTTTGATAACAGGATTTAAAAACTGCAAAGTATGAGGGACGGACCATTATTCAAATATCCAAAGGGTTGATGCACTGGATATTGTGGCTGGATAAGATGAAAAGTTTAACATCTAACACATTCCCATAAATATATTTAGATGGTGATGAGAAGAGACAGCTCAGTATATTGGACAAAATTCAGTACTCAGAGTAAGGAAGATCTAGATTTGAATCCCAACACAAACATCTGTAAACAGTACAACTCTGGGCAACTCAATTATTCGAGGCTAAATTTTTTTCAGGTTTCAAAATGGGGATAGCAATAATATCTCCCTCATGGGATTATGACAACCAGCTGAGTTCATCACCATAAAACACATTTAAAATTTTAAAGAACATCAGTTACTATATACTGTGAAATTGTGCTGTCAGAGATGAAATTCAACTTCAAAGAGATAACAGGCAAAAAAAAAGGGATTCTTTTGAATTTGTTGATCTCAGAATTGGGTCCGGTATGAATGCTGGTGTAGATGCTGCATGGCATTGTAGATAGAGTATTGAGCTTAGAGCCAAAACGATCTAGCTCCTAATACAAACTTTGATGTTGATGGACCGAGTATCTCACTAGGATGTATCAACTAAGACATAGTTGGTTTACAACTTATGGCAGGAGACTCTATTTTGCGAGGTTCCCATGCTGCTAACATTTGTATCCCCATTATTAGATCAGTCACTTATGGAAAACGGAAATAAAATTTTATTGAAATTTCTTTATTGTCCACATTTAAGGAATTACATGATAGAGAGCATCCTATTTTTATTTTTTTAATTCATATGCAAGGTGCAGTGAGGGTGGGGAGGGGAGATTGAATTGGAAGGAGGTAAAATGATGCCATCTAGGGAAAAAAAAGACATTTTAAAAATAAAAGAGATTTGTAAGGGGCTAAAATTCTAGCTAGTCTGTCTAAAATAGGTAATGAGTGATCACCAATAAATTATAAGCTTTAGCCAGAGTTAGACTTTTAAGCATTTATTAAGGAGAATAAGAATTTGGTGAAGAGAAAGGCCTAGATTCATCTATCTATTAAAGGGAGAGCACATTTCTAGCTCCACTCTCCACCAAAATCCTGAAGAAAAAAAGCGAGAGAGTCAGTCTCTCCCCTTCTTCCTCGACAAGCAAATACCACTTCCTGAAGCCAAAGAAAAGCCACATGTCTTGCCCTCAGGTGCCTTCTCCTTATTGCAGAGCTTTCCTACAGTAGCTCTCCAGCAGGTGGCATCATTCCAATCGTTACAGATTCTAGGGGAAAACTTAGACCACAATATTTTAAAATGCTACTTAATAGTTCTACATACATTGACTATATAAGGAAATACACCTGGGTAGTTTTTCTTCCCAAGAAAATGTTTTCAAAGATACCTTGGAACAAACTCAACTTTCCCCCATTGAACTGTTGCCTAGATTTTTAGAGCTCACTAGGTTAGGGATGGAGTAAATGAGGTCTAATTCATACTCTTCCAAGATGGGCAGGTAATTTATGTTCTACCACAAGGCCATATGTGGAATTCCCCTACCTAGTCAGTCCTCTCAGAGAAGTAAGTCTCAGGTCACAAAGGAGACCTGGCAAAAGTGTGGATGACTCACTTGAAATAATTCCCCACTTTGAGAAAATAAATCATTCAAAGTACAGAGCCTCCGGTCAATAATATCATCTTCATGTGTGATGAATAGCGGATATGGAGGATGACTACTGAGAAGTAGTTTTTTTTTTGGTGCATCTCAATTCAGTCCTGTGTCAAAATTTGTGGGGGTAGGAGGTCACTGTAACAGCAAGGCAAAAGCGACATTTGGCTAGCAGGAGAAAGGCCCATTAAAGGGAAAATAAAGCCTGAATGATTATGGTTCATTTATTCAAGGGCACAAAGATTTCCTCTCTCTCAGCATTTTGTTGGAAAGGTCAAGAAGTCACATAGTCTCCAAGGCCCACTTAATTAATTGTTGGAAATAAAAAGACCAGTGATTGAAAGTAATGTGTATATGTGTGTGAGAGAGGTGAATGGCTGGCTGCTTGCTTATAATAATATTGATGTAACAGATACATAATTTTTCAATGGGACTGACCTTCACAGTATTCCATACATGAATTCATTTCTATATCCCCATTTTATAAGGGAGAAAACTGAGGACATGAGTGATAAGATATTGTAACAGAAAAGATTGCCTTGTGAGTTTCGAAAATGTCTAGAGAATATTATATGCCTAGATGTCGTGGACCACACTTGACAGTCTGGTGAAGCTTGTTAACCCTTTATTAAAATAAGTTTAAATGTCTATAATAAAATATACAATGACATTGAAATATAGCCATAAAAATAAAAGTAAAAATTTCATACCAGGTTAAAAACACCTGATCTTGAGGTAGCTGGAATCTAGAGATTACATGGTTTTTTTTGTATAAATTCATGAGTTCATGTTTATTCTCCCAACAGAGTTCGGACTCCTTGAGGACAAGAATTATATCATTTTTATTTGCACATTCCCAGTCCTTAACAGAAAGCCACACACATAATAATAACTTATTAAATGTTTGTTGATTTTTTTAAAAATCAATTCTTGCTTGAAATCTATCATTTTATGAATAGATCTTAGAAAAGTGAATGCCAGAGTTGAAATGAAAATATGGAACATAGGATTAAGGCCTGGAGAGGACCTTCCTTAGAAATCATCTTGTACAACTCTAAATTTTTTCATGACAGTTTAACTGAGTCTCATAGTGTAAGTGACTTTTCCAAGGTCACACAGGCATGAAATGCCAGAGCCAAGATTAATAGTAATTCTCTTCCCACACTTCAGGGATGTCTTTCTGGCATTGTAAGTACTGCCTCTAGTAAAGCTGATCAATACTGCAGTGAATACAGTTAGGTCATCATTAGTGTTAATAATGAATTCTGTGAAAGTGATCAAATTATTTGAATTTGCACTATTCAAAGTTACAATTGCTTGTAAAATATGGTCATTGGTTCTAGCCAATCCATGTTCCCTCCTACCATAATGAGTCATTAGAGTAGGGATTGGCATAGGCAGACCTGGGTTCAAATTTTGCCTCTAACATACACTAGTTCATTTAACCTATCAGTGCTCAAGGGAGTTCCCAAAGATTTGAAGCTAGAGTTGCAATGATATTCTAGATTGTAGAGAAAGATTTCTCATTTAGGAGTTTCTCATACTAGTGAAATCACAGGGACAATGACAACCTCCTTCATTTCTCTCATTCGGTATGTTATACAAAATACTTTATATATACTATCTAATTTGATCCCCAAACACCCTCCCAAGTCAGAGAGGAAAGTTCTGTTTGTCCCCATTTTGCAGTTGAAGAAATTGAGACTGCAAAAAGAAAAGAGGATTATTGATTTTCATCTTTCAAGTAAATGGTAGAATCCAAGTTTGAGGCTCTTCAAAAGGTAGGGGTATGTTAAATTATAGATTGAGCTCCTTATCTCAAAAAGTTTGTCACTTCCTATCGCACCTAAGATAAAAGTTGTACAAGCACAATCAGTGTTGATGTCTAAATACCTTTCTTTGTCCTAATGGATCTATGATATCATTCATATGGTACCTTAATCATATAACTCTAATTTGGATCCTCCCATCAATTTGTCATCTCCATCCTTTCTTCTCTTCTCTTCCTGTTTTGTGGCTATCCAGAAAACATATTGGCTGTCCATCAGCTATTCCTTATTTTCACTATATAACCTTTTACTTCCTATCATATATTTCTCTAATGACATCTTGTATAGTTGCTCCCACCTACCATACATCTTCACACTACCCTTTGGAAGAGTCTAAACTTCATTTCTTTAGAGTCCATACAATTTTATAACTCACATTGATACAGCACCACTTGAAGAATGTTGGTTTTTAACAAAACATATTCTGTTGTTTCTGAATATACTTTAGGGACAGTAAAAAAAAAAAAATAATACTGTGTAATTCCCCAAAGTCAATCCATGTAGGAATATAGCAGTTATCAAAATGTATTTAAGTAAAAATGATTATAGATTTTGCTGGGAAGTACAAGATAGGTGGGGTTGATTCCATTTAGATCCAGAAGCCCATATGAATTGCCTACTGTGTGGATGGCATCATGGATACAAAGAGGAAAATAATGTAGCATACCCTCAATAGTAGCTTTACATACCACTTTAAATTTCACAAAGAATTTTCCAAGCAGTATAATGGAAAGAGAGCTAGACATAGAGTCTGATGACCAGTGTTCAAATTCTGGCACTTCCATTTTCTGCCTGTGTGAACTTGTATAAATCATTTAACCTTTCTAGTCTTCAGTTTCCTCATATGTAAGATGAGTGGTTTGAACTAGATGACTTCAAAGCAACCTTTCATCTCTGGAGTCATGATCTTCTGACTTCATTTAAGCCTCATAATAAGCATGTGAGGAATAACTTCTAATTATTATTTTCATCCATTTTGCCATTGGGTAAAGTGTACTACATAGAAGTCAAGGCTCTTTCTCATCAACATACAGCTAGTAAGTGTCAGGAATTTGAAGTCATGTCTTCTAGACTCTAGGTCTGACACAGTATCTAATCTACCATTCTGTTTCAACCAATACATTTTATATAGACACAATTAGAATAATAATTTGGAGCAGAGGGAGGACTGGTGACAATATAATGCCCTTCTTGGACCACACTTTACTCATTGTGCCATTCTGACTCCCAAGCATTCCAAGCAACTTATATTCCTCTGGAAGGCAGGGGGAGGCATGGATTACAGAGAAGATAAAAGGCATTGTGGGAAGGTGACATCTAAAGTCATATTAGGGTAAGTTAGAGGAGCTAAAGGGAAGGAGGAAGCACATCTCCAGGATGGAGATGGTCCACACTGACAAAGCTCTGTTGATTGGGTGAGAATAGGTAAACAACCTTCAAGCCTGATACTCATAGCCAAGTTATCCTTAGAATTATGTGTCTCGGGGCTTGAAGTAAACCCACTGTGCAAAAGGAAATAATTCCTCAACAGCTATGTGGCTCAGTAGCTAAAGTGCTGGTCATGGAGTCAGGAAGATGGGAATTCAAAGCCAGTCTTCCCTCAGACACTTACTACCTTTCTGGGCAAAGCACTTAATCTACATTTATCTCATCTGCCAAATTTGTAAAATGGAATATTAAGACCTTCCTCCCAGAGTTGTTGTGAGAAAAAAAATGAGATAACATATGTAAAGTGCTTCATAAAACTTAAGGCAATGCACATACATATATTACGTGTGTGTTCGCTATTATTGTTTGTAAGAAACCTGGAATGGATGCATTACTCCTCTTTCCTTCTTCAACCCATTTTTTTGTTGTTCGGTTGTTTTCAATCACATCTGAGTCTTCTTGACTCCATTTGGGGTTTTCCTGGTAAAGATACCAGAGCAGTTTGCCATTTTCCTCTTCAGTTCATTTTAAAGATAAGGAGACTGAGAGAGACGGGATTGGGACTTGACAAGGATCACGCATTTAGTAAAGTCTGAGGTCAGATTTGAATTAAGGTCTTTCTGATTCTAGGCCTGGCTCTCTATCCAGTGCATCACCTGCCACCTGCACCTCCACACACATACACTCACACAATTACCAATCACATAATAGCATCTTTTAAAGTCAAATTGCAAGTCAAAGAGGTGTAGCACAGGACAGCCCCTCTGGTCAGAAGTCAAAGACTTGAAATAATGCAAACTTCTGTTGGATTTGATATTTGAGCTTTTCTAGTGAGCCCTTAGTGCAAAAGTTCATTCTCTGGCCTAGCTGTCATTTCTGCTTGTTTACAGAGGGTTGATTCTATATGGTTGTCTCATGTGAATGCATGGGCAGAGGAAGCCTGGACACATTTCTATTCTTACAGAGAAATCAAGAGGGAGAGAAGGAGGGAGGAAGAGAGAGAGACAGAGAGAAATTGAAAGAGGCAGTCAGAAAGACTGAGACACAGAGACATATAGAGAGAGACAGATAAAAAACATAGAGTCAGAGACAGAGAGGTAAAAATAGACAGACCAAGAGACAGGGATAGAGACAAAGAGTTATGGCAAGGAGAGAGTGTAAGAGAAGAAACATTTGATGCTATTACTAATATTATTATCTTGGGGGGTGGGGGAAGCTGTTGATTTTAAGGAAAGGGACAGGTGATAAATCACAGAAGATAACCTAACAGTGAAATAATTCCAGAAGAGGGGGTAGTTTAACCATTCATCACCCTCAGCCAAACAAATATCGTTTCAGTCACCCACATACACACTTTTGGGAATATCAAAGTGTCATGGATCACTTTCTGTCTCTCACCATGCTTTCTCTAGTCATACAATGAAATCCAGGTCCTCACCACCTTAGATCCTGCTCCTGGGTCCTCATGCTTTGAAAGGTGAGATTTTCTTCATTTTGCCAGGACCTGGGTTTACATAACACTGTAGTCATCTCCTCAACATGTATTGCTTGAATATTTTCCCTGCCCCATCTCTCCTCTCCATTGTTGTCGCCTATAAGATTATCAGCTCCTTGAGTCTGGGGAATTACTTGCTTTAGATTTTATTCCCATTGCTTAGTACTATGCTTTTTGTATAGTGAGTGCTTCATAGATTCTCTGTCTCTCTGTCTCTGTCTCTGTCTGTCTCTGTCTCTGTCTCTCTTTCTCTCTTATTTATTCCAAATCACTGACATTATAGATAAGGAACCTGAGGTCCAGGGAGATTCTCACAAAGGTCATTAGTGTCTCATGTAAGATTTATACCTAAGCCTTCTGAGTCCTTAGCCAGTGATCTTTTCACTACACCATTGTTTGAATCAGCTGCCATGCCTTATTGGTTCTGCCTCCCCAATGTCTCTTATATCTGCCACCTTCTCTCCATTCACAGTGTTATATTCCTAGTTCCAGGTTTTTAACACTTCTTACTTGGATTATTGCCACAGTCTCTTAATTGGTGTTCTTCCCTCCTTCCGTCTCTCCCCCTCACCAATATATTATGCTGATAGGGCAAAATTGATATCTCTAATACAGAGACATGGTTTTCTCACTCCTCCCCCACCCCCAACTCAAAATTTATCAGTAGTTCTCTTTTGCATTTACTATAAAACACAGACAGCTTCATATGGCTTGGAAAGCCTTCTATAGTCTCCCTACTCTGATTCTTTCCATCATTCCAGAATTATTTCTGTCACCCTTAAACAAATCATTTACTTCCCCAAAGCCTTAATTTCCTCATCTAGAATAGAAATAATGATGTTTGTAGTATTTAACCTCACAGGGTTGGGATAAGGGTCAACACATCTAATATAAGTGAACCTTTCGTGCTTTTCCTTCCAATCAAACTAGCCTTATAGTCTATGTACCATGCTCTACTTCCCACTTTGTGACTGTAGAAATGTCCCCACCAGCGCCTGCATCATGTCTAGAATATTCTTCTATACTTCCATCTCCGAGGATCTAATTTTCTTAAAAGCATAACTTAGGTTGACTATGATGATGGGATCTGGGTAGGGGGTTGAAGAGGAAAGGATTTGGGCGGTGGGGGGGGGTAGGGGTGGGAGGGCACCAAGCCATAGTAGGGCCAGGTAGGCAGGTGGAAGACAGCAAGGTGAGAATGAGGGCATGGTGATTGCTCCAAAGTCACTTCTCCTTTCAGGAAGGCTTCTCCAATGAAAGAAGTCTTCTAGAAGAAATTTCTAGAAGAAATTATCCACAGAAGTTAGGCAATCAGGTCAAAGCCCTATTTAGCCAGTGTTAATTGTAGTTTTGATAGGAAAGTCTCTGTGATGGTGTTTGTTCAAGTTTTCTGATTCAATAGACAGGGAGAAAACATTAATAGAATCTTAGTTGTAGAAGAAAGGATTTCCTGAAAATTTCACTGCATGATTGAATGGATGATACATTCTGGAGGGTGGTATAGTAGAAAGCATATGAGCCTGTGCCTTGGGATGCTTTTAGTATGAACAACCTGTATGTCCTTGGACAAAGCAACAAACCAACAAACCTCTTGGGGACTAAGTTATTTCTAAGATGCTTTCCTGCTCTAGAATCCTATAATTTGATAAAACATGATTAAAAGAAGACAAATGATTCTCTGATAAAGGTTGGAGAGTAGGATAGGGAGAATGAGACCAAGGCTAAGGCCCTTCTTCCCCAGTCCAAGTTGCTACATCTCAAGGGCTTAAATTGATAATTACTTACAAGAATTCTTCATTCCAAAGTAATTCCCTGGTTTCATCTAAGTCTCCCTGGGTGTGACCAAGCCTCCGGAACAATACCAATAAATTTTCGTTGCACTATCATTCTCTTTTATCTGTGTCTTTTAAGTGCTGCTAAATCAGTCTAGTAATTTTAAAAACTATTCTAAAACCTATGATTGATTAATTAGCTTAACACAGTGCTTGACACATAGGAAGTGCTATCTAAATGCTAGCAGTTATTACCGATTGCTTCTATAGATCACAGGTTCTTAACCTAGGGCTCATGATCTTTTTTAAAATGTTGATAATTTTTTTTCAATATATTAGACTTCTAGTCTAGAGAGTCAATTTTATGCATTTATAGGCATTATTCTGATAAGGGATACATATGCCTCACAAGACTGAATGGAGCCATAACCTAAAAAGGTTAAGAAAGTCTTAAATTGAGGTATATAGTTAGACCTTGTCAACACCTGGTTCATACCTCCAATAGATTATTGTTTTCATCTGCCAGAGGATTCAACATGTAAATCTATTTTTACCAATTGCTTTAAGTGAAATAAGGAAATTGATTGATTGATTGATTCGGTGAACCCCACCTTTAACAAATAATGAATTGATGATTTGCATATTAGAATTGAAATGGTAGGCTTAATCAGATAGATGTAGCACTGGACAACAAATTTGTTCAGTGATGCCAAGGAGGAGAGAAGAATAGATAGACAGATTTAGCGTTAATTGGCAACCAAAACAATTAAAAGCAGCAGCATATGGTCACTAATACTTTTTGGCAGACATACAGAAAGAAATAGGAAGATAGGCAGAGGATGAGGAAGCATGAAAGAGTCCTGATCTTCGTTAGTGGGCATGAACCCACTTCCATGAGCAGAGAGATGCATTCAAACATTATCCTTACATAATTAAATGTTGATAAATCATCCACTACTTGTCAAGCACTGTGCTAAGCACTAGAATGTGCCTACTGTGGGCCAGGCATTGTGCTAAGTGCTGAGTACAGAGAAGAGCAAAAGATAGTCCCTGCTCTCAAGAGGCTCACAGTTAATAGGGGAAATAAAAGGACACACACACACACACACACACACACACAAAAGAACAAAGAAGTCACTTCACATTATTTCAATTTGAACAGTGAGGACAATTTGAAATGTAGGGCATTTCTTTATTCTGTAATTGTCCCTTTCCCTTCCCTGTATTACATATAGAACATAGAAACTTTCAGATCCTGGGGGAATCCTAGAAGTGATCCAGTCAAAACTATTCTCATATTTAGATGAGAAACGTGACCCCTGCCCAAAGAACATTAAGTAAATTGTCCAGGATCATCCAACTATAGAGAGCTACATGGGCTGAAACTAGAACTAATCAACACTGACTCCCAGTTCGGTGCTGGTTCCTCTATTATACACTGCCTCCCCAAATTTGAGCACATTTGTGTCTGATAAGCCACTTTGGTTCAACTGTTTTCAGTCATGCCCAACTCTTCATGACCCCATTTGGGGATTTCTTGGCAGAAATATTGGGGTAGTTTACTATTTCCTTCTCTAGCTCATTTTACAGATGAGGAAACTGCAGCAAACAAGATTAAGTGAGTTGACCAAGGTCACACAGCTAATAAGTGTCTGAGGCCAGATTTGAATTCAGGAAGAAGAGTCTTCCTGCCTCCAGTCCTATAACTCTATCCCCTGTGCCACCTAGCTGCCCCACAAAGCACTAGGAATTCATAATTTATAAAGAGTTGGTCTCAAAACCAGGAAGTTTTGGGTTCAAGTTCTATTTCTACCACATGTTGAATTATGACCCTTGGCAAGTCACATTTCATAGCACCAATAAACTCTCAAAGTCAAAATTAGGAAGCACCATTTCTCTGTCTTCATTGGTAGAGGCTAACTCCTCATTTGGAGCTGCTTATGTCAATCATAGGTCCAGTCCAAATAATAATAACTAACAACTATATAGTCTTAGAGTTTGTGATACACTTTATGTACATTATTTCATTTGAATCCCCACAGCAATTCCATTTTGTAAAATCGGGATAATAAATAATAAATAAATAAAAACAACCTTATAGGGTTGTTGTGAGGGTCAGATGAGATAAAATATGTAAAGTTCTTGGAAAAACCATTAAGCTCTCTGTAAATGCTACCTCTCATTGGTGTAAATGTTCTTTTTTTTTTTTTTTTTTTTTTTTTGCTGGGCAATGGGGGTTAAGTGACTTGCCCAGGGTCACACACCTATTAAGTCAAGTGTCTGAGGCCGGATTTGGCCGCCCCGTAAATGTTGTTCTTATAATTTTGTAGATGAGGAAATTGAGGGTCACAGTGGTTAAGTGACTTTCAAGTGGTCACACAAATACTAAGTGTCAAAGGCTGAAATTGAAGTCCCCAGACTGTTGTTTACTACAGTATTTATTAAATCCTTATTTTATATTAAGGACAGTGTTATTCACTCCCCTCAAGAAGTTTCCTTTGCTCTGTTAAGTTAGAACAGACCAGGCTTAAAAACCAGCAAGGGTTTTTAAATTGATTAAGTTCAATCCTCAGTGATCCCTTTGTCTGTCCATCCCTTTTTTCCCCTTAATTTTTTTTCACTTCCAAAGATGCTGCTTCTATAATGCTCTTATTCATTGGATCACTAATGCATCCACAATGGTACATTTTGCATAAAATGTAAACCACCCACAATGAATAATAAGCACCAACAAGATGTAGTAAGAATCATACACACATGTTTTGACATCCTGTTTGCATTCAAAAGAGCTTTAGTCTGGAACATTGGGAATATAAGAAGGAAGGAAACAGCAAAGATGTTATGGAAAAAACTCTATTTTTTTTTTTGTTCTTTCATGTATAAAACTCTAAGGATCCTAATTCTTATTCTCATTAATGAGTTAAGTCTTTAGAGAACAACTATCATTATCCTGCTTTGTGTTGTGGAAGTGCCCCCTGAGGGTCTATGGGGCTTTCTCTTTCTAATACTATTGGCTCAAACCCCCATTCCAGTATTTTCTTTCCAACATCAGTCTTCACTGACCAGCACCGCAGTACCATATGGCCAATTAACATTGATGAATTTCTACAAAGTGATATTTACCTAAGAAACATGTCAAGAAAAGAAAGCAGAAACATTTCCTCCCAATGCTTGGGAAAACACACTCTACTACATGACTTCAGTCTTTCAGAAGAATGGGCACATACTTGAAGCAGTTCTAAAATATTTGCTAAACTAGTTTAGCTTTAGAATTTAACATTGCCAAATGGTCAGTTGCTGTCAATACCTCCTATCTTCAATTCACTTCTATGCAGGGTCAAGTTGATAACTCAGGGTCTCCACATAGAACTCACTCCACCTGTGTAGATTACAAACTACTGTGACCTGCTATTAATATATTAGTCCTATGGAGTAACCTGAGACAGGTAGGTATTAAGTGCCATTCTCAAAATCACATAAGTAATTAGTACCAGCGGTGTGGTTTGAACACATCTTGATGATCCTAAGCACACCACTTTAATCTACCACACCACACTTGTTTAAACTTACTCACACTCTCCCTGTCCTTCTGTCTCTATTTCTGTTTCTCCCCCCTTTCCCTCTTTTCCCTTTCCCTCTCTATCACATGTGTGAAAAACTTGCAGTACTGGAAATTTTTCATGATAACAAAATTGCCATTGTTTTCATATTTTGTGATTTTAATAATTTATTCTTATTTCTTCAATAAACAATAATTTGGATTATTTTGTCCCTCCCATTATCCCCAAATTGATCAAATCAGTTTAAAAAACCAACAAAAAATGAAACCATCTAGATATACATACATAACCTGGCAAAGTAAACTCCCATATTAACCATGTCCAACACTATTTCTCATTTTTCATTTGAAGTTCATCACTTCTCTTTCAGGAGGTGTGTCATGTTTCTTTTTTTTTAAATTAATGACTTTTTAAATGAACAGAACTATAGTTTCTCTCCTTTCTGTTGCCCTTTGGGGAAAAAAGGGGAAAAATCAAATTCTGTAACTAATATATAAAACCAATAAAACAAATTATCTCACTGGCTATTTTCCAAAATAAATATGTCTTATTTTGCACCCTGAATCCCTCACCTCTCTATCAGGAAGCAGATAGCATGTTTCATCTTTAGTCCTCTGGGAAAAGTAAATGCTATGCTTGATCATGATTTTTGTTTTGGCCTCAAAATTTATCATTGCATTGATATCCATTCTATCCTCTAGGGAGAATAACCATTCTTAATTGTCTCATTAATAGTGGACAAATTTTAATGTAACTTGTGAAATTTCCCAACAGGCTTTATGTTGATGATAACTGCTTATATTCTTTTGTATGTTCCACATGTATCTTATATGGGCTTCTCACATGGAGGGAGGGGACATTGAAGCAAATTATGGAATAATAGAATAACAGATTTCAAGTGTTGGATGGGACTTCACTTGCTACCTTGTCCCAATGTCATGGTCCTTTTCAAGAACAAAGGACACGGGGGCAGCTAGGTGGTGCAGTGGATAAAGCACTGGCTTTGAATTCAGGAGGACCTGAGTTCAAATCCAGCCTCAGACAGTTGACACTTACTAGCTGTGTGATCCTGGGCAAGTCACATAACCCTCATTGCCCCACCAAAAAAGAAAAGGAAAGAAAAGAACAAAGGACAAACATCAATAACAAGAAGTCCCATTCACAAATGAAAGAAATTCCAACTAGCCTAACATATGAACTGCATATGGTGTGGTTCTAATCATAGAATAAAAGAATTTAAAATTTGGAAAAGACTTGAATGGCCATTCAGTCCAACTCATACATGAAAGGAATTTTCACAATGAAGTATTTGATGAGGCCAAATCACACTTCCATAGTCCTCTAATTTGCTTTGATTTTTTCCTTGACATTACACTTTATGTCTTTGTAACTTTCTGCCCTTGTTCCTGACTTTTTTTCTCCCAATAGTCCATGTACTACATGATGACTCTTCAAATACTTGAAGACCAAGGTGACATCTCTCCTAGTTTGTTTTTTTTTTCTTCTCCAAGATAACCATCCCTCATTCCTTCAACCAAATTTTGGCGCTCTGACTCAAATCTATTACTCTTGCCATTGCAATGAAGTTGCCTTTTCATCAAATATTTGAAGGGCTAATATAGAGATCATAAGATCCTAGATTAGGACAGTAAAGAACCTTGGAATTCACCTAATCCAACTCCCTTTCTAATGTAAAAAAAAGCAACTTAGGTACAAAGAAGTTGTGATTTGACCAAAGTTACATACATAATATATAGCCAGACCAGGATTTGAATCTAGGCCCTCAAACTTCAGATCCCTCACTTTCTCCACTATACTAGACTGTCCCTAGATGTCAGTGAGTGCTTAATAAAAATTATTATTCTATTAGTTTTACTCAGCAATGCAATGCTGACAAAACTTGACAGTACCTCGCATATAGTAGATGTATAATCAATATTTATGAAATGATTTTCTTGATGACTCAGGCTCTGATTATGGAAATCAATTATTCTTCTTTGGTAAGATAGAAGGTTGAATGACACCTTTGTCTTGTGAGTCCTTATGCCTTTGCCTTTTTCCCCCCATTCTTTTCTCTTACTATGGGACTGTCAGTTATTATCTTTTTACTGTCATTATCATACTGACCCTCAACACTTCTGTCTTCATCCCCCCTCCCCCAAGCTCTAGTTCACAGGCCTAACCCTCCCTAAGGAAAGCAGAAGATAAGATGGTTCATGATGGAAAGAGTAGGAAATTCATTCCCTGAAGCTAACAAGACCTTTATCTATTCCCTATTTAAATATTGCCTAGGCAGAGTTTTCTATGGTGATGTCTCTCATATAACAAGACCAGTGCCTATATTATGCTATCATTTGGAAACCAATAACCATGTCAGAATTGAGTATAAAGGTTAAAAAAATAAAAAGGTTCTGAATGCTTTTCCTGTAAAGTTAAGTATATGGGTTTTGGGACAAATATTTCTCTCCTTGAAAAAAATTTTTTTGAATACCTGGCAGTATGACAAAGGGTTCAGGTTGCTTAAATATTGACCTTTGGATAAAAGTATTTCACTACATTATTATTAGTAATAGCAGCGTATAATTATTAGTAATATCACCATCATCATCATCATCATCATCTCTTGTCATTTCACAGAAATTGATAAAGTATATGATTCTACATTAACATTAAGCTCCCAAGCATGTATGTGTGAGTGTATATATACATATATGCATGTATATATAAGGTTGCGTACATATATGAGGTTTTTCTTAAACCATAATAACTATTATGTAGAATTCCCTTCTTTAAAAAACAATACACATGCACATAGCATTCCTGCTTTAAATCATGTGCATTTGATGAATAATATCCTGAAAATGACATACTCCTTTGCATTAAGAAGTCAGGCAAGGCTAAAACAAAGGAATAACACCTGGCATTAAGCAGTTCTGTTCCTGCTTGGTCTAGAAGACATTCAGCACCCCATTTCCACCTAAACATCAATTCCCCAGATGTCATTCTTACAGTGATGATCAGATGATCAGAAGGCATTTCCTCTTTGATTTATGGAGGGAAACCTAGGCAACATTGATTCTGTAGTGCCATAAAACTTGATAACTGAATCTGAAATTTATGTATATATTGGCTGCAAAGACACAAAATGTGTTTGCATTTGTTTTCTCTTCTCTTTTCCCTAGTCCCTCTTCCCTTGGCTTTGCTCTCCATTTCTGTGACACTTCTCCCTCCCTTTATATTCCTCCTATCTTTCTGAGCATCCCTTTCCAGTGTTCTTTGCCAGATCATTATGCTCATGCTGCCCACTAAGCCTGGGTTTTGCCCAAAACTTTCTCCCATGGGACCCGTTCTCTTCTCTCTCTGTATTCTCTCTCCTTGTAATCTCATCAGCTCCAATTTCTATTTCTATATACACCATCTATCTCCTGAGCCATCATTTATATCCTAAGCTCTAGTCCTCCATTATCAACTAGCTGTTGAGAATCTCCACTTGCATGTTTTCATGTCTCAAAATCAACCTTTCCAAAAGATAACTCATATCCTACCCCCAATAAAAAGTCATTATTCTTACAAAATTCTCTATTACTATTGAAGGCACCACTAATTTTCAACCATCCATGTTCATAACTTAAAAGTCAAACTTGTCACTTTCCTCCATATCCCATAAGTGACAATTGACAATTCTATACCCATATCATTCTTTCTTATCTCTGTCCTAATTGAGGCCCCGATTACTTGGACAATTTGGTTAGCATCCCTGGCTATTTCCCCTAATTCTATTTTCTTTATTTTTTTTCTGGTGAGGCAATTGGGGTTAAGTGAATGCCCAGGGCCACACAGCTAGTAAATGTTAAGTGTCAGAGGTCGGATTTGAACTCAGGTCCTCCTGACTCCAGGACCAGTGTGCTATTCACTGCACCACCTAGCTGCCCCCCTCCAATTCTATTTTCAATCCATCTTCCACCCAGTAGCCAAATTGATATTCTTAACATACAAATCTAAGGATGTTACCCCGCTGCTCCAAAATTGTCAATGGTTCCCAGTTTCCTCTAGGATAAATGAAAAATGCTTTATTATAGCATTGACAGTTCTTATAATTTGATATCTACCTGATTTTCCAGTCTTATTAATATTATTTATCTTTATGTACCTTTTGTATTAGAAAAATTGGTCTATTAGCTGCTACAAGGCATCAATCAATAACTTGAGTGTGTGAATAAATGGTGTGCTATGTTTGAAATGCACTTTCTGCTCACTTCTTTTGCTTTGTTTTGTTTTATTTCTGCATTAGTCATGTTGTGAAAGAAGAATCAGGACAAAAGGGAAAAACCTCAA
This sequence comes from Dromiciops gliroides, assembly GCF_019393635.1. Taxonomy (NCBI): domain Eukaryota; kingdom Metazoa; phylum Chordata; class Mammalia; order Microbiotheria; family Microbiotheriidae; genus Dromiciops; species Dromiciops gliroides. The sequence continues at coordinate 29,997,561 of NC_057866.1, forward strand.
AAATGGGGGGGGAAAGGATAGAAATAGTATCATTCCATCTGTATTCAGATTCCGTAATTCTTTTTTCTAGATGTGGAGAGTATTTTCCATCATGCGTCCTTTGGAATTGTCTTGGATCATTGTATTGCCGAGAGGAGCTAAGTCTATCTCAGCTGATCATGACACTATGTTACTGTTACTGTGTACAATGTTCTCCTCACTCTGTTCACTTCAATAAGTATCAATCCACTTCAATCTTTCCAGGTTTTTTTTAAATCTGCCTGCTCATCATTTCTGATAGCACAATAGTATTCCATTACATTCATATACCACAACTCGTTCAGCCATTCTCCAGTTGATGGGCATCTCCTCAATTTCTAATTCTTTGCAAGTAAAAAGAGAGCTGCTATAAATATATCTGTACATGTGGATCCTTTTTCCCTTTTTATGATCTCATTGGGATACAGACATAGTAGTGATATCATTGGGTCAAAGGGTATGCACTTCTACATATCCCTTTGGGCATAGTTCCAAATTGTTCTCCAGAATGGTTGAATCAATTCACAACTCCACCAACAGTGCATTAGCATTCCAATTTTTTTTTCCAGAGCTTCTCCAATATTTATTATTTTTGTTTCTTGTTATATTATCCAAACTGATAGGCATGAGGTGGTACTTCAGGGTTGTTTTAATTTGCATTCCTCTAATCAATAGTGATTTAGAGCTTTTTTTTTATATGGCAATAGGTAGTTTTGATTTCTTCATCTGAAAACTGCCTGTTCATATCCTTTAACCATTTCTCAATTGGGGAATGACTTGTACTCTTATAAATTTGATTTAGTTCTCTCTACATTCTAGAAATGAGGCCTTTATCATGAACACAGGCTGTTAAAATTGTTTCCTAGCTTTCTGCTTTCCTTCTAAACTTGGCTGGATTGCTTCTGTGTGTACAAAACCTTTTTAATTTAATGTAATCAAAATGATCTATTTTACAATTCGTAGTAGTCTCTATGTCTTTTTTGGTAATAAATTCTTCTCTCCATAGATTTGAGAAATAAACTATTCCTTCCTCTCCTAATTTGATTATAATATCATCCTTTATGTCTAAATCATGTACCCATTTTGACCTTATTTGGTATACAGTATAAGATGTTGGCATGCTTCGTTTCTGCCATACTATCTTCCTAGTTTCCCAGCAGTTTTTGTCAAGTATTGAGTTCTTATGCCAGAAGCTGGAGTCTTTGAGTTTATGACTATAACTATAGTCATTAACTATTATGTCTCCTGTGCCTAACTTATTCCACTGACCCACCACTCTATTTCTTAGCCAGTACCAAATAGTTTTGATGACTGCCACTTTATAGTGTAACTTTAGATTTGGTACAGCTAGCCCACCTTCCTGTGCCTTTTTTCATTAGTTCCCCTTATATTCTTGACCTTTTTTTCTTACAGATGAATTTCATTATTATTTTTTCTTGCTCTATGAAATAATTTTTAGGTAGTCGGATTGGTATGGCACTGGATGTATAAATTAATTTAGGTAGAATTGTCATTTTTATTACATTAGCACAGTCTAGCCATGATCAATTGCTATTTTTTTCCAATTATTTAGATCTGATTTTATTACTGTGAAAAGTTTTTGTAATTGTGTTCATAGAGTTCCTGGGTTTGTCTTGGCTGATAGACTCTCAAGTATTTTATATTGTCTACAGCTATTTTAATTGAAATTTCTCTTTCTATGTATTGCTGCTGAGCTTTGTTGGTCACGTATAGAAATGCTAATCATTTATGTGGATTTATTTTATACCCTGCAACTTGGCTAAATTTGTTCATTTTTTCTAATAGTTTTTAGTAGATTCTCTAGGATTCTCTAAGTATACCATCATATCATCTTCAAAGTGTGATAGTATTGTTTCCTCCTTGCCTATTCTAATTCCTTTAATTCCTTCTTCTTCTCTGATTGCTAAAGCTAACATTCTTAGTACAATATTAAATAATAGAAGTGATAATGGACATCCCTGTTTCACCCTTGATTTTATTGGGAATACCTCTAACTTATGCCCATTATATATAATTAATGTTTGCTAATGGTTTGCTTATCATTTTAAGGAAAGCTCCATTTACTCCTTAGCTTTCTGATGTTTTTAATAGGAATGAATGCTGGTTTTTTGTCAAAAGCCTTTTCTGCATCAATTGAGATAATCATATAATTTTGTTTCATTTTGTTATTCATGTGGTCTTTTCTGTTGATGATTTTCCTAATGTTTCTACTCACTTATGCCTCACAGAAACATTAGATTCCTTATGATATGGTGGAGAAACCAATAGCAAAAAGCACGTGGGTCCTTAGGATTCCTCTGTAAAGAAGTACACTCTCGCCATGATCTAATTAGGAATAAAAGAACAGGTTTATTGGGGTACAAGAGAAACCGGCCGGGAGGAAGGTTTTGCCAGAACAAAAGGCTTTCCTCCCCAGCTAACTTGTGGGGTGCCATTTTATAGGGTTTAGATGGGGTGGGTAAGAGTCTCTTATTGGGTGAGGGGCTGGTGGTCTTCCCGAGTTGAGCTGGGGTAGGAAGAATCCCTCGTGAGCGATCTGGTGGTGGGTGCCAACTTTGTCCTGATGGGTCTAAGCAGTCTGTTGATGGGAGGTTCCAGGTGGTCTTCTCCTGGATTACCTCATCCAAATGCTTAGGATGACTGGAATGTAGGGTGATGGTCCTGGAGCATGCTCAGTTCGATCTGTGCCGACTATCTCTGTTAGGTGTGTGTGTGTGTCCGTCCTTGATTGAGTTCAAGGAGAGGCCTACTTGATTTTAAGGGAAAACCCCTGAGGTTTCAAAGAAAAAGTTCCTTGAACCCCCCAGAGAATTGTTGGAGTGATTGGGGCCCAGAACCCTCCCGTGACACTTAGATGCTCAATTCAAGTACCACCTTCTAGATGATTCTTTTGTTCATCCCATATCCTGCCTTAATACCCACAGGAGCAGTACGTACATGCTTAATTATCACTCTAATGTATGAATTTATATGAAAACAATTTATGCATACTTCATCTCCCCAGTAGAATCTAAGCTCCTTGAGGACAATCATTGAGGGATACCTCCTGTATCATTTTTGTGCTTGTATCTGGGAAACAGACGTGCTTAGAGATATTTGTTGAATTGAAATGAATTCTCTCTCCTCTTTGCATTCCCCTTTTCACTTGCAATGTCTCCATAACTTAGAATCACAAATTTACTCCCTGACACTGTCGATGTGAATTGATGAGTTGAATCAAAATCTGGGCTTTCAGAAGATGTTTGCTCATCTTTTCTCTTGTAATCTTCCTTGTAAAACACAATTTGCACACCTAATTGTCACCTGTATCAGAGCTATCCGGGACACCTAGCTCTGGCTGTGATTTCAAATGAGTTTGTCACAAAGGAGATCACAGCATTTTGTACCTGTTAAAAGATTCTGTGAGACCAGCAGGCACCAAGAATAACCCCTCTTAGAACTTCCCTTAAAGATGGTTTACTAAGTAAGGCAAATTTTTGATAGGTAACTGGCACATCTATTAAGCACATTCTTTATTTCAACTCAGAGCTGGTGGACCTGGACTATGGTTTTTGTAGCAGGGAAAAAAAAAGCCTGGTTTTAGAGTCAGGTGACCTCACTTCAAATCTCATATCTGATAAGTTAATGATGATGTGCGGGTCACCTAAATTCTGGCTACTTCAATTTCCTCCTGTGTAAAATGTGAGATAATATTTCTAAAGTGTTTTATTAGCCTTAAAGCACTATGTAAGTACAAGCTGGTAGTAGTAGTAATAATGTAGTAGTAGTTGTAGTTGTAGTCCTAGTAGTAGTAGTAAAGTAGCAATGTAGTAGTAGTAGTGTTGGTGATGATGATGGGGATTTCAAGGGAAGATTGTATAGGTAAGGAGTCACTGGAAAGTGCTAGTAGCTTTTTAAAATCATAAATAAAACTATATTTTAAATGTTTAAAATTTGTTTATATTTTAAGGAATCTAAGGGGGAAAATGTTCAGCAGAGAAAAAAAGGGGAAAAAATATTTTGTGTCATTTGGAGGTCTAACCTGTTGTGGGCCCAGGGCACCCCAGAAGTTCTCTGGGGCACATCAAAGAACCTTCTCCTTGAAAAATAAACCAGAGGACTGATAAACCTAGAGAGATAAGGGAACCAGTTCAGACTGAGCTAGCTCTTCGATCCCCACCCTTCATTCAAGTCTCCCTCAACCCTGGGGTGATAAGATTAGGTGTGGCTGCTTCCTTTGTGTCCTGAAGAGATGGTTTGGGAGATCTGCAGCCACCCCTCACCCAATCCCTCCTACCACCACCAGTGGGGGATGGTCCTCCCCCCCCCCCATCAGTTCTCTATAAAAGTACCTGCCAGTCTCCTACTCCAGGAGATTGGTATCTCAAAGCCACATGCTTTGTGCCCTACCTCTCTCCCCGTGAGAAGACCAGGGATTTCTTTCATGGTTTCCCTTTCCCTCCCTTCCCTTGCCCCAAAATAAACTGCCATCTTATTCTAACTGCTTTTGCATGCAAGAGGGTGTAATTCTTTAAAGAGGAATTCCTAAGAACCCCAACACCTACCCCAAACCCTTACCCCATTTTCCCCCCATGACAAACTTCAGGTCATCTAGGTGGCAGAGTAGAGCACTGGGCCTGGAGTCAAGTAGACTCATTTTCCTGAGTTCAAATCTATCCTCAAAACACTTGCTAGCTGTGTTATCCTGGGCAAGTCACTTAGCCTTGTTTGCCTCAGTTTCTTAATCTGTAAAATGAGCTTGAAAAGGAAATGGTAAACTACACTAGTATCTTTGCCAAGAAAACCCCAAATGGGGTCAGGAAGTATCAGACTCAACTTAACAACAGCAACAAAAGATCTGACCTCACATAGTATTTTGCACATCTCATGCCTTATTACCTGTGTCAGCTTGGGGAAATCATTTCATCTATCTCAGCCTCAGTTTCCCCATCTTTTAAATGAAAAAATTGAGCTAGATATAATCACTAAGGTTATTTCCATTTATAAAACTATAACACTATTCTACTGCATAATTAATACATACTAATACAATGGTGTGTGTTTGCTGTATTCATCACTTTGCTTTTGGATCAAGGTTTTCATTATCTCTTTAAGGCACCTAAAAATGTGTCTTCCACAGAGTAGGTGCTTAGTACACTTTTGTTTGGATGAATGTGTTTTTAGATTTTTTTTTTTAAGGGGGGAGGTGACTGAAGAAAGCAAAGGTATTGAATGAACTATAAGGAGGGATTAGCCCAGAAAGCAGTGGTGATTGGAAGGCAAATTGTCCCTTTGCATCCTGACCATTCAGAGGGTGTTTGCTGTAAACTTGTTCAAGTGCCAGAGTGTTAAACTGTTAGTATGTGTTATTCTGTGTGTGTGTGTGCGCACGCGCGCTCGCGCATAATATACAAGGATGCTGAAATGGTGATCATTAGGTTAAGGCAAAACCATTTCATTATTTTCCTGAAGTCCAAGTGTCATTTTGCAGAGCTGGAGATAACAATAGTGATAAATGGAGATGCCCTTTGAATCTCATATTTTCTCTGGTGTTAGGCATTGAAAGAAAAGAAAAAAAAATACTTATTTTCAACATAAGATATTCACACAGCATCACTAAAAATAGCAAGATTTTCAAATGTCTTGTGTGGCCCATTTTCTCTAAGGAATAGTTACTCTGCTGGTTCAAAGGGAAGAGGGTTGAAAAATCTTTAGGAACCCACTTCTGAGTAGTAGATAACAATGCATTACACTCTGCACTGAATTGGGACAAATAAGCTTAAACTGATGAACTGTCCCAACAGCCATCAGAGATGGACATTTTGTTGGGGACTTAATTACAAAAGCCATCCATGCGTTGGGGTATTTTTCTTCTATTGGCAACATATCTGTCTTTGCATGAGTGGCCTCATTAACCACATTCTCTTCTTAATATATTTTGAATATTGTCTCAACTCTAAGTCATTTTTGCCCCATGGAGGCAGAGAGATTGGAAAAGTCAAAGTCAAGATGGCTTAGACTATGAATGGGTTCAGCTTTATTGAGGACTCAGATTTATATAAATTGTTGTGTGTGTTTTTTTAAGCGGATTGCCAGTTCTTTGATCTCTCTGGACAATGTCTGGATGGCTGAAATTGCTTTCTCATCCTTCTCTGAAAACTCCCCCAAGTGTTAGGTCACATTGTCTAAATGAATTTGCCAGTTGACATGATCACATTTGTTCTTAGGAACAGAGATTTAGAGCTAGAAGGGACCTGAGAGATCATCTCATCCAGCCCCCTCTTTTTACATATTAGAAAACTAATGTGCCATTTGTATCATCAGGCCTGAGTGTGTCCCAGGATAAGTGCTTAGTACATGTCCAAAAAAAAAAAAAAATGCAGAGTGGTAGCATAGGAGGAAAGAAATCAAATCATTGATGCATAAATAAAGCACATATAGAAATAAGGACATATTCTGAGGCTGAGTAGTCTCACAAATAGTTAAACTGAAAAAAAGAAAAAGGAGAGAAGGGGAAAGGAGAGGAGATGAGGGGGAAAAGGATAGGGGAGAGGGGAGGGGAAGGGGAGGAAGAGGAATAAGAGGGAGAGGCAGAGGAATAAAGAAGAAGATATCATGGGGTCAGATACACAAATTAACTAAAATAGAAATGAGGTAAAGGAGGGAACATAAATGTGTTAGTCTAAAAGCCCTATACATCATGAGAAACATAGAATAAAGAAGGAAATAAATATGTATATAATTCATAACTTCCTGACTCTCCTCTGGGTTATCTTTAACCCCATGTTAATTTCCTTCTAATTAGGAGGTTACCTTAGCTTGAGGCACTGTTCACCTGGTGGCAGCTACAGGAATTGTAGTTGTGGTGCCTAAGGGTATATGACAGATACCATGATGCTGGCCTCATATTTAAGACTGTAGCATTGACCCGGGCTCCTCCCAGAGGCAGTTTATTGGAATGCTTTTCACAGCTCTGGGCAAAGAGTAATGAATAGGTAAAAGGAGGTGTTGTGGTCTGCACAGAATGAATGGGAACAACTTTAGACTTCCCAAGAGGCAATGCCATTGTTAGAAGCAGGGCAGGAGAACAGCTCACATTGAAATGTGTTCTTTTTTTCTTGGTGGGGTGGGGATGGAGATGATTTAAAATTGTTGGAGAACAGAATACTCTTTTCACAAGTGTATCTTTACTTCTGTACTTCTAAATCAGTCTTTCAGCCTACTCTGTCCTTGACGTAAATAAATCACTGGAAAAATCAATGGCTTTGAATCATACTTTTGTATACCACTCAAAACCCTTCTCCATAACACATGGTTTCCAGTAGACTATGCCATCCCTCTGCCTGCTAGTCGTCAGTCACCAACATTTATTTTTTGGCAGTGATTGGAAACTCTTCTGGATGATACTGTCACTGTTTCACCTTGTGATGATATGGCCCTCACAGCCCCTTCCTCACCCCAATATATAGTGTGACTCGAATTATTGTTTATTATTTTAATGAATTATTTTGTGTTACTCTGAATGTATGGATCATCTGGATTTGATGGGGGTGCCTTATTATCCAAAAGTATTTTTTTATGAAATCCTGGGTTAATAGGAGCAAAATGTCCTCCAGCTGAACTCCAAACTGAACCCAGGTAACTAGCAGATAAAAGTCCCTACGTGGTGACTTCTTTCCTCAGGATAGTAAGTCCCTATCTTATGGGGACATCTGGGCATCCTCATCCTTGCCAAACTCCTTTTTGGAATCCTGTAATCTTTTCATTGTGTTTCTCTATTTCCTCCATACTTGTTATAACTGAATTTGTTAAAACTGCTTTGCATTCCATCCATTCTCTTTATGGTATTTTCATTTGGATTGATTTGTATCATGCTAATGAAACTGACAGCACTTGGTAACCAGCCCATAACAGCAACAAAAACCCAAACAAAAACAAAACAAAAAACAAACAAAAACAACCTTATATACCCTCAGAAAGGGGGAGCCTCCAAGCTCCCTTCTTAGGAGGAGGTCTCCACATGATCATGTTTCTTTCTTCTTGGGACGAATAAACTGGTATTATGTTTTTTACTATCTGTCTCTGATCTGGTTTTTAGACATAGTCTCTGATCAGCTTTTTTTGTAGGAGGACAAGTATGGAAGCAAATTGTAAGAGATATTAAAAATTAATTTCTCTGATCTGTTTATTAATTTTTGCAGGACACATGCAAATAAAAACTGCATTTAATTTTCAACATTTGATAAATTGATAATTTACCTTGAAATGATAGGAGATACCACATGATATTTTGAGCTGGAGGATCACTACTGAGGTATTGAGGTATGATTACTGGGATGCTGTGCCAGAGATCTATGTTTTAACTCACCTTCTGGGTGACATCAAGGAAGTCCTTATACCTGATGGAGCCCTATTTCCCCCATGTGGAAGGGTGATGATAAACGATCTATAAAGAATCTTCTCCTTGAACAATTTGTGCAATGAGATGTATTATACCAGTTCTTTGATGATGACTTAAAACATCATTTTCTCCCTCTCTCCTTTTCCTCCCCCCTCCACAAGACAGCAACCAATCTGATATAGGTTATATATGTACAAATCACAAATGCTCTTTTTATCAGTTCCTTCTATGTGGATGGATAGTATGTTTCATTATTAGTCCCTTGGAATTGTCTTGGATCATTGTAATGCTGACAGTAGTTAAGTCATTCAGAATTGCTCATCCAACAATACTGCTGTCACTATGTACAATGTCCTCCCAGTTCTGCTCACTTCACTATACATCAGTTCATATGAGTCTTTCCAGGTTTTTCTGGAATCATCTTGCTTGTCATTTCCTAATGTAATAATAACAGCTGTACTGTGTAACAGTAGATAACTGGATTTGGATTTAAGAAGACTGGCTTAGGGGCAGCTAGGTGGCACAGTGGATAAAGCACTGGCCCTGGATTCAAGAGGATCTGAGTTCAAATCCAGCCTCAGACGCTCGACACTTAATAGCTGTGTGACCTTGAGCAAGTCACTTAACCCTCATTGCCCTGTTTTGGGGGGGTTGGCGGGGAGACTGGCTTAAATTCCATCTTTGGTTTTGAATTGTCAGGTTCATAGAATCATAGACTTAAGAGATGTGAAGGAGTTTCAGGACCATTGAATCTAATTCTCTCACTTTACATCTGAGGAAACTGAAAATTAGAAAAGTCAAATGACTTGCCCAAGGTCACACAGGTATGGTTTAAATTCAAATGTTCTGATGTCAAATCAGTTGACTTTTTCACTTTTCCAACCTGCCTCTCCAATTCCCTGAGCTTCAGTTTCCTTTGTTGTAAAATGGAGATGATGATGATGGTAATAATAATAATGACTGGCGTTTATATAGTTCTTCAAAGTTTGAAAAGTACTTTACAAGTAATATCTCATTTGATCCTTACAACAACTCTAGGAGGTAAGTGCTACTATTATCCTTATTTTACAGATGAGAAAACAGAAACAGACAGTGGTTAAGTGACTTACCCAATCTTATATTGGTGGTAAGTGTCTGAGGAAGGGCTTGGACCCAGGTAGAGTTGGCATTCTAGGTATGCCTAACAGTATTCTGTTAAAATTCAAAGGAGGGGGGGAGGGAGGGAGGGAGAGAGAGAGAGAGAGGGAGGGAGGGAGGAAGAATTGAGAGAGAATTGAGAATACATATTTATATACTTATATATAAATATATATTATTGATATGATATAATTAATGGATATATACTTAAATATCCATTAAATCAATAAAATAATATATAAATAGTGTTGAATATTAAATATAGCTTTCATACCTATCCTCCTACAAGATAATAAACAGTTCAGAGATATCAATAATATCTCCTACAATTTGTTCACCTAGATCAGAGAAGGCTATTTCCTGCCTCTCTTACCCGAAGTAGATACCTCAGAGAATGGATAGGAAAAACAAATATATTTTGTCACAAGAATAAATATAACACATGATCATGTGGAGACTCCCTCCTAAGAGTGAAGTACAGGGGATGCCCCATTTTTGAGGCCATGTGTGTTGTTGTTTTTTGTCCACTGATTACAGGGCATTGTCAGTTTCAATACTATTTTACAGAAGCAAAGGCAGTTTAACAATTTCAGTTATAACAAGTATGTAGGAAATACCAAAGCATCATGATAAGATTACAGGATTCAAAAAAAAAAATAAAGTTTGGCAAGGATGAGGAAGCCCAGATGTGACCATAAAATAGGGACTTACTATCTTGAGGGAAAAGAAGTCACTAGGTATGGTCTTTTATCTGCTAGCTATCTGGCTTCAGTTTGGAGTTCAGTCAGTTGAAGGATATTTTTAACCCAGGGTTTCATGAAAATAATTTTGGATAATAAGGTATCTCCATCAAATCCAGGTGATCCATATATTCATATTAATAATAGATACTTATATAAATAAATACTTATGTGTATGTATAAATATGTGTGTATGTATATGTACACATATCTGCACATATATACACTCACATGGATGTGTATATAGGTGTCTGGTTGTATATCAAATGTTTGGCAAAATTTAAAGAACTATTTAAATGTCTGTTAGGATTTTATCATTTGCCTCCTGGAGAGACAATGGGCATAATGGGGACAGAACTGGCCTGAAAGCCAGGCAGAGCTGAGGTTACACATAGTGTCTGCTTGACTCTGGGCAAGTCACTACCTCTCACCTCTCTAAGTGACTCTAAGAATATAAATTGAAGAGAAGCTACTGACCTACTTTTGTAGGGTGGGATACCTCCATGGGAATTTCCTCTACTTGGGAAATCCAGTCCTGATCCATCCTGCTTCATAAAAGTCCACTCACTCTCCTTGCCTCAGGGTGATGGGGTAGAAAACCTTCTTAGAGTTTAACAAGAAGTAAAGCCTCTGCCGTGTCTGCAATGGTTCCTAAGCAGGAATTTTGGAATGGGGAAGAAGTGTTCACTTTTTCAGTCATCTAATACCATCCCTACATTTGCAAATGAGGATGTAAAAGTTAGACAGGGAAGGGGCTGAGAATCTCCCCCAGAGTCCCATACTTAGAGAAAGTCAGGACAAGGAAGAGAAGACAAGGCACCAGCCTCCCTCCAGGGTCCTTTCTCCTTCACACTTTCTCTTTATATAAACAGGGAGTAGCTTCTTCTTGGCTAGGATTCTGAGTGATTATTTTATACCCTTAGGAATTAAGTTTGATATCCCTCTGTAAAACTGTTTAACCCCAGGTCCGGGTAAGGAATGCAAATCATTTTCTTGCTCCTATAAATCTTCCTATGTTGAGTCTCTCTAAAACAATATCTTCCTTTGTTTGACTTATTTGCATATCTCCTATATCCTCTTCCTGGAACCCTGTGGATTCAGGCTATGGATAATAAAGGGAGAGGGTGGGGGCCTCTGGCTGGCTCTGTAAGCAGAGGAGAAATTGTAATTTGTATTGATTAGTGGATTCAGTCTCTTCAAAGACCAAGGGGAAGGCCCCACTGGAGCTGGAACCTCTGCCTTATTAGCTCAAGGACACTCTTGAGAAAAGGAATGTGTTTTCAGGAAGATTAAGTTCTCTAAGTACAATAAGAACAGGGAGATGTGAAATATCCAGAAGGCTTGCTTCAAACAGGCAGTACTCTTATCCAAAGGCAAAAGTGGACCTGGGCAATACTCTCCAGGTAACAGGAAGGGAGCTGTGTTGTTGAAGGAAATTCAGTGTGAAACCCAACCCCAGAGACTTGCAGTTGGTGAAATCAAAGCTGGTGTAGGAAAAATAATAGCTTCACTGTATGTAATGCTTAATTACAAGGGTACCAAGTTAGGAATTGAAGAGACACAGAGACAGAGAGAGACAGAGAGAGAGAGGGAGACAGAGACAGAGACAGAGACAAAACACACACACACACACAGAGGAGACACATACAGAGGGAGGGAGATGGAAAGACAGAAAGGCAGAGACAGAGACAAAGAGAGACACAGAGGCACAGACACACACACATACACAAAGAGAGATGACAGACAGAGAGAGACAGAGACAGAGACAGAGAGAGAGAGAGAGGACAGACAGAGATGGGGGGGTGGGGGAGAGAGGGCAGGTTGGAAGGGGAGAGAGAGAGAGAGAGAGAACTTTCAGGTTTACAAAGGACTTTCCAAAATTATCTGAAAATAATTTCCTTCACAATAATCCTGAAATTTAATTATTACCGTTACCCCACCCCCCTTGACAGGTGAAGAAACTGAGTCTGGGAGGTGTTAAGTAGTTTTCCCCAGGTCACAGAACTAGCAATTGTCAGAGGTCTGATTTGAACTCTGGTCTTTCTGACTCTGGGTCCAGCATTCTATCTCTTGTCCCACTTCCCTGACTTGAGCCTGAGTCTTTTTTCTAAAGTGAATGTCATACACACTCTCTAAGCTCATGGGGACCATCAACATGATAAGAAGAAATCTTGTAAAATCTGAGGCAATCCTGATGGCTTCTACCTACACTAGATGATCAGAAGGTGGAATAAGCAGCTACTCTCTTGCCTGCCCTTGTGTAGACAGTCCAAAAAGTGGTAATCCTTAGATAAAGAATTAGAAGGGACCTTAGTCGTCGCCTCTTCCAATTCTTTCATTTCATAATTGAAGAAATTGAGTCCAAGAGACATGAAATTTTAATCATAGAATTTTAGTGATGTAAGGGACCTCAGGATCCATCTAAACTAGGATGTTTAATCTGTGTGTGTGTGTGTGTGTGTGTGTGTGTGTGTGTGTGTGTTATAGGCCTCTTTGCCAGTCTGGTGAAGCTTGAAAAAATGTATAATAAATGATAATGCATAAAATCAATGGGTTAGAAATCCCCCTTTGAAATAGTTATCTATCTATCTATCTATCTACCTATCCATATATCATTTATCTATCAAACATCTACCATCTATCATCTATCTATCTGTCTGTCTATCTATCTATCTGTCATGGGGTGCAGAGCACCCCAGAAGTTCTCTGGGGCACATCAAGGAAACTTCTCCTTGAGAAACTAAACCAGAGGACAGATAACGCCTAGAGAGATAAACTGAACCAAATTGGACTGAGCTAGCTTGGCATTCTTACCCTTCATTCTGGTCTCCCTTACCCTGGGGAGATAAATTTGGGTGTGGCTTCCACCTTAGTGTTCTGAAGAGGGATCCCCAGCCACCCCTCACCCAATTCCTCTAATCACTACCAGTGGGGGATGCTCCTCCACTCCTTACCCAATTCCCCCAGCTACCACCAGTGGGGGATGGTCCTCTCTCACTAGAGGAACTTTTCACGGGCAGATGGTCCACCCCCATCAGTCCTCTATAAAAGTACCTTCCAGTCTCCTGTTCGAGGAGATTTGGTACCTCTGAGCCATGTGCTTTGGGCCTATCTCCCCATGAAAAGTCCAAGGATTTCTTTCATGGTTTCCCTCCCCACCCACCCTTCCCTTCCCTTGCTCTTGCTCTTAAATAAACTACCACCTTATTCTAACTACTTTTTTTTTTTTTTTAGTGAGGCACTTGGGGTTAAGTGACTTGCCCAGGGTCACACAACTAGTAAGTGTTAAGTCTCTGAGGCCGGATTTGAACTCAGGTACTCCTGACTCCAGGGCCGGTGCTCTATCCACTGTGCCACCTAGCTGCCCCTCTAACTACTTTTGTGTGCAAGAGGGTGTAATTCTTTAAAGAGGAATTCCCAAGAACCCCATCCCCTAACCCAACCCGTACCCCATTTCCCACCATATCATATCTATCATCATCTGTCTACTTATCCATCCATCCATCCATTCATCCATCCATCCATCTATCCATCTATCTATCAATCTCTAAACAAATAACATACCCCTTGAAATCTTTTTAGGTACCCTGGCTATCATGGACTCCAAGTTAAGAGCCGTATAATTCTGTGGGCCAATGCTGACTCTGCAGCCCACTAAAACTTTTAGATTTTCTTCTCCATATCCCCCCATCCATCCCCTCACCCAGGTAAACATATGTAGGAGACACAAAGCAATAAATCAAAATACATAGATGTTGATACCAAGTTCTCTGATGTCAGATCCCCCCACTTTTTTCACATGGCATGTCCCCTTGATGGGGGAGGTAAAAAGGGGTTAACAGAAAAACCTAAGACCCAAGCTCTAATTCAGATATGAGCTAGAAGAGAGATTCAGACCCCAGGTAATAGATAACTTACAAGTCAGGATGCTAGGTTCTTACTCACAGAAATCAGTGCCCATAACAGGAACGGAGGGAGAAAGGCTGTGAAGACCTTAAATAAAATGACAGGCTTTAGAAATTCAGACTAGAAATAAATGATAAATGAAGATGTTTTGAAACTAAGCATGGGAATCAGAAAGAGACATCCACAGAAAATGCTAAATTTATCTCCAGATTCACATTATGACCTGTAAACCCCCAAAACACTGTAATGATTGGAATGATGCCACCTGTTGGAGACTTACTGTAGAAAAGCTCTGCCATGAGGTGAAGGTCTCTGAGGGCAAGAACATAAGTCTTTTCTTTGACATCAGGAAGTGACGTTTGCTTGTGAGAGGAAGAAGGGGGAGCCTGGCGCTCTGATTGACTCTCTTTCCTTTGGACTCTCGCAGAAAGTGGAGCTAGGAATGCTCTCTCCCTTTAATAGGTAGAGGAATCTAGGCCTTTCTCTCTCTCTTTACAAAATTCTTATTCTCCTTAATAAATGCTTAAAAGTCTAACTCTGGCTAAAACTTATAATTTATTGGTGACCACTCATTAGATATTTTAGACAGAATAGCTAGAATTTTAGCCTTATACAACATACCTCCACAGAAAAAGGCACCCACCATGGGGGTTGGCTTAGGACCCCAGGAACTCCAAATTAGGATAAGCCCTCTCCTGTACTTCTCCAAGGGAGAGATTATTTATAATGAGACTGATAAGCAATTTATCCATGCTATAAATATAACTGTCTTTTCTTTCACTATTCAAGAGATACCTTTCTACTATTCTGGTTCTCTCCCTATGGTCACCCATAGTATTGCAATAAAACTTGGGAAACTGAGTCACTGAGTCTTGTAATTCTTTTGGGATGACTCACGATCAATTCGACCCCAAATTCCAGCTCACATCACTCTCAATAGTTAGTAAACATGGTGAGGTCTGGAGTAGCACCAGTGTTCCTTCAATCTTCCTCATACAGACTGCTGGGGAAAAAAAATCAAAGTTCTAGGAAATAGATTCTTGGGGAAATATGTTTTGGAGAAGAGTCTTTTCACTTTGGATTACTTCATATTCTAGCCTGGCTTGAATGAATGAATAAATCAATAAATTAAGCATTTTTAATCCCTTATTGTGTGCAAAGCACTAACAAAATACAAATGGACAAGTAAGAAAACTTGTATTTGAACAGTAATCCATTTGGGAGTATAAACCAACAAGTGGCCATCTAGCCTCTGCTGGATGCACAGCATTACCTTATGAAGTATATACCATCCCACAGTAAGACAGTACTAAGAATTTAAAAGATTTTGTTGACACCAATCATACATTGCTGCTGCAACTCATATCCCATGTTCCTAGTTTTTTTCCTTTGGGATCAAGCAGTGTTTCGCAAATGTTGGTTGATAGATTGAAATTAAAAGAGTGTGCTAATAAATGTTTAACAATTGGTTCTAGAAGGTGGGAGTGATGTATGCGGGATACACTTTTAAGTTTAATCTCCATTATTATTATTTTCTCCATCACTTTTTAAATTCTTGATAATCAACAAAACCATAAATAAAACCCTGATTTTAGGGTTTTCATGTTTCTGAGGCACAATCCTAAAACTGAAAATTCAACAATCAGCTCTCCTGAGTAGAGTCCAGTACACTCCTGTACTTGAATCTCCTTTTCACGTAACAGCCACTACAACTGCAACCACTACTCTCCTCCAATCTTCTCTTTTCCCAGGTTAAACATTCCCAGGTCTTTCTAGCATTTCTCCATCTCCATACTTACTGGTCTCCTCTATATCTTTGCCACCTTATCAACGTCGTTTGCAGAGTGTGAACTGAACAGAGAACATAGATCAGAGAATGTATGGTTCAATCAAGAATTCTATCACCCCCACATTCCTAGAATTCCTGTCTTTCTTAATGTAGCTTGAGACTGTACTAACTTTCTTGGTTAACATATTATACCATTGACCAGCGTTGAGCTTAGAGTCCACTAAAAACTTCAAATAATTTTCTCCACCTCCAGGTAAACCTGTATCTATAAATAAGTAAATCACATGACCCAAATTTTTAACCCAAGTTCTTTGATTCCATATTCTTTGTATTCAGCAAGTGCCCTCAATAGGCAGCAGAGAACCAATGTGCCCCCAGTCTCCCTCAGGCTGGGAAAAATAATCAGGGTTACAGAAAATAGCTTCCTGGGGAAGTTTGTTTTAGAGAAGATTATTTCCATCTTGGATAACTTTAGATAAAGCTTCTGTAGTTAATCATTCTGTATTTGAAAATTGGTGTGGGGTATTGTTCCTCTAATATATTTAGCTGTTCTACTCACCCGAGTACATTTTTCATGCCAAGCAAACAATAGTTTCAAAGACTTGGTGGGGGAAGGAAGGGGAGGAGATTCAGGGAAGTGCTAAAGGAGGCCTAAATTTGATGCATGAAGGAGGTAAACAGTTTAGAACAATATCAACAGCTCCTGCTTGCACAATTATTCAGTGCAGCGATATCTTTCAGGAAGTACAAGGTCATATTAAAATGGCGATAAACGTAACTGAAATAGCTTGTCTGCCTAAGAGACAAGCCGATATAGCCAAAGCTAAACACCAGCATTTCTTTAATCACTTCGGATCAGAATGCTAAAAAAGGAGGCAAGGGTAAAAAAAAAAAGGAAATGTCATTTATTAAATGCATTCTCCAGTGAGAATACTGTTTTTTCCAAGTGTCAATTCTTAAATTGGGCTCCCATCAATGCCCTAAATTTCATCAGCTGAAATTCTTTTTGAAATACCCTCCTATTCAGATTTTTGAAACTCAGGATTTGCCTTTTAATGGGGAAATCTGCATCTGAATTTCATTGTAAAGATGATGAAACACAGAATCAGTGAGTAAGTAATTCTCCAGGGAATCAGGTTGGTTCTTTGGGCAAACCACGTATAGATCATAGAAGAATCAGATGACAGCAAATTTATTTTTGGCATTATAGACTGGAAATGTACAAACATATGGATAGAAGAAATATTTCTTAATGGTGTCCTGGGGTGTTCTCTATCTTTACTGATCTCAAGGTCCAGTGTTTTCATAAATGGTACAATCACTGTGGACTAATGGAGCCACACCAAAGCCATTTAACAAGTTTTTTACCCATCATGTTCCATTCAGCAATTGAGTTACATTGACCTTAGAGTTGGAAGGGACCCCAGAGGGCATCTTATTCAACTTAAATTGGAATAGTATCCCATTTAGAGAATGACAAACAGTCATACAACTTCTGCTAAAAGTACGCTAATGGATAGAAATTAAAGCACTGTTAATAATAGTCATTCAATCAGCACCTCCTATGTTCCACACACTGTGCAAAACCATAGGGCTACAAAGAAAGGTAAAAGCATGATCCCTGCCCTCAAGGAGCATATATCTTAATGGGTTGCAGCTTCTTACTCTACTATTTCATGCTCTTTAGGACCCTGAACCACTAATAAAATACTTTATATATGTTATTTTTTTTCCATTGGGGCCTTCCAATAATCTGATAAGGGGGATATTACTGGTATTGCTATCCCCATATTACAGATAAAAACCTGAGGCTGAAAATAATTAAGTTACTTGCCCATGGTCAGACCACTAATGAATATCATAGGCATAATTGGAACCTTAGTCTTCCAGACTCAAACTTCACTGTATGTCTATTATATCATGGGAAGAATGCATTCTACTTTGGAATAGCACTAATTATAAGGAAGGATTTTTTGTTTGTTTTATCTTTGTAGTTTCCATCTAATTCTCACTGTACTGCCCCACTCCCAGGAGTGTGGTTGAGAAAGACATGTAAAATAATCCTTTCTGCTTTCCATATTACATCCTTTTAAATACTGGAAGACAGCTATCATGCTCCACCTTCCTCAGCCTGGCTTAACTTTCTCAGAGAAAAAGTTATCATCTCTTCCCCTAATCTAGTGTCTCTTTTAGATTTACCTGTTCCTCTTGATGGTAACCTCATATCCTTAGTCACCCAAGATTCGAACTTGAGTCATGTTTCACTCCATTCTCTCCACTTCCCATATCAAATCAGTTGCCAAGTCCTATGGGTTTCACCTCTACAAGCCCATTCATATTCAGCCCCTTCCCTCCATTCAAACACTTCTTAATTGGTCTCTTCCACAACTGCTTACAGAATACTTTTCCTAAGGCTCAAAGATAATAATTTTATAGCTCAAAAACCCTAAGTGGCTATCATCTCTAGGACAAAATAGAAAGCCCTTAGCCTGGTATTTACCACCCCCCATAACCTGGGTCCCGTCTGCCTCTCCAGTTTTATTTCTCATTTTTCCACTTCAAACACTCTATGCTGTAGCCAAACACCTCCCTGAACTGATCATCTATCTCCTGCATCCATTCATTAGCATTGACTTCCATCATATATGTAACGCTCTCAGTCCTCATCTCTCATATTCATAATCTCTATCTTCCTTCAAGGCTCAACTCAGTAGCCACCTTCTCTGTAGAATTTTCCCTGATTTCCTTTCCTTCTTCCATCTCCCCACTGAATATGTTTTCTTCCTCCTCAAACCATCTTCATATACTAGGATATCTCATTGCCCCCAGTAGTATATACACACACACACACACACACACACACAGAGTGACAGAGAGACAAGAGACAGAGAGAGAAAGACCTCCCAGCAGGATGCAAACTCCTTGAAGGCAGGGACAATGTAGTCTTTTTATTTATTTCTTTTTTTTGTGAGGCAATTGGGGTCAAGTGACTTGCCCAGGGTCACACAGCTATTAAGTGTCAAGTGTCTGAGGCTGGATTTGAACTCAGGTCCTCCTGACTCCAGGGCCGGTGCTCTATCCACTGCTCCACCTAGCTGGCCCTCAATGTAGTCTTTATTTCTACTTTGCTTTCCCATGGTGTCTTTCAGCATACTCAGTGTTTCATGAATGTTTACCTAATGAATGAAACTGCCTAGAAGATGGAAAACTCAGGCATGCTAGTGAACTGCTTCTGATTTCCTGCCTATGTGTTACAGTCTAGTATTCCAATACATTCACTGCCACCCAAACATGCTTCAGATATGTTGATGTTTATTATCCCTCCATTTCTTAAAGAAAGCAAAGCAACTGAGGTCAGAAGAACAAATTGGACACATCTCAATCCAGCTACCAAATGCCAACCCCCAATGCTGAAAAGTATTGTAATCAAGCATTTGATCTACATCATAAATGCACTAGGTATCCTTGGAGCAACCAACAGCTGATAGGATTTTTACTGGATTTTATTTTTGACTGGAGACATTCTTGCTTAGTTCTAGAAAGCTTCTGTGGAAGTCCCACAGTGCCAATGGTATTCTTCACTACATAGTAATGCTGATGGAAAAAATATATATATTATTCTTGGAGTCAGCAGATCTTGAGTTAAGTCCTAGCTCTGCCATTTAGGTAAATATGTGGCCTTGGGAAAGTCATTAACTACCCAGAACCTCATTTTTCACATCTCTTAAATAGGCATAGTAATACTTCTTTTTTGTTTTGTTTTTTAGTGAGGCAATTGGGGCTAAGTGACCTGCCCAGGGTCACACAACTAATAAATGTTAAGTGTCTGAGGCCGGATTTGAACTCAGGTACTCCTGACTCCAGGGCCGCTGTTCTATCCACTGTGCCACCAGCTGCCCCCATAGTAATACTTCTATAGCTAATGCCATAGGGCAGGTATGAGGAAAGTACTTTATAAATTATAAAGAGCTATAATGATTTGGGGGTGGGGCAGCTCGGTGGTACAGTGGATAAGAGTGCAGGGTTTGGAGTCAGGAAGACTCATTTTCCTGAGTTCGAATCTGGCTTCAAATGCTAGCTGGACAAATTACTTAACCTTGTTTGCCTCAGTTTCCCCATCTGTAAAAAAAATCTAGAGACAGAAATGGCAAACTAATCCAGCACCTTGGTCAAGAAAACCCCAAATAATGTCACAAAGGGTCAGACATGAATGAAAACTACTGATATAAATGGTCCATACTGGCAGCAGTAGGAACCTCACTGGAATTGGTTGTAAAGTGTTATCAAACTATATACCACCTTCCCTTTCTTTTTGTTCTTCATTATATTCTTTTGTATTTAAATATAGAGAGGTTATTAGCAGCAAAGAAGTCTCTACTCCCCAGTTCCCACAGGGTTATTCTGGAATTTATTTGACAGATATCACCCAATCCTTGAAAAGAAGTTTAAGGCACACCTGTGAAGGGTTAAATAAAGTTTCAAAGAATTCTTAGTATATAGCTAGTAGTTGTTAAGGCAAAAACAGCATTTATTATGTGCCGACTATGTGTCAAGCACTATGCTAAGCACTAGGGCTTCGAATAAGAAGAAAGAAAACAGTCCCTGGCCTCAAGGAGCTTAGAATCTAATGGGGGAAGACAATGGTCGAAAAGAAGCTGGGAAAAAGGAGTGAATAGGGATACTGTAGGTACAAGGTGCAGAAGCATCTTGATCCATGGAACTGAAAACAGGCAGAGCAGCAGATACAATTGATATGTTAACACTATTTTTCTTATCTTATTTTGTTAAATGTCTTTTAAACTAATTAAGTACTCAAACTGGATTGTGAAAGTAAATATATTAATAGAGGCTCTTCAACTAAGGTTTTTGAGAGAATATAGAATTAATTATAGAGGAGAGGTCACACAGCTAGTTAGTGTCTAAGGCCAGATTTCAACTCAGGAAGATGTCTTCTTGACTCCAAGCCCAGCATTCTATCAACTGCACTACCTAGCTTCACATGCCACCCACTATCCCCTGCCTCCAATCATTATCAAAAGTACCACAATTATTTGCTGTTTTTAATTTTTGTCATTATTGTTATTGTTCTTTCATTTGTCTCTGAAGTGAAAGATTTTTCCATCAGGATATTAGATGACATTTGCCTCTTAGTAGATTGAGGAATAAAACTAAAATCCTATCAGTTTATGTTTATTAAAACTCCCTATCCTTCACCATCCCCTCTTTCCATTAGCAGATAAAATGTATTGATCTTCCCTAATCACATTCTAGAAATGTGCATATGATTTACATTTGCAGAAATACTGTACTATAGAGGAAAGAATTATGAACTTAGAGTCAAAAGACATTTATTGACTACACATAATTAGATGAGGCCTTCATTCAAAAAGTATAACTTTAGAAATTTTTGGTGCCCAAGGCAAATAGGGCAAAATACTCCCTTAAATCAAATTTGAAAAACAAATCATTATGGAAAGGAGGCTTTCTGAAAGCAGAGTGGGTGTCGGTAGGCAGATACTAGTACAGTGCTATGTAAATGTGTATGTGTTTCTGTGCAAATGTCTGTTTGTGCATGTATGTGTGTGAGGGAGTGAGGGAGTGAGGGAGAATAAGGTAGAGTGTTAACCTGAACATTAGAAAGGATCTCATTGGACAACTTCTCCAACTCAGAGAGACTGAAGCCTAGGAAGTCAGATTCAATAAACCCTCCTCTGGGCTATAATCACCCTAGGGGACTCATCTAGTAGCATCCTATTTTAATTATTCAAAGCTCAGTGTTAAACTCAGGTTTAGGACTTTTCTTTGTTTCTTTGTTTACCCTATGCTTCCAAAGGAATATAAATATTATCAGCACCCTCCGAATTTCAGTGCTATAGGGCAAAGCCACAATTACTTAACCCTAGTTATGTTTTGATATCATGTCTCAAAGACTCAGTTTTCTCATCTGTAAAAAGTGATTTTTTTATACTCTGTATGACTTCCTTCACAGGTTTCTTGGAAGATTGACCATAAATACTGCCTAGATATATTTCCTAGAGATTTGCTTTTGTTTGTTTTGCAAGTTAGTTGTTTCCCTGAGATGATTATTCAGAAAAAGTTTCCCAAATTTTTCCATGTCTACATTTTCACCAAAAGCAAAATCATTCTATAGAGTCAGGCAAATATGATATATCTATAGCCTACAGGTTATTTGGTAAGGTTTACAAATAAACCCCATGTACTGCCACTTATGGACACTTGGTTGCTAACTAATCTTTTCTCAGGATTTATACTAGGGTGGCACTTTCAGGGACCCCTGGTACAGGGAAGTTCTTGGACATATGTTCCTTTGTTTTCTTTCTTTTTTCTCACTAGGCCCTACTGGCCCAAAATTTCCATAATAGCCATCAATAGCTAGCTAAATACTGTGGTATCCAAAAGGCATAGCTGCCCCATGACAAGAACTTACTCTATTTCCAATTTTGTTGTCAATTACAAAATTACGTCTGGATCCCTGATTCACCACCATCATGATACTAAGTCCTGGATGGTTTATTATGACAAGATAGAGGAAGCAGGTATTGGAAAAAAAGAGGCAAAGATAACTGTGTATTTCATGTCTGGGTAATAAGGGATGGTAATGGTACCATCAACAAATAACGTGTCAAGAAATGCAAGTTGGTTTTGCGGGAAAGATGGTAAGTCAGGCTATAAACAAAAAAGGACCAGTTTAAATCTGGCCTCAAACATTTACTAGATGTGTAATCCCAGGCACTTCACTCTATTTTCCTCAGTTCCTTATCAATAAAATGTGCTGGAGAAGGAAATGGCAAACTACTACAGTATTTCTGCTAAGAAAACCCCAGATGGGGTCATGGAGAGTCAGGCACAACTGAAAAACGACTTAATAATAACAACAACAACAGTAGCAACAAATAGAAGATAGAGCTGGAAAATAACTTAGGAATCAGTCTTTCCTTTTTCATTTGACAGATGTGAACACTGAGGAACAGAAAAGATAATGGACGGATCAAAATTACATAAGTGGTATGTAACAGGGCCGAGATTTAAATATAGGTTCTTGAACTCTAAACTCTGGTTCTTTTTCTTATATCATCATTATATTTCATTTGATTTGTAGACTGGGCATTTTATAGAAATGTCCAATGGGTAGTTGAACATAATGTAATTGGAGCTCAGAATCAATCCCAGGTCTGAATTTAAATTAAAGTTTGGAATAAATTAACAAAACAAAGATTTGCCATCAGGAGCAACAAGTATAAGATGATAATTGATTGTTACTTGAAATGTGATTTTGTGATTTGCAGAGCGAAAGATACTGAATTACAATTGAGACACTTAAACTAAATAAAGCTATTTGGTGATTTTTATGGACAATGAAAGGCAACATGGGGTAGAAAGAGGTAAAAGCAATGCAAAGTATTTGTGGCACATAGTAAGCAGCAATTGTTTGACAATGTGAGAAGGGTTGAAGAAGTGAACATGTGGGTGGCAAAAAGAACGATTATATAGATATTTGCACACATATACATATATTTATATGTGTGTATACAAACACACACACAGAATGTGTTTGTAGAGTTAAGAAATTAAAGGGTATCAGAGAACCAGAAGCCAAAGCCTATGATTCCAAAAGATGGATGTATAAATGGATGGATAGATGGATGAATAGATGGATGCATGGATCTGATAGATGATAGAGATGTAAAGAGATAGAGATAACTGTATTATTACAATTATACTGAGAGTTGAGAATACAATGGTGCCTGCCTAGACCTTATTTTGGGACCTGTTGGCTGCATGTCACAAATTCTGGCCCCTGTTCCTCAGTCAGGTAGGGAAGCAAAGTGATATAAGTAGGAGCTACTATAAGTTTTACCTCAAGGAATCTTCAAGCCAGTTCCAGAAATCTGCCACACTTCATTTAGGGATTAATGAATCAAGATAATAAAACTCTGGCCAAAGCCTATGTAGTCATTCATTAAGAAACACAGGTTGAGAGACTAACAAGAACAACTTGGAGAATATGTCTCAGGAAGACTAAATGGCCTAGCCGGGGACAAAGAGGAGGTTCCAGAGTCAAGGAATTTAAGGGATTCATTGAGTCAGAAGCCAATGTTTGTGATTCCAATCACTACTTATTGGTCCTACTAATGTGTTTAGTTAAAGGAATGATGAATAAAATGTAGAGAGTTGACAGAGTATCTTCCTCATGTCAGAACAATTAAAAAAACACAATCCAGATGAGTAGTTGCTAATCAGTAAAACTATGTTATCCTCTTTCTACATCTTTATAAAGATCTTTCCTTTGCCCTTACTTTCTTGCCTTCTTCATAAAATTAAAAACACAAACATATTTTCAGGGTCACAAGCCATTGGCTTTACTGCTAGGAAGGCATGGAGATAACGATAAATTGGAAGAAAATAAAAGAAAATGAAGTTTTGGGCAAGAGATCTGTGACAGTTTCTTCGTGTTCTGGACATTTTGTTTTAAATTTCATTTAATGAAGGGAAAATGCGACCATAAAATGAGGTCTTGGATGAGATGGAACTTTCTAAAGTGGCCCAGTTTTGAAGTCTGCCCTCACATGTTACCCAGTTCACTGTTAAATGAATAATTTTTACATTGACTGGACATTTATATATGTAGAGTCAAACTTTTAGTTATTATTATTAGTTATCATTATTTAGGGTATCATGGTCAGAAAGGATGTTTTAATAATCTGGGTTCACATTGTTGTTTCCACAGAAATATGTTTAGATATATGCACATCCATGCCATGAATTTTTAAAGATAGATATAGATATATGCTTATATTTATATATCGTTATATGCATTTATGGATACAGAGGTATTTGTATACATAATGGTACCTATACCTCTATGAAATACTTTTATTTATATGCACACACACAGAGACAGGATGATATAGTGTAGAGATATCTGGTTTTGGAGTGAGAAAGACCTGGATTCAAGTCCTTTACCACCCCACCCCACCACAGCCTGTAAAATGAGAGGGTTTGATTCAATAGTCTCCAGCTTAAAATAAGTGATCTTATGATCCTATTTGCTTGTTTGTTTGCTCATTTTTCAGGTTAACAAGGGTTTATTTTTGTTCTTTTCTACTCTCCTACACATACTAAACAATAAAACAATAATAATGGATACAAGAAATAAAAAGAAAACATTTATACCAGATATGCATAGTCAAGCAAAACAAATTTCTGTACTGGTTATGTACAAGTGCTTATGTCTCATTATGCATTTTAAGTCCATTTCCTCTCTGCTAGAAGCTGAGTAGTTTGTTTCATCTCTGATCCTCTGGAATTATGATCTCTATAATGTCATAATCATAAATTGTACAAAAGTTATTGGCCTGTATTGATAAAGAGAGAGTGTTTTCTGGGGTGGCTAGGTGGCGCAGTGGATAAAGCACCGGCCCTGGATTCAGGAGTTCCTGAGTTCAAATCCAGCCTCAGACACTTGACACTTACTAGCTGTGTGACCTTGGGCAAGTCACTTAAGCCCCATTGCCCTGCCCCCAAAAAAGAGAGAGAGAGAGAGTGTTTTCATTGAGAATTCCTTCATCAATGAAAGAGTAGGTACAGTCTGATACATATATGTACTCTCCTACACATGTATATAGCATATATAGAAAAATCTCTAAATACCTAAAAAATAGAGATTCGTTCTGATGACTCATATCAATCTATATAATATACATTTAAATAAATTTATTTCTTGAAAACTTAAAGGACAGAGCAGTACATTAACAACCTGGAATGATTTTGTTGGTATTGGAAACTCCTTGCTCTGAAACTCATTGTAACCTGTCTGTCACAGTGTGAGGGAATAACCCAGGAGTTAGAGAGGTTAATTGACTTATTGATGGTCACAAAGCTAGTATCAGAAATGCATTTTAAACCCATGTCTTTGTTTCAGTACTTTATCTACTATACTGGCTGCTTCTCAATGTAAAATTTATCATCAGATACATGTCTGATTAAAAATGAAGTAGTAGTAGTAGTAGGCCTCCACCAGTTGCGGATGACCATGGATCAGCACCTTGAAGAGTCACAGGCCATAGTGTGGCTGTGCAGTCTGATGTAGTTGCTGCAGCTCCTGAGTGACTTATAACCAGTAACTGCCACATCCCGTGTTGTATCTACCTCATAAGGAGTAGATGGAGTGTCCTCTCCAGGGTGCTGGCCTGGGTGGATCAATATGGAAAACAAGCTGTTGCCCATGCAGCAGGTTTTCCCTCTCCATGACATTGGTGGATCCAAAGGAGAGGCAGAGCCAATACAGTTTGGCACCAGTGCCGCTGCAGGAGTTGCCAGAGAGATGTGATGTCCAACATCTAACTGCCTAAGGGACTCCGACTCCTGATTTTTCCTTGGGGTTTACTCCCGAAGCCTTTCCCTTATATAGGTATAGTCACAAGGCAGCAGAGGTTTAAAATCAGGGTTCCTTCCCCTAGGCCGCTTGCCTGCCAAGGCTGACGAGCCCCACCTGCCTGAAGTGACTGGTTTTAAGGCACCAGGGACTCGCCTTTGCCCCTTCTCCTGTTGGTGGAAACAGTTCCGCCATGAGAAGGCCAGTTGGGTTTCAGTTGTCAGAAGCTATTTGAGATGCATGCCATTGGAGCATTTTATAGACAGTGGAAGCTTATCCCCACTCCCACCCCGGAATAACACACCTTTTGGACTGACCAGTCATTGAACCAATGAGGGATAGCCATTGTGCCTCATTGGTAGTCATGAAATATCAAAACATTTAAAGAATATTGCAGACTTTTGGAATGGCCTTGAAGATTCCTTGGTATAAAATCTATAGTAGTTCCTACTTATATAATTTTGTTTCCCCATTTGGCTGAAGAAGAGGGTCAAGAATGTATCCTCTCTAGCCATCAGTTACCAAAAAAAAAAAAAAAGACCTATGCTGGCATCCCTACATGCATTCCTACAAAAAGGTTTGGAGAAGGACATAGCAGTAACAGAGAGAAAAGAAATGGAGGAATTGAAATTTTTCCCACTTGGAAGTGTATCCACCAAAATTAGGCTACAAATCCACTAAATTTAAGTAAGTTCACATTGGTATAGCACTGGACAATTTACAAAGCATACTTCTTACAACTGACGACGTAAGGCATGAAAGTATCATCAGTCCTGGGGGCAGAGCCAAGGCAGTGACTTGCCTGAGCTCTCCCCAAGACTCCTCCAAATACCTTCAAATAATGCCATAAGACAATTCCTGGAGCAGGAGGACCTACAAAAGGACAGGGTGAAATCATTCTCCAGCCAAAGACAACTTAGGATGTTGGCAAGAAAGGTCTGTTATACCAGGATAAGAGTGGAGCCCAGCCCAGTGCAGGCTGCATCCGTACAGACCCAACCCAAGAGTAGCCTCAGCCCCAGCCCCAGCAAGCCAAGAGCAGGAATTCCGAGCCTTTGAACCAGTGGTGGCAGCAACTGTTTCTTAAACTCAGGTCACAGATGGTAAGGGGTTAAAAAAATTGGCCAGAAGAAGCCTACAGAGGTCTCTTTGCTAGTAGTGAGGTAGGACTCTGTTGTTTTGCCCATACTCTGATCCAGGTTGCAGTCAAGGGTGGCAGTCCCAGGTTGGGGAGGGACACAAGCACACAAGAGCTTGTAGCCACAGTGGAGCAGGACTCTATTCATAGCTCCATGGCAGAAAAGCAGGCCTGTGGTTGCTTGCAGACCAAAGGACAGGCCAGGAGAATAGTGAACTTACCTCTCCTTAAACCATACCACCTTGGAAGAACTAAGGACTTACAAATTCCTAGAAGTATCTTGAAAAACAGCTGCTAGCCCCGCTTTGGAAGCTTGGGGTAGTGCACCCTCCAACCTGGAAGAAGTGTCCCACTTTAACAAAGAGTTAAAAGTCAAGAAATAGTCTGGGAAAATGATCAAACAGAAAAACAATCCTGACCATAGGAAGTTTCTATGGTGACAAGGAAGATCAAAATACACCCTCAGAAGAAGAAAAAAAAGTCAAAGCTTCTCCATCCAAAACTTCCAAGAAAAATATGAATTGCTCTCAAGCCACAGAAGTGCTCAAAAAAGACTTTGAAAATAAAGTAAGAGAGGTAGAGGAAAATATGGAAAGAGAAGTGAGAGTGAAACAAGAAAATCGTGACAAAAAAGACAACTTGGTAAAGAAGACACACGAAAAATACTGAAGAAAATAACAGCTTAAAATAAAAAAGACTGGGCCAAATGGTAAAAGAGGTACAAAAAGCCAATGAGGAAAAGAATGCCTTGAAAAGCCAAATTGGACGAATGGAAAAGGAGGTACAAAAGCTCTCTGAAGAAAATAATGCCGTAAAAATTAGGATTTAGTAAGTGGAAGCTAATGACTTTATGAGAAATCAACAAACAATAAAGCAAAACTAAAAGAATGAAAAAATAGAAGGCAATGTGAAATATCTCACTGGAAAAAAACCACAACTGATTAGAAAATAGATCCAGGAGACATATTTTGAAAATTATTGGACTACCTGAAAGCCATGATCAAAAAAGAGCCTAGACATCATATTCCAAGAAATTGTCAGGTAAAATTGCCCTCATATTCTAGAAGCAGAAGGTAAAATAGAAATTGAAAGAATCCACTGATAACCTCCTGAAAGAGATCCTAAAATGAAAACTGCCAGAAATATTATAGCTAAATTCCAGAGCTCCCAGGTCAAAAAGAAACTATTGTAAGCAGCCAGAAAGAAACATTTAAAGTATTGTGGACCCACAGTCAGTATAACAAAGATCTAGCAGCTTCAACATTAAGGGATCATAGGATTTAGAATATGATACTCCAGAGGGAAAAGGAACTGGAATTGCAACCCAGAATCACCTACCCAGCAAAACTGTGTATAATCCATCTGGGGGAAAAATGGGAATTCAATGAAAACAAGGACTTTTAGGCATTCTTGATGAAAAGACCTAAACTGAATAGAAAATTTAACTTTCACATACAAGACCAAAGAGAATCATAAGAAGGTAAACAGGAAAAAGAAATTATATGGGATATTAAAAGGTTAAACTGTTTACATTCCGACATGGGAAGGTGATACTTGTAACATAAGAACTTTCTCATTATTAGGACAGCTGGATGGAGTATATTTAGACAGAGGACACAGGTGCGAGTTGAATATGAAGGGATAATATCTTTAAAAAATAAAATTAAGGGGTAAGAGGAATGCACTGGCAGAAAGGGAAAGGGAGACATGTAAAGGGGTAAAGAATCTTACATAAAAGAAGCAATTAAAAGCTTATGGAGGGAAGGGGAAGATGGGGGAGGTGCTGGAGAGTGAGTGAACCTTACCCTCATCTGAATTGCCTCAAAGAGGGAATAACATATACACTCAATTGGGTATGGTAATCTATCTTATCCTGCTGGAAAGGAGAAGAGGACGTGGATAAGGCGGGGGGTGGTGATGGAAGGGAGGGCAGATTGAGGGAGGGGAGAGTCAGAAGCAAAACACTTTTGAGGAGGGACAGGGTGAAAGAAGATAGAAAATAGAGTAAATGTCATGGGGAGGGAATAGGATGGAGGGAAATAGAGTTAGCAATAGTAACTGAAAAAAGCTGAAGCAAGTTTGTCTGATAGGCCTCATTTCTCAAACACATAGAAAACTGAGTCAAATTTGTTAAAATAAGAGCAATTCCCCAATTGATAGATGATCAAAAGACATGAAGTTTTCAGATGAAATAATCAAAGCCACCTATAGCCATATGAAAAAGTGCTCTAACTCACTATTGATTGGAGAGATGTAGGTCAAAACAATTCTGGAGTACTACCTCATACCTATTGGACTAAATAACAGGACAGCAGAGGAAAATTATAAATGTTGTAGGGGATTTAGGGAAAATGAGACATTGATGCACTCTTGGTGAAGTTGTAAACTGATTCAACCATTCTGTAGAGCAATTTGGAACTATGGCCAAAGGGCTATAAAACTATGCCTACTGTTTGATCTAGTAATACCACTACTAGGTCAGTATCCAAAAAGAGGAAAAAAAAAGTTGAATTGTAAATTAAGGAGATGACCATGAATTATGAAATGGTTGAACAAATGGTGGGATGAGATTATGGTGGAAAACTATTGTGCTATAAGAAATGATGAGCATGATGCTATCAGAAAAAACTGCAAAGACTTAGATGAGTTGATGCAAAGTGCAATGTATGCTATACAAAGTAACAGCAATATTGTAAGATGATCAGCTGTGAATGACAGCTATTTTCAGTAATAGAATGATCCAGGATAGCTCTGAAGGACTTATGAAAAATGCAGTCCATCTCCAGAGAAAGAACTGATGGTGTCTGAATACAATTGAATCATTTTTTTTAGTTCCTTTTTCTTAACTTTTTTTTCTTTTCTTTCACAACCTGGCTAATGTGCATGACTACACATGTATAACTGATTTTGAATTGCTTGCATTCTTAAGGGGAGGAGTGGGGAGGGAGGGAGGAAAAGAATTTGGAACACAAAGTATGTAATTTGGGAAAGAAATTCTAAATTAAAAAAAAAGGATTTTCAGTCACCTTTTGAAGATGAGGAAAGTGAGCTTTGGAGAGGTTAACACTTAGGATATCTGAGCTAGAAGGGAGCTTAGTGGCTAGCTAGGTCTTCATTATGTATCTGAATAGGAATTTCCTCTTTAATTTTCTCAATAAGTGTTTATCTAATCCCTTAGTAAAGACTTTCAAGTGATGAACTCCCTAACTCATGAAGTGGTCCACTCAACTACTGAACATCTTTAATTCTCTCTCTCTCTCTCTCTCTCTCTCTCTCTCTCTCTCACACACACACACACACACACACACACACATGCACACACACACTGTCTCTCTCTGTATCCATATTTCTTTCTGTCTCTGTGTCTATGTCTGTCTGTCTCTGCCCCCCACCCCATCTCTTTCTTTCTCACTTTTACTCTCTCACATCAAAATCTCCTTCTTTGCAAACTTCTTTTAAGTAGTTATCCTAAGTAGAATGGTGCCAAGTCACTGCAGCACTTCTTCAACTTGTAATTCATTCAAATACTTGAAGATAGATACTATCTCTTCCTCCTTCCCTGCCAACCTTCTCCTCTCCACTCTAAACATGTCCAGGTCTTTTCAAAAGGTCTTTGTTGAGTATGATTTCCAAAGCCTCTATCATCCTAGTTGGCCTTTTATAGATTATCTTCAGTGGATTTGTGTTCTGCCTAACCAGTGTTATATGAAAAATTGAAAACATAATTCTAAATATGGTTAGCCATAACAAAGAAGAGTGGGAATAAAACCTTCCTTGTTCAGGACATTATGCTACCATTAATGAAGCCTTATATTGCATCCAGTTTCTTTGCTGTAATATCCCAATATTGACTTATATTGAGCTTGCAGTTCACAAAAGCCCCTGAACCTTTTTTTCAGATGCAGAATTCTTTTCTATCTTTATTCCTCCCCACTTTTTATTTAGTTGTTTAGGTTATTGTTTAATGCAAATGAAATACTTTATATTTATTCCTATTAAATTGCATCTTAGTCAGTTCGGTCCATCAATATCAAGATCTTTTTTTTTTTTTTATTCAGGTAGGTGACACAATGGAAAGATCTTTAGATTTGTAATCAGGAAAACCTAAGGAGGAATCCTGCTTTAAACACTATCTGCATCACCTAGACAAGCCAATTAACCTCTGTCTGCCTCAATTTCCTCCTGGGCAAAACAGCGATAATAATGATAAGACCTGCCTCTCAGGACTGTTGTTAGGATGAGATAAGATAAAATTTCTAAACTCTTCAGAAACCATAGAGTACTGTATAAATGCTGATGCTAATTCTACCAGTGATTAGGTACTCCTTCCAAATGTGCTTTATTGGAAAATTTGCCATCATGACCTGTGCCTTTATTCATGTTGTTGATCATTGTAATATTTATTTTGCTTGGTGTTATCATTATAATCTTATTGTTTAGTCATTTTTCAGTCCTGTATTACTTTTCTGTGATTAGTTTTTGGGGTTTCCTTGGCAATGATGCTGGAGTGGTTTGCCATTTCCTTCTCCAGCTCATTTTACAGATAGGGAAACTGAGGCAAACAATGTTAAGTGACTTGCCCAGGGTCACATGGCTAGAAAGTATCAGATTTAAACTTAGGTCTTCCTGACTTCAGGTCAGGCACCACACCATCTAGGAGCTTATTAATGTAACCATGCTGGCTCTTCATTAGTAATATTTCAATTCCTGATTGTTAACATGCTATTTATGGAATTACACATTCTAGAATTTTGCTTGGAATTCATATTAGGCCTAGTACCCTATGATTTGAAGAACCCACCTTTTTGGAAACTTGAGATGTTGACCCAACTTTAAGCCTAGATCAGTCTGTAATTGTTGTTGTCATTGTTGTTTGTCATTGTTGTTGGTATTCTCTACGATTCTAAAATCCTGACTGATATAGGCCCAGCAATCACATCAATAAATCATTTTAGCATTTTTGGATATAATCAATCAGTGTTTTGTGATCTGGATCCAGTCAAAGCAGATAGGTGCTTTGTTGTCATTTCTTCACTTATCCTGGAAGCTAGTCAACCATTTACTATTAAAATATTTGTTTTTATCATGCCCTTCCTGAAGATCATTCCTGATAAAGTAAATAGAAGAAAAAGAAAAGATTTGGACTTCTCTCTTTTATGTACCATCTACAATCATCATCCTCTCCACCTAAGCAACAATCTTTGATATTAGATCTGTCTCCACCATCAAAAAAGATAGTATTTTGCCTTAAAAAATTATTGTCCGGGGTGCAGCTAGGTGGCGCAGTGGATAAAGCACTGTACCTGGATTCAGGAGGACCTGAGTGCAAATCCAACCTCAGACACTTGACATTTACAAGCTGTGTGACCCTGGGCAAGTCACTTAGCTGCCATTGCTCCACAATAATAAATAATAAATAAAATAAAATAAAAATAATTGTCCAGTAAATGGCAGAATTAGGACTTGAATGCTGGGCTCCTTGTTTCCATCTCAGTGCTTCCTCCCTTATACCATCTTGCTTCTCCATTATGTACGTATATCAGTAGTTATAATTTTTAAACCATGTGCATATATACTAGATATGCTACACCTCTATTCCAAAATCATCAGTGGCTCCTTAATGCCTCAAAGATAAAATATAAACTCATCAGCCTGGCAATAAAATTCTTCATATGCTGGCTCCAATTATCTTTTCAAGCTCTTTCAAAATATGCTCCTTCACTTTCTCTGCATCCCAACAAAACATACTACGCTGTCTTCCCAAAACTAAAGATTCTAATCCTCAACTGTGTTCCTTTGCTTAGGCCATTTTGCATACCTGACATATTCTTCCAACTCCCTACTACTTCTAAGAATAACTGTCTTCCCTCAAGATTTAGCGTGTGTCATCCCCAATGGAAAGCTGTTTTCAGTCCCTCTCTTGACCCCCTTAACTAGTGCTCTGTGCTCACACTTGCCATAATTGAATTATCTTATTTTTATTTCCATGTGTTTGAGTTATGACACCAGTAGAATGCATACTCTGAAAGATCATAGATTTAATCATGGAAGGATCCTCAGGGATAGCCTGTCATTTTACAGATGAAGAAACTGAGACAGAGAGGTGGAGTAATGTGCATATGGTCACACAGTTTATAAGTGATAGAGGAGTTAAACTCAGGTTCCCTGAGGCTGTATATAGCATTCTTTCCATTATTCCATGACACATCCTAGCAAGGACTATTTTGTTGTAATTTCTGTTATTTTATTTTGTCTCTTTATCCCCAACAAGAGTCAATATGCTTTATTAATCTTTTACTGTGTGTGAGGAATGGTATTAAGTACTAGTGGTTAAAAAAAATGAAAAGAAAAAGAAAGACAAGAAGAGTCCCTGCATCATACACAGAATAGCCCTATAAATGATTTCATTTTTGTCAAACATATAATGTATATACTGCTTTCCCAAATGTCTTAGAGAAGGGAGATTTCTATTAAAAAAAAAAGTTGGCTAACTTCATTTGTCTCTGTGACTCTGAAGAAGGGCTTTCTCATGTATTATGTAGTTTTCCTTCTCCAAGTCTCTATCTTGAAACTTCCCAATTTGCCTCAGGACAGGTTTTAAAGTGGCATTAGCTCTCTGTGTATTGAGAAAACCTTTATCTCTTTGCCTTCAAAAGAAAAGACATTTCTACTAGAGAAGAGGTGAAATGTCTCTTCAGCTATCAGAAGTTCTCTGGTTCCCCTCTTTCTCCCTTCCCCCCTTTTTGGACCCAGACTCTCTCAGCCCAGTCCTTCAAGTAAAGTCAGTGGCCATTTGTTAAGTGCCAACTAGGTGTCAAGCAGTGCTTTAAGCCCTGGAGATATAAAGAAAGGAAAATAAAACAGTTCCTACCTTCAAGAAGCTTACAATCCAATGAGACAATATGCAAATGATTATGGTCAAACAAGATAGAAAATAAATTAGAGATAATCAACCCAAAGAAAGCATTAGCATTAAGAGTATTGGGGAAAAGTTTATTGTTGAATGTAGGATTTTAGGGGAGACTTGAAGAAAGATGGAGAATTGAAGCAATGGAGAAGAGCAGATTAGTAGGAAGGAGAGCATTCTAGGAATGGGGGGAGGCCAGTAAAAATTCAACAAGTCTGGACATGGATAGCACACTTTCCCCCAAGCAAACTGGATGGGCTATTGGTTCTTTAGCATATTTTTTCTCCTCACAAGCAAGTAAATTTTATTTTTTTCATGGAGATGCAAAGATGTTAAGAGGTGCCCCTCTAAGACTGACTCAGCTGCCTAAATGAAGGTATATTCTTATTGGAATGATGATTTTGACTTTTGTACATGTACAAATACTGGCCATGTTTGATCACACATACATGTGCACACACATAGACAGCTCATACTTTTATAACATATACTTCATACTGACCAACCATTCTGATCTTAGGGTCATAGATTCCCAGCTAGAAGAAACCTCAGGGGCCATCTAGTAGAGTCGATAGGAAGATGGACTACAACCCAGGAAGACCAAGGTGTTAAGACCTTAGACTTTACTGGCTGCACAACAAAGGGCAAGTCCCTTACTCTATCTGAGACCCCATTTCCCCTCTGTAAGATGAGGAAATTGGACTCAGCGAACTTTCTTCCAAACTTTTGGTTTTAATCACACTCCAAACTTCTCATTTTACAAATGAGAAAAGAGACTAAGGCACAGAGAGCCTTGCCATTCACTTAGTGAAGGACACATGGTTAGTTAAAGGGATGGGATCCAAATCCAGCCCTGATATCTCCAAGTTTGCCATTTTTCATACTATCTCACATGACCTCCTTGTGGCAAAAACTCTTCAATCAAAATTTTAAGGACAAACAGCTCTGAGAAATCTAAAAGATGAGTCTTCTGATTATGGAGCATTAAGGATCATTGTGAGGACACTGTTCTGTGTATAGGCGTAGATACAGAGATCCCTGACACCCCAAGGCTTCTCTTGGGGAAGCTGGAACTTGGGGAAAGGGAAGAACTGGGAGAAGAATAGGGCATAGACCGTGTGAGAGGAAGCTTCTTTAAAATACAAATGAACCATCCAATAACTTCCTTTTACTACTTTTCCTTCTTGATAATAAGGCACTAAGCTCTGTTGTTTCTATTTGATGAAAGAGTATGATTGCTGTAATGGAACTTCTTATTTCAAGGAGCGAAGTCTCTATAACCCTCTGGTAATTATAGAATAACATTCTATAACTTCACAGTGTGTCAAGATAGATTGTTTCTCAGGGCAGTTCAAACATAGTAACTAAGTTCAATAAACTATGACAGAAAGACAAAAAATACTGCCAAGCAGCAAGAAACAAGGTTTTCCTGATGTCCTGGACCTAGGTGACTCTAGAAGCAAAGATAAAGAAGAATTAGTAAGAAGATGTCACTATGTCACACGGAGTTTTTAAAAATGTTGGATGGTCCAAACCTTACATTTTAAAGATGAAGAAATCGAGTCCCAGATAAGTGAAGTGACATATCCAACACTGCACTTGTAATTAACCTGCCTCATGTCATCCTTCATTTCCTTCAAATCTCAGATCAGTCCCCCTAGCCATTTGAGGCTTTTCCTTATTCCTACCCTACTTCCCACCCCCAACTACTGGAATTCTCTACTGTTTGAAATTGCTTAATGTATGCTTTATATTCATTTAATTGTTCATATATTGTATCCTTTCAGTATAATATAAGCTCCTTAAAGGCAGAGATGGTTTGATTTTTGTCAGTTTACCCCAGTGCCATGCTCACGTATGCATGTTTTCCTTAAAAGGGCTCCCTGAGTTGAAATACTAAACCCAGAATTAGATGAAAACAATGGAAGGGAGCCTTGCCTCTCTCTAGAACTAGGACAAGGCATTTAAGAAATCTGTGTCCCTTTCTTCTCTTTCCCCTTTATTCTTACATCAATAACTTAGTTGTACTCAAAGTATATGATGTAAAGAACCTTAGGCATTATCTAGTCCAATTCCATCATTTAAAATGGTGTCTTTGACCTATATCCCTGACACTCCATCACCATTTGACTCAAAGGCACCCTCCTGTTGCCCTGGCATTTCCAAATGGCTTCCCTGCCAAGCTGCACCTGTGGTAGCAGCCACTTGCTGTCCTATACCTATGTTTAGAAACTAAATAATCGAATCATTAAATGTTAGAGCAGGAATTTAGGTTTGAAATCATCTATTCCTATCTTCTATTCCGTAGATGAGAAAACTGGGAATTCAGAAAAAACCGTGACTTTCTCAATATCTGGAAAATGAAGGGGTTTGACTAAATGCCCTCTCATTTTCGTTCCAAAATAGAGATCTATGATTCTGTAATCAGCAAGCTATCCTGTCCCCTCACCCTATCATACCTGGAATGTATTTCATGCTCATCTCTGCCTCTTAAAATCCCTCAATCCCTACCTTCCTTCAAAGTCCAGCTCAAGGCCCAAGACCTTTTTAGAGCCCTCAGTTTGTGAGTGCCTTTATCTACTTCTCATTCCTATGCTCAAAAAAAAAATCTTTGGATTTATTTCGTATCAATTTTCTACTGAAATTCTATTCCCTCCACCCCAGTTCTCTCCATTAGATCACCAGTTCCTTGAAGGTAAAGACTGTTTTAGCTTGCTTTTCTCTTTTTGTGCCCAGCTCCTAACACAAGGTCTGGCACTGAGGAGGTGTTTACTAAGTCTTTGTTGAGTGAATTAGTGAAGCAATTACACTCATATTTAGAATTTGACATATCATAAACTCTCAGCTTGGATTGGAGCTTGGGACTTTGATTTTAAATCTAGCATCCTTCTTTGCATCATTTTTTTTTTCAGAGCTTGAGTCCTAGGTAATTGATCTGTACATTACAAATGATCAGTATGTCTGGTACAGGTATCTTACTTTATGTCAACAGGGTCATAGCTAGTAATTCTTCATCCTTCAGGCTAAGGTTGATTGACCTAATAAGCTGCGAATCCATGTTGCTTTGGGCTGTACAGGGATGATGCTAAGTGTTGAAGCCAGAAGTGATGCTGTCAGAAGCTGTCCCATTCTCAGTTTGAACCTGATAAACATAAAAATTGAGAAACAGTAGAAATGGGATGATAATAGATGGAGCCAAAGCTGGACCAAGCAATTGAAATCCAGAAAAATAGGAGGGCAACCTCTCCTAGGGGCTGAAGTCACAGTGAAGCCTTAGACTGAGCTCAAATGGTCACTATCTAGGAAAAGTAAATCGAAGGTTACAAGGAATGGGAAGTTTGCCATGATCCTTCGGAACATTAGCCCTGTAGCCTTTTCCATCTGGGAGAAATGATTTCTTCAACTCTTCCTGGTGGAAAGGGGCAGGACTGTCTTGCCTGCCTTTGAACAACATTCACTTACTTCCTCTGTATTTCCTGAATTCTCTTCTCATGGTTGCCAGAATTACCAGGGACCCCACCTGTTCTGGACTCTCTAAATATCACATATTCAGCAAAGGTGCTAGAAGCCCAACTTACATGATTATAAATATTCTAAGAGAAGTAGTATTTCCAAATGTCATCACATTGACTGGAAACCTTCCAATATTCAATAAGAATATTGTTATATTTAATCATGCTGCATTTTACATAACCCTGTATTATGTATGAGAGACTGTGTAGCATTGTTGGATTTGGGCTCAAGTCATTTTTCTAACCCACACTAGACCTGTGACCCATGTCAAGTAACTTGACTTCTTTGTGTTTACAGATAACTCTAAGGCTCTAAATAAGAAACAATTTGCCAATTTTCATTGGGGGGGGGGGGAGGAAAGCTCCCAGGTTGGGAGTTTCCCACACTTATGAAACAATAGGTATGGGCCAATAAACTCAAGCAATAAAATGTAAAATATAACGTTCTAAGGTTTAAAATATATTTACTGAAAATAAGATTGTAGGAAAGTATCCAGAGAATATATATCTCATTATTCATTCAACATGTCAAGCCAAAATGACTCTTATTTCAGAAAGTCTTCTCAGAGAGTAGATCACAGTAGCTGTTTCTAGTCATTCAACCATTTCTTTCTCCTCCAGAACTGTATATTTTTTATGTGAAATCACCTGTTCCTAAGGTCATGGGTTTCTACTCAACATTGGATAACTAGAAGTGACCTGTCTGTAATGCTTGTGACATTCATTCATTTGTATAAAGAGGAAGTTGGGGATGATAAGACTGGTGTGTCCTCAGAAGAAAAACAGAATGATGTAGTTGCTCTTTGAGCAGTCTTTACTGTTCTGTAAGAAAGTGATTGTTTTCTTTGGGTCTTCAGATGGGGTCAAATTTCTCCAGGGCACTTTTTTTTCCTTACAGTAGAGATCTCTCACAGTTCCTGGCTTTCCTTACCTGTGGATGGACACTTTGAAAGAATAGCTCTCCAATCTGTATGATTTCATTGCCCCTAAGAGCTCTCCTTTCACCTTGTTTTTTCTTTTGTTTTGTTTTGTTTTAAGTGAGGTAATTAGGGTTAAGTGACTTGCCCAGAGTCACACAGCTAGTATGTGTTAAGTGTCTGAGGCTGGATTTGAACTCAGGTACTCCTGACTCCAGGGCTGGTGCTCTATCCACTGCACCACCTAGCTGCCCCTCTCCTTTCCCCTTGAATATCTTGGAATCCCCCATTCCCTGTCTCCTCATCAACCACTTATTGAGACTAGTCCACCATTACATTGACAGTAGAAAGAGCCTTGGGTCAGAATTTGAAGAACTTGGGTTCAAATTCCACCTCTGATGGTAACTACCTGTGAGCATCACTTTCCTCATCTGTAAAATGAGAATGTAAAGAGAGAGAGATGACCTCCAAGGTTCCCAACAGCTCCAAGTCTATGATCCTATTATCCTTTTTTTTTCTGGGTAATTTTTCTATTATCCTTTAACCATTTACTGCTTGTTTCTCTTCTCTACCTAGAGCTTTTCAATGTGGTCACATAATAGAAAGGAGGAAAAGGAGGCAAAACAGGGACTGATTGGGGAAACCTAGGATAACCATGGTTCTTTTATATTTCATGATTAACAAAGGTACCCCATGGGTTAAAGAGGCATTTGTGGATTAGCCTTTGAACCTACCACTATATATACCATTGTGCTGCCATGGGAAAATGCAGGCAGAAGTCCAAATATCTGATTGACAAATAAATTTTTAGAATACATCTTGTTCATAGGTTTTCTGCTGCCAGTACCAAGGAAATACAAATGACAAGGTTAGGAGGATGCTCAGTAGTGCTTGAATAACCTGACAGACATGTGTTTGCTTCTTAGAAATACACTTCTGAGCAATTTTGAGTCCACCAAGCTCCAATTCTTCATAAGACAAGGTAGCCAAATGAACCTGAAGGGATTCACTCTGGGAAAATCTTCAAAGCCATTGGAATTATTTAAAGATCCATAATTGTCTGGGGGAACAGATGGCAACCCAATGTAATGGAAATACTGGGATTTGAAATTGTTTTATTTAGAAATAGCCTTTGAGCCATTTCTAAATAAAACAAGGAAACAGAGGGAAGTGCAATGAGTACTGTACTGGAAGGAACCATGGGTTAGAGGTCCAGCTCTATCAGTAACTATGTGACCTTGACCAAGTCACTGAATATGTCTAAGTTTCAGTTCCCCCAATGTGGAAAATGGATGAGATAGTGACTGAAATTCCTTAAATATCAAAATCTTAGGGGCAGCTAGGGGCAGTGGCTAGAGCACTGGTCCTGGAATCAGGAGGACCTAAGTTCAAATATGGCATCAGATACTTGACACTTACTAGCTTTGTGATCCTGGGCAAGTCATTTAACCCCAATTGCCTAACCAAAAGAAAAAAAAAAGAAAAAAGAAAAAAAAAGATCAAAATTCCCATGCTTTAATAATGGTGGATACTTTCCTGGAACATTACTTACTATTCAGTAGGATAAACAAAGAAGCACACATTTATTAAATGCCTGCTGTATGCAAGACACTGTATTGTATCAGTGAAAACAGCAAAAGAATCTCTGATCTCAAAAAGTTTCCATTTCAAAAAGAAAGACAACATGTGCATGTAGCCATGTAGTTCAGAGCTCTATCACTCTGAACAGCCTCATCTATACTCTTTGCTCATAAGTGAATTGGGTTCTTACACAAGGCTACCTACCCATCTAGTGATATGAAAAACACATACAAAGCATATCCCAAGTCAACTTTGGAGTTGAAGACACTAATCTCCAGGTGATTTTTGATTATTTCTTTTTGCCTTTTTGCCTTAAATGCTTGTTGACTTTACTTTTGATGCCAACATCCTTGTGGTGGTGGTGGTGGTGGTGATGATGATGATTTGATGAGGCAATTGAGGTTAAGTGACTTGCCCAGGGTCACATAGCTAGTAATTGTCAAATGTCTGAGGTCAGATTTGAACTCAGGTCCTCCTGAATCCAGGGCCAATGCTCTATCCACTGTGCCATCTAGCTGCCCCACTTATGATTAATTTAAAAGGAAGCTGGGGGTTCTAATAAGAGGAACTGAGGCAGAAAATTCATGGAAGCCCATCAGTATAATCATTTGTAGGAGAATACAGTAGAGCATAGAGTACTTCAGAGAAAGTCATTCAGTGAGAAGACTGGAAAGGTAGAGAAGAGAGAATTCACAGATTTCATTTGCTAACCCATATTTTCATTTCATCTACATTCTATGAAATTCTCATTTCTACTGCATTAGTTTTGCTATGAGAAGGATACATAGTGTAATGAGTCAGGCAGAGGAAATGGAGTTAGGAAAACCTGAGTTCAAATTGTACCCCAGACACTTACTTATCGAAATGAATGACCCTAGGGAAGTCACTTGATCTTTCTTGGCCTCAATTTTCTCATCAGTGAAATAAAAATAATAATAGCACCTACCTCTCACAGTTATTTTGAGAATGAAATAAGAAAATGCATATAAATTATAAAGTGATAAATAACTGTTTTTTGAGGTTTTCTATTGTTTTCTCCATAATTGGTCAACTTCTTCATTATTTCTTCTTGTCTTTTAAGCCTTTTTTCTTTTATTTCTGACATTTTTCTCACGTGATTTTTAGTTTTCTTCAAGTACTTCTTATTTAATTAAAAAATTGTCTTAGTATTGGTAGCCCTTTAATTTTTGAATATACTATTTGGTGACACATTGCAATATATTAAATATCTTTTTTCCATCTCTAACTTTTGGTAGTTAAAGTGCTTTAATTGTTCATTATCTGTCTATCTATCTATCTATCTATCTATCTATCTATCTATCTATCTATCTATCTATCCATCATCCATCAGTGTATCTATCTGCCTATCTACCTATCTATATGTATATATCCCCCTGTGTATATCTTCCTATCTGTATGTACATATGTTACATTGCATATGTGTACATATGTATACATACATATATGTTTGTACATATATGTATCCTTTCAAATTTTATTACTCTGACTTCCATTTAAAAAAAAATTTTGGACTGTCATATAATTTTTTTGGCGTGACTTCTGTGTAATTGTTTTTCTTCTCTTCAGTGTTTTTCTTTGTGTTTTTTTAAAATTTGTTTTTGGTGGAATTTCTTAGCAACACCTCTCCCTCCAGTCTAGTGGAACATAGGATTATATAGAACTTGAAGAAATCTCAGGAACAAGCAAGGACAGCCCCTTCATTTTATGGATAGAGTAACAGAGGTCAAGAGGGGTTAAATGACTTGTCCAGGGTCACTCACCTTTTAGGAACATTTTAAGCACAGGTCTTTCTAAATGCATGGCCCATTCTTTATACACAACACTAGGCTTTGCTTAGTCTAAAAAGTTCTTTTTGAATTGTCTTTTTTATATTTGCCATAAGCTTGTACTCCTGCTCTCTTTCTCAGTGATTTAGACCCAATCAAAAATCCCTTTTTAGAATTTTCGGGTTTCTTTCAGTGACAGGGAATTTAGCTCTTGAAATATAGATTGTAACCTGTCTACAATGTTTCTGGAAAACCTCTTCAGATATTATATGAATGACCTACATGATTATTATCAGTATAATTTTATTCTAATCCATTCATATATTCATGGGAATATATACATGGGAATTTTTAGGTCCTCAAAAGAAGGACCATAAGAGACCCTATTTACATGCAGGGCTTTAGAAATTGTAATGATGTTTTGGGAATGTATAGGTTTTCATCAGTAAGAAGGCACCAAGCAAAAGGAAATACTATGGAGAATTGTACTTTTAACATATTGAAAAGCATTTTTATTTCCTTTTTCTTTAGAGTAACCAGACATGTATTTGAATGATACCCAACTTCGACATATTGAAAGTTCTGAAGTGCCTGTGAAATGCAGACAAATAGGTTGCTGTTTCCAGGGACTTTGATGAAGGCCGGGATAGATGTGTTTTTAGAACAGATGTTACAAAGCAAACGAAGGAAGAAAATATTTCAGTTTCATAATGCATCAGCCAATAAATGTTATCTGGTGTTTCAGACAGGGAATTGAAAGGCAGGACCACTGCTATCGAGTTATAGCTACAGCTCCTGCTTTGCTTACTCTCTGGGAGCAAGTAACTTACCTTCACTATGCCCAATTTCTCTGTAATTTGACTGTAAGGTGTTATTTAACTAAAGCCTAAAGAAGTTACTGTAAAAGGCTAGAGATTGAAGGATTTAATAAATTAGAAATAGACACAAGAAGAAAGAAGTGGAAACATGAGAGGAATGAGCATAAATAATCTGTGAAATGTTGCCAATGAGTTATGGATGAGATATGGCATAAAATACATTATCCATAAAATGGATGAAGAGAAAAAGGAGATGGGCTGGTTTTGTAGTGATAGCAAGAGATAACAGATGGACATATAGTATACTTCCTTAGGATGGTACCAATAAACTATATTTAAAAAAAAAAAAACCTTGAATAAGGTCCCCAATGAGGTAGATATATCCTGTGTGGGAGATTTGGGGGAGGGCATTGACACAAATTTTCCAGAATCAAAATACATGGATCAATGTTTTCTATGCCGTTGGAGAGAATACTCACATTAATTAAATTAAAGATCCATTGAAGTCTTGAAAAATGATCCAGAGCAAAATATGTGGAAACCTCAGTGTCCTCTAAGTCAGAACAGATCCTATAAATAAAATGAAGTAATATGCTTTTAAAAAGTGCACATATTAAAACTCTGAGTGAATGCTTACTACAAACACACCAGGAATGTTGCTTGAAGTTCTAGATGGTCTGTTTTAAGGAGGCCATTGTTATAATGGAGTATAAGCAGGAGAGCCAAAGAGGATGATGAAGGAGCAAGATGTGAGAATTTTTTGAAAACACTGGTGGTTATTTACTTAATCTGAAGAATAGAAGCTCAAGGATGGAATGTTGGAAGTGGGGACTGGTGGGCAGAGTAAATAGAAAACATGCCAATCTTCATGTATTTGAAGGCCTGACTTGTGCATGAAAAATTAGTGTTGTTCTGACTGGCTTCAGAGTTCAGAACAAGAACTGATGAATGAAAAATGAAAAGAGGCAGAGTTCAGTCTCTTTTGGGAAATAATTTCCCAACCATTGCAGCCATCCAAAAATAGTATAGGTTTTTTGCAAAACTTAGAGGTCTTCCAGAAGAGGTGGGATGGGACAGCTATATGGCACAGTTACAATTCTTGCTGCTTGGGAGGTTGAAGCTGGTGGATCACTTGAGCTTAGGAGCTCCGAGCTACACTGTGCTAAAGTTGATCAAGTGTCTTCTCTGTCTGTCACTACAATGATGAAACCCCCAGAGATGGGAGATCATCATTCAATTAGGTGGTTGCATGGCTGAAGCTAGAACTAAGCAACCCTGACTCCCAGTTCATGGTGGTTCCTCTGTTACCTACTGCTTCCCTATATTTGAGGACATTTGTATACTACAAGCCACTTTGGTTCAAGTTTTGTTTTCAGTTGTGTATGACTGTACATAAACCTATTTGGTGTTGGCAGAGATACTGGAGTGGTTTGCCATTTCCTTCTCCAGTTCATTTTACAGATGAGGAAACTGAGGCAAACAGAGCTAAATCACTTGCCCAGGGTCACATAACTACTGAGTGTCTGAGGCTGTATTTAAACTCAAGAAGATGAGTCTTGCTGACTCCAGGCCTAGTGCTCTGTCTACTGCACTGCACCACCTAGCTGCTGCTGCTTCTTATTCTTATTCTTATTCTAATTCTTCTTATTATTATTACTATTGTTATTGTTGTTGTCATTAACATTTTCTCTTTAACTATGTTAGATCTAGATTGTTAACAAAAACCAAATCAAACCCTCATCTGTATTTTTTGATTTCCAAGTTATAATGCTCACATGGAAAGTTTTTAATTCTGTTCTTATACTCCAGTAAAAATTAACTCCAGCACACCCCTGCTCGTTACTATCCCATTTTTAAATTGTTGGATTCATATATCTGTCTGTGTCTGAGGCTCAAGTTTATTCTTGATATCA
Source organism: Dromiciops gliroides (assembly GCF_019393635.1). Taxonomy (NCBI): domain Eukaryota; kingdom Metazoa; phylum Chordata; class Mammalia; order Microbiotheria; family Microbiotheriidae; genus Dromiciops; species Dromiciops gliroides. The sequence continues at coordinate 30,042,521 of NC_057866.1, forward strand.
TCTTAGTTACATTTAGGATGAAACTAAGCTTAAGAAGCAACCATTATTCAAGTAATAAGATGGATACTCTTCTGAACAATTGGGATTGTCCACATGTTGGAGCTGAGAAGGACACAGAGCACAGAATGATAGACATAGGAAGGAAGTTAGACTATAGAATATTGGGAGTGGAAAGAAAACTCAAGATTCTATTGTATAATCAATACATTTTACAGATGAAGACAATGTAGCTTGGTAGTTCTAACTCGAGCTTTGTACCTGGCTTTTGACACACTGTGGGCATCAAGGGGTATGTGTGAAGAGTCAGCATTCCCCAGAGAGAGTGGCAAGAGGTAGTTTATTGAGGAGAAATTTGGTTTCAGGAGGGATCAGGAGATGGATCAAATATGAAAGAATGAGATCTATGATTGAATAATTTCTATTTCTTTCTTTGTTTTTGTTATTCATTCATTTATTCAGCCACCCATACAATCATTCATTTTAAGATAAGACTTCCAGAAATCTTGGAAAAGAGTATAGAGGAGCATAGGGACCAGGCTGTTTTAGGATTGTGATTGCTATGGTGAAGGAAGGGGCAGCAGCCAGCACATGCTGCCATCACTGCTGATTCTTGATTTTTCATTGGGACTAAGCACTAGGCATGGCACTGGACACCAGGCCTGGTAGGCCAGTAAAAGGACTAGCAGAGTAGGATACCGTCAGAGATGGCCTGAAGACTGAAAGCCAGTGAAAGGGCAGTTAGTCGGGTTGATGTCTATTATTGATGTTCGTTCTTTTCAGTCTCATCTGACACTTTGTGACCCCATTTGGGACTTTCTTGGAAGAGATACAAAAGTGGTTTACCATTGCCTTCTCCAGTTCATTTTACAGATGAGGAAACTGAGGCAGAGTGAAGTAACTTGCTCAAGGTCACAAAGCTAGTGTTTGAGGCCAGATTGGAATTCAGGAAGATAAGTGTCTTCCTGACTCCAGGCCTGGTACTCCATGCCCTTTGGTGCCACCTCATTGCCCCCAAATATCTATCTCCAAGCGAATTCTGGCCCTAAGAACCATATATTCAAAGAAGGAAGTCATCTTAGAGGTTGTCTAACACAATCATTTTCTCTTCTACATAAAGAAACTGAGGCCCAGGGTGGTTAAGTGTTCTGATTTCACACAAAGAACATCTAATTTTCTTTTTCTTTTTTTTTTTTTTTGGTGAGGCAATTGGGGTTAAGTGACTTGCCTAGGGTCACACAGCTAGTAATTGTTAAGTGTCTGAACTCGGATTTGAACTCAGGTCCTCCCGAATCCAGGGCCGGTGCTCTATCCATTGCGCCACCTAGCTGCCCCCGAACATCTAATTTTCAAAGGCCTGAAAAGGCCCTCCACATTTAAACCCTGTACCCCAATAGAAACCATGTAAATAAGTGTATAATTAATTGACTATTGTCCCTGAGTCTCTAGCTAAAAAGTAGTTACAGTTTCCAAAGAATGACAATGACAATTTTTAGAAGTACAGTGGCCACGTGCCTTATCTGAAAGATAAGAAGAGTGTCACACCACTAATTATAGAGTTTAGAGAAATGTTATAACTGCTAAATAAACAGGTCATTAGCTTAGATGACTTAAGGATCTCAGTGTGTTATGTGAAGAAAGTCATTTAAGATCAGAGCTAATTAGAAATACCATACAGCCCGACACATGATAATTTATGCATCTTTTCTTATTTCTTTCTTCTTTAGCAAAATCAGTTTCTAATTCATGAGGTGTGGCTTGCAACTGCTGTTAGGCTGTTTGTAATTTGAGAAATTTTTATCAAAGTGTCTGATAAACCACAAAAATAATATGAGATTTAACTTATATCCTCCTCTGAAAAGGAATAGGAATCATTGCTTGAATTCCTCAGAAGATGTGAGAGGTGATCATCCCCAAGCAGAAAGAAGTCATGCTTCTTAGTCTGGTATTTAAAGTCTTGGCACAGTGAATAGAGTGTTAGGCCTTGAATCAGGAAGATCTTAGTTCAAATCTAGATTCAGACACTAGCTGTGTAACCATGAGCAAGTCACTTAAGCCTATTTACCTCAGTTTTCTCATCTATAAAATGAGCTCAAGAAAGAAACGATAAACCAGTCCAGTATCTTTGCCAAGAAAACTCCAAATGGGGTCATGAAGAGTCAGACACAACTAAAAATGACTAAAGAACAACAAATAAATCTTTTTTATGAGACATGGTGATCTCAAACTATTTTTCTGTGTTTTCCTGTTTCTGTATATTTTTTTTATATTATACCTTATTCAGAGAAGTTTTTTCCTTCAGATCTCTCCTGGGTTGTTACATTTCCATCCTTTGAAGACAAAGTGAAATATAATCTCATCCAGGAAGCTTTTCCAGATCCCCCAAATAAGTAATGTCCTTCCCTGCCCTCCACTATGAGCCTCACATCAATCAGCCAGCTTTTATTAAGTATGGGTTAAGTATAGTATACAATGCTTGGGTTCTGAAGTGACAAGTGAAACAGTTTCAGCTCTCAGAGATCTTATGGGGAGAGTGAGGATGTGAGCAATTAAAGCATATTCGTAGATCACAGACTCTAGATCCCCATTTATAAAGGACAGCAGAGGCTATCTAGTTCAACTTGATGATTTGATAGATAAATAAATTGCAGCAGACAGTGGTTAACTTACTTTTCTAGAGTCACCCAGGTCAAAGGTGCTCATGAGATAAATAAATGTAATATTTAGATAAAAGAAATACAAAGTGATTTTCAATATGTTGGGGCACAGCACTAACAAATAAGGAAAGACCTTATTTGCACATCTCATGCACTTATGAATTCTTTTGTCATGAATATTTAATGATGATAATATCACAACTACTAATGAGAATAGTGACTATCAATGCAGTACTTTAAGGTTTACTTATACTGTGCTTTATATGGGTTATCTTTTTTGTTCCTCATAACAACTCTAAGGTCTTGTCAGCTTTATTTTTGTTGCTGTTGTTCAGTTTTTTTCAGTCATGTCCAACTCTTTGTCACTTCATTTATTTTTTCTTTGTTTTAGCAAAGATATTACAGTTTTTTTTGTCCTTTGTTTCTTCAGCTAGCTCATTTTACAGATGAGGAAACTGAGGCAAAGGATGAAGTGACTTGCCGAGGATCACACAGCTCATAAATGTCTGAAGTGTGATTTGAACACAGATCTTCCTGGCCCCAACTCCAGAATTGTATTCACTATATCACTTATTTGGGCGTATGCCTATCTGTATTAGATTGTAATTTCCTTCACAGAGGCCAAGGTCTTTGCTTAGTGTTCTGTTCACAATAAGGACTTTTAATAAATATCTGGTGCATCAGATAATTGGAATTGAATTAGATTCTGGCTAGCAAAATCTCCAGGGACAATAATTTCTCATATAAAGAAGGGTTGGGGACACAGTGGATATATAACATGGAACACATGGAAGGAAGAGGTCCTGATTTCAAATTCTGCCTCAGACTTACCAGCTAGAGGATCTTTGGCAAGTCATTTGAGTTCTTAATCTCAGTTTACTCATCAGTGAAATGGAAAGGTCAGGCAGAGCAAGGTTATAATACCTATGAGATCTAAACCACAGGGTTATTGTGGAGCTCAAATGACCTGATTTTGTAATCAATTGAACAAATATTTATTATGTTGCTACTGTATGCAAAGCAATATAAGCAGAGGGAGGGGGTATTCATAGAGGGTTTTTTTTTTTGCAAACTTTCAAATCTTAATTAAGTGCCAGCCCTGATTACATATGTGTATGTATAGCCAAACATTGAAAGACCTCAGATAGACTTTTAAAGACTTCCAAAAAAAAATAAAATAATGGCTTCCACAATCTTCTCCCAGAGTTCCTGCCCAGACCTTCCAAATGGCTTTCTTTCATGCAGGCTAGTTTCTGGCTGTACATGACCCCTGATCTTGGAATGTTCTCCCTGACCTTTGGTGCTATGAAATAAGCTTAGAATATGCTCTCCCTTCATGTACACTTGCTGCTAATGATCCTTAACTTCACTTATCAGTTTGTCACCACTTCCTCCCTGAAACCCAGAAGTGCTTAATATTCTTCTTCCTCCTCAAATTACTTTGAATGTATCCATTCTAAATGCACAACCCCCAGAAGGAAAGAGCCTTGAGTGCCAGGAACTGTTCCCAATCACCTTTTTCACCTTTTTATCCTTAGTTATAATCATTGTACTTTATTTTTTTTGCGGGTCAATGAGGGTTAAGTGACTTTCCCAAGGTCACACAGCTAGTAAGTGTCAAGTGTCTGAGGCCAGATTTGAACTCAGGCCCTCCTGAATCCAAGGCCAATGCTTTATCCACTATGCCACCTATCTGCACCCCCCCATTGTACTTTTTACAAAGCAGATTCGTAGGCATCTTCATTGAAACTAATATTAATCTCATTGGCACTGCTTCTATAAAAATAGGGCCAATCATTTCTCTATAGCTCCCATCATCATTTTTGCGATTCCCCAGGCCAAAACTCCCTTCCCTGGCCATCACCCTCTCCTATCTCCCTGTGTTGAGCCCTCTTGCTAGAATGTAATTTTCTTAAGGATGTTTAGGGATTTATTATGTATATATTGTTATTGTTAATAATCATAATAGAAGGGGGCATTGAGATGACACGGTGGATAGAACACTGGCCCTGGATTCAGGGGGACCTGAGTTCAAATCAGGCCTCAGACACTTGACACTTACTAGCTGTGTGACTCTGGGTAAATCACTTAACCCTCATTGCCCCGCAAAAAGAAAATCATAATAGTAATAGTAATAGCTAGCATTGGTATAATGTCTTAAGGTTTACAAAGTGCTTTATAGATATTTCTTTTTATTCACACAACAACCCTGTGAGTTAAATTGCTACTATCTATTTTACAGCTGAGGAAACTGAAGGTGAAAAAGATAGAGATTTGTGCAGGGTCATATATTTGTGAGGCAGGATCTGACCTTGGGTCTTCCTTACTTGAGGTTTAGATACCAGCTAGATGCTTTTTCATTGTTCTTCTAATTCTAGGATGAAAACACTGCTTGGCTCTTAAAGATACACATAGTTAGATAGATGGATAAATAGATAGAAAAGAGAGAGAGAGAGAGAGAGAGAGAGAGAGAGAGAGAGAGAGAGAGATCTAAATATAAGTTTATAGACATATAGTCACCACTATATAAATTCAGAGTGAATTAAGAAAATATAGATAATATAGACAAATATATAGATATAGTCATGTACATTCTATCATATACACATACATGTGTATATGTACATACACATGTTTATATTTGCATGCATAAAACACAACACGTAAATATACACACATGTGTATTTATATGTTTGCATATGTGCATATTATATATATGTAACTTCTCAGTTCACTATGAATTAATATGGTGGTGAATATGTAGCATTCTCAGAAAACTTCTATATCAGCAGATGAACTCTTTCAGCTACCATTGACTGGCTCAGTTCTGTGACATTTCTCTTTTAATTTATTGGACTCTTTCCAATATAGTTTCTAATAACCAGGTCTGCTGTAAACATTTCTTCTTTCTCAGGCATACAAAGAATCATGCTATGTGTTATATTATAGAGTCATAAATTTTAGCAACTCATCAACTTCACTTCCCCTGGGAATTATCCCAAGAGGGTCAATTGCTAAATAATTTATCAGAGCATTCTTGGGTGAATACTTTTCAATTTGCTATTCAATTTGGTGAACACTCATTAAACACCTACTATTTAACATTACCAGAGAAAAAGAAGGTAAAGTAAAATTCCTTTGGATTCAGGAATTCAAAGATTCAGAGGACATTTTTCAGCATACTTGATGGAAGTTATATAAGCTTTTATTGATATTTAATGGTTTTTTTACATCATCATAGTATATTGATATAAATACCCCTTTCCCTCCTCCAAGAGCCATACCATGTAACAAATAGTACTGAAGGACAGAAAGTGAGAAGGAAAAGGAAGAAGAGAAGAGCAAAAATCCAGCACAACTGATGGAAATAATGAAAAAGTCCAAAAACATGTGCAATGTGTAAAACCTATAGACTTTCCATTTCTTTTACAGTGTTGGTTGTGTATGTCCTCTCATATCTCTTCATTGATTCATGTTTAATTTTTATAGTTTTGCTACGTACATTTTGGATATTTCGTGTGCGTATCCATTCTTTCCACTTACATTGTTGTGTTATTGTGTTTTTCATTTGTCTTACTTTAATCAGTTAATGTAGATCTCTCCATGCGTCTCTGCACTAATCATTTTCATCACCTCTTATGGCACAGTAATATTCCAATATATTTATGTGCTACAATTTATTTAGCCATTCCCCAATTGATGGACATTCATTTTGTTTCTTTCCATCTCTTTACTACCACATAAAATGTTTCTATAAATATGGTGGTGTATATGAAGACTTTCTTCTTATCAAATAGCTTACTAGGGTGTATAACCATAGTAATGGAATCTCTAGTTTAAAGGGTATGGACACTTTAGTCATTTTATTTGCATAATTTCAAATTACTTTACCAAATTCCTATAGCATTTCACAGCACCAGCATCAATGTATTAATGTGCCTGCTGTTCCACAACCCCTCTAATATTGATTATTGCCATTTTGTAATCTATGCCAATTTGCAGGATGTGAGGTGAAACTTTATGATTGTTTTGATTTGAATTTGTCTTATTATTAGTGATTTGAAGAATTCTTACATATGGTTATAAATATTTGCAATTCTTTTGGCAACTGTTAACATCCATTGAACACTTGTCTATTGGGGAACAACTCTTAGGCATTTACATATATTAATTGTTTATGTATCTTGCATACCAAACTTTTATCAGAGTAAGTTGATACAAGGATTTTTACCCATTTAAATCACTTCCATTCTTTTCCTAGGTAAACTATTGTTATCTGTGCAAAAGTTTTTCAGTTTTAAGTAAACAAATATATCTATTTTATCTTGTTTTAATTGTTTTTCTTGTTTATTTAAGAATATATATCCTACTTATAACGGCAAGTGATGTATGATCACCTTCCCTTCTAATTTTTAATAGTATCTTTAATATTCATGTTACATATCCATTTAAAATGTCTTGTGGAATATGGTATAACACTTTGGTATAAACCTAATTTCTGCCAGATTATTTTCCAGGCTTTTTCCATTGGGTTTTATTTGTTAGGGTTTCTTTCTAGGTAGATTTCTTTCCTGCTTTATCATAAACTGGGTTGAATTTCATTGTTTCTGATTCTTGTCTAATCTACTCCAGTAAACTTATTTTACCTAACTGAGAAAGAAAGAGGGGCTGAAATATTTTGATGAGCCTGTGAGTAGAAAGAGCTGGGTAATTGTGGGTTGGGAAAAGAAAACAATCCCCCATGTTTCTGACAGTGCCTAACTGGGACCTCCTTGAGTACAATGGCCTTTTGGCCTTTCTTTGTATTCTCAATGCCAAGCACATATTAGGTGTTCAATTAATGTTAGTTTACTCATTGCCTGATGTCAATTACAAACATAGCTAAGTGGGAAGAGGGAATGAAATCTTCAGGTTGATTTTAGAAAGATTTAGAAATTCATGTTTTCCTAAATGTTGTGATACATGCCTCTAATGTCTCCTACCAAGGAGGCTGAGGTTGGAGGCCATCTTGAACTTGCATATTCTGATCCCTAGTGGGCTAAGCCAATTGGCTATCCACACTAAGATTAGGAAAAAGAGGACTACCACATTATTCACATTATTTAAGGAGGAACCAAGTCAGAGAACAACCAGGGTCAAAGCTCCATAAGCAGAGTGAAACCAGGCTCATGTGTATACCTTGCACTTCCAGACTGAGTGGAATTTTAATGGCCAAAAATATAAAACAGAAGAATTTTATTTTTTTTAAAAGATTGCTATTTACTTGAATTGCATTTGCCATATCAAGGTTTTGTTGTTTGTCTGTTTTGTTTTTTGGTGGGGCAATGAGTGAGGGTTAAGTGACTTTCCCAGGGTCACACAGCTAGTAAGTTTCAGGTGTCTGAGGCCAGATTTGAACTCAGGTCCTTCTGAATCCAGGGCTGGTGTTTTATCCACTGTGCCACCTAGCTGTCCCACCATATCAACTTTGAGGTTCCAGAAGAACTTTCCTATGGAGATGTTGGAAGTTGGAGGTATGGATTGGGAGCTCTGAGGAGTATTTGAGAATTGGATTATCAAGCTAGAAATCATCTGATTAGCAAATTTAATTGAAACCATGGAACCAGATGAAAAAATCAAAAGAAAGGGAGTGGAATGAGATAAAATGAAATCTAGAATAGGAAATCCTTTGGCAGCACTTCAATCCTAGGGATTACAGAGGAAGAGCATGAATGAGGAAAGGTAACTAATGATGGGCCAGCCTTTTAGGAGGAGAGCAAAAAGAATATGGTATTATGGAAGCAAGGAATTTTGTATACAGAAACTTGGGAGGGAGTGAGGGGAGGATGGGAAGGAAGATAAAAATGTGGAAGATACAAATGCGGAGCTGTCAAGAAGGATGAATACGTAGATGAATCCAATGGATTTAGCAATTAAGAGGCAATCAGCAATCTTAAAAAGAACAGATTTAGTCTGATGGAGCTATAAGCCAGATGGCAAAGGTCAGAGAAACATGTGGGAGTAAAGGAAGTGCAGGCAGTGAGTACAAACTATTCTTTGTACAAGTTTAACAGTGAAAAGATTATTGATTTAGAGTTGGAAGAAATCTCAGAGGCCAAATTAGTCCGAACTCCTCATTTCCACTGAAGCCCAGGAAAATTAAGTGAATTGCTCAGGGTAGCCAAGTGAGTAATAAGTATGAGGGGTGGTGTGCAAAGCCAGGTTCTATGATTTCAGAGATATTGTGTATGTATATGTTAAACTCGCCCTCCCTACTCTACAACCATTATAGGTTGATTGTCTGAGGGTTTAGCAGAGTTGAGGGAAAAATAATTTCTCCTGAAGGACAGAAAAATCCTGATAACATGTTGAATTAATCACTAGATTTGGACTTGAGAAGCCTGGGTTCAAATTATGCCATTTACTTGGTGACTAAGGGGAATTTTTAAGAGTAGGGCAGTGGATTTCAATAACCCAAATGAACACTTTCATGTTTCTGAGAAAGTTTTCCTTATACTGAACTCAGCCTCTTCCTATGCATTCTGGTTTCCTAATAGAATGAGGGTGATGTAATATAGTGAATATAGTGCTAAACTTGCAGCCAGGTTGATTTGGATTCAAATCCTGCCTAATTAACTGATTAGCTTCATGACTTTACACATCACTTAATGCCTCTGGGCCTCAGGTTCTCTTCTGTAAAATGTAGGGATAGATATGGCAGGTTTTCAAGTCTGGAAGACAGGAACGGGGCCAGGAGAGGAATGTATATGTCACAGGCAAGACTCAAGCCCTGATCTTTGTGATTCTGATGGCAGCCCTGTTACCCAGAATGCCATAGTTGCCTCTCATTTAATTCCACTGGGCATGTAAAAACTATAACTATATGCAAATTCTATGCTGCAGCCAAACCAGATTCATAACTGTTCCCCATACTTGACATTTCTTCTCCTGTTCTCCACTAATGGGATGTCTGTTGCCCGGAGAATCCTTCTTTCTCATCTCTAGCACTCAGAATACTTGCCTTCTTGAAAGGCTCAGCTCAAGTGGTACCTTCTCCCTAAAGCTTCCTCTCTCTTTTCCAGCCCTCCCCCACCCCACAGAAAACCCCAGCATTCTTAGTTTTTGCTTCTTCAGTTTTCCTTTTGCTTCTGTGTACATATTGTGTAAGGGCAGGAAAAAAAAAAGAGCTTCCTGAGGGTAGGTGACATTTCATTTTGTTTTTTTTTTGTTTTTTTCACCCTTGCTTATAGCCCAGTGTTCTTGTATAGGACCTAGATATGTGATTTGATTTATATAAGAAACTCCCTAATGTGGAAATACCAATTACCAATATATGTCAGAACCTACTTGGCAACTTATAAATGTAGAGAGTTGGCCAGAAAAGGGGGTCAGCAGATTACGAAGCTATGGTTGAATCTGGCTGGCCACTTGGTATTGTCCAGCCTCTGAGTTTACCTGAACTTAACCATGGGCCAGAGTTTGTACACCCTTGTGAAAGGCATGATGGGTCAGATGTAGGATTTGAACCCAGGTTTTCTTGGCTCTAAAATCTCTATACCATGCCATGCTGTATCCAGAAAGATACTTAATAAATGCTTATTAAATTTCACTGAATTGAAGTGATATTTAGCCTCTGTGTTGTTGTTCAGTTATTTTCATTTGTGTCCAACTCTTCATGACTCAATTTGGAGTTTTCTAGGCAAAGATACTGGAGTGGTTTGCCATTTCCTTCTCCAGCTCATTTTTATAAATGAGGAAACTGAGGCAGACATAGTTAAGTGATTTTTCCAGGGTCACCCCAGCTAATGTCCAAGGCCATATTGGAACTCAGGAAGAGGAATCTTCCTGATTCTAGGTGGGATATCTGCTCCATTGTGCCACCTAGCTGCTCATTTAGCCCACCTAGCCTCTGTGAATGAGGCATTACATCATGACTCATCTAAGTTGAACCACTTACCTTGTGAGCTCCTTGAGGTCAGGGATTGTTGTTTGTCTGTTTGTTTCTTTTTTTTTGCTTCCTTCTGTATCCTTAGCACTCAGCAGGTATCTGACACATAGTAAGAACTTAATAAATGTTTATTGACTAAAGTGCCTGACAGTCTATCACACTCTTGTGTAGCCTCCCCCTCTCCCTCAAACACTGTCCTGCCTTAATAGAAAAAAAAAAGAAATTATTTAGGTTACAGACTGATTATGCTAATATAATGCAATTCCACCCAGGCCTTAATGATATGAATCTAGAATTCATAGCTGAGACTCCAGCATCTATAATAATGGGACGAGGCTCAGCACAGCTACCTAATGAATTTCAGATGATGTTACAAATAAGCTAGGTTAGCAAAGCCTTTGCTTCTCAGTCCATAGATTAGGCCCCACATATCTTTTGAATGCCTCCCCTGTGTCTGTCCCTTTGTGAGCCACCATCTATGTGGAATGCAGAAGTATCACTAGACCTCTTCCTTAAGAGATTTTATGTTGTAGTTGAAGAGCTAGGATAAACACCAATCTTGCATGAGTACTTATTAAGAATGTCAAGTTGCATCTTCTTCAAGTAAGAGTTGAACAAGACATCTATGTTTGCTTCCAGCTCTGAACTTCTAAAATTCCTGTGAAATGTACCAAGCATATTGTCTAATAGGACAGAAAAGGAAAAATGACAAATATTGGAGAGGATGTGGGAATACTGAGAAACTGATGTACTGTTGGTGGAATTTTGAATTGATCTAACCATTCTGGAGGGCAATTTGGAAATATGCCGAAAGGGTTATAAAACCATGTATACCCTCTAACCAAACAATACCACTACCAGGTCTGTATCATAAAGAGATTAAAAACAAAAAGGAAAAGCACCTATATATACAAAAATATTTATAGCAGCTCTTTTAGTTGTGGCAAAGAATTGGAAATGGAGGGGACGACCATTGATTAGGGAATGACTGAACAAGTTGTTGTATATGATTGTGGTGTAATACTATTGTGCTGTAAGAAATGAGGAGCAGGATGTTTTCAGAAAAACCTGTAAAGACTTACATGAATTGATACAATGTGAAATGAGTAGAACCAGGAGACCATTGCATACACTAATAGCAACATTGTACCAAGATCAACAGTAAATGACTTAGCTATTCTTAGCAATATAATGACCTAAGATAATTCTAAAAGACTTATGATGAAAAATGCTATTAATATACGGAGAAAGAATTGATGGAGTCTGAAAGAAGATCAAAACATGGTTTTTAAACTTTCTTTTTTTTAGGTCTGTGTTTTCTTTCACAACATGACTATTATGGAAATATGTTTTGCATGACTGAACATGTATAACCTATATCAAATTGCTTGATTTCCCAATAAGGTGGAAAGGAAGGAATGGAGGGAGAGTTTTTGAAACTCAAAATTAAAAAAAAAATTAAAATTATTCTCCATGTAATTAGGGAAAGTAAAATATTAAATTAAAAATACCAAAAAAAAAAGAAATTTTATGAAATGGTGGCAGATTTAGAACACTAAATTTGTAGAATCATTAATTTAGAGCTGAAAAAGACCTCACAGGCCATCTACCCCAACCTCTGATTTTACATATGAGGAAATGGAGGCCCAGGAAATTGAAGGGATTTATCCAAGGTCATACGTAGTTAATGACAGAGCTAGAATGTAAATTGGCCCTAGAAGTATGAATAGAAATTGGCACTATGGAGAAAAGGGATTTTCTTCTTCCCCTCTATAATTTTCATAAACCATATACCACCTATGTTTCATACCATAGTGATCTTAATATTTGACAATTCACAACAACACTGGAGTGAGGCAGAAAAAGAGAGATGTGTATAGAGGGGCACATATTATAGTGATCTGACTCCTGCCATAGGTATGAGTTGGCTGGGCTCTTTGGAAAATGAGGGGGAGGAGGCAGCAAGAAAACCCATAGCTTCCCATTGAGTCTGTCCCCATTACATTGTTCCTGGCTTTCCTTAAGCTTTCTCTGACTCAGTGGTAGAATGATTAAGTTGAGAAAAGTGGACATAAGAAAACTGGAAGATGTCCTGGTGAAAATGGTCCTGGGCAGCCATTGGGAGGGGGTGGGGCGGGGCTCTCTGCAATTCAGTGTTTGCTCTGAGGTTTCAGTGTAGCATCTTCATAAGCGAAGAGGCAAAGAGCTTTGTTGGAAGAGGGCATATACTCCCCTCCAGGCATTGGTGACTCTTTTTGTCTCCCAGTAGGTGCTTCATGTGGATCAATGTTTTTGCTAGAGAAATGATATTTAAGCTTTTATCCAGAAAAAAAAAAATAAAAGGTGGTGGTGGTATTTAAGGTTGGAAAGGACCTCAGAGATCATCTAATCTTTTTATGTTATAGGCAATGAGATCAAAACCCGAAGAGTTAAGGGGCAGCTAGATGGCGCAGTGGTAAAGCACTGGCCCTGGATTCAGGAGTATCTGAGTTCAAATCCGGCCTCAGACACTTGACACTTGCTGGCTGTGTGACCCTGGGCAGGTCACTTAGCCCTCATTGCCCTGCAAAAAACAAACAAACAAACAAAAAACCCAACCCAACAAACAAACAAAAACAAAACAAAACAACAACAACAACAACAACAACAACAACAAACCCAAAGAGTTAAAAGGACAGGTTCAAAGTTACCTAGGTAGTAACAGTGCTCAGATCTGATCCCAGGTTCAATTGCATTATGGCATGTCCTGGTATTATTTCTGACAGTAGAATCTTCATGTGGTGTGCATGTGTATGTGTGGTGTGAGTGTGTGTGAGTGTGTGTGTGTGTTTGTGTGAGTGCACACATGCATGTGTGTTCAGAGTGGTGGTGGGGTGGTAGTGGTGGTATTGATCAATATCAATTCCATAGCCTTTCTTAAGAGGCAGTTTGTTATAACAGTTAGTCAGTCTTGAAATCAGAAACAAACAAAAAAAAACCCCTGCATTCTAGTCATATTGAGTATTTATTTTCTATAGATGATTCATATCTTTTTATAGGTTCACATGTTGTCTCCCTCTCTGTAATAGAAACTACTTGGGAGCAGGGACAGGGTTTTCTTTGTCTTTATATAAAAATTTGTTTTTGTTTTTTGTTTTTTTTTTTAGTGAGGCAATTGGGGTTAAGTGACTTGCCTAAGGTCACACAGCTAGTAAGTATTAAGTGTCTGAGGCCAGATTTGAACTCAGATCCTCCTGACTCCAGGGCTGATGCTCTATCCACTGCACTACCTAGCTGCCCCTATATAACACTCTTTTAAAATAATTAGTTCGTTTTAAGCTTAGGGGGTATCAGGATGACTGCAAAGAACCACTTGGTTCCCTCTTTCTCTGCTTCAGGGAGTTTATTAAAGATGAAAAGTTCACAACTCTATTACAGTCACTCTGAACCCCCACTTTAGGAAAGTCCTAATACCTGAGAAGAGATTGTGATCTCTGCTTAGCTTTAGATTTATATCTTCTAATTAACCCTTGACCTCCCTGTGGTCAAGTAAAAATTCAGTTTTCTAGAAATGTTTGAGTAACAAAAAACAGTTTACATAATAGTTTCTGTGGAAAGACAGAAATCAAGAGGGGAAGTTATGGAAAATGACTGACCTTTTCCCAATATATCCCTTAGCCTAGGTCCTCTGTTTTGAGATGCTTGTAGGGATACCCTCTCTGCCATAGCGTACTTAGTCTTCCCTTTCTTCCTCAGAGGTATGCTAGAAATGCCATATTTACTGCAGCCTAAAAGATCCAGAGGATCAGAATCTCCCCCTCTACATACGTGCACTATTAGGAGACAGTTTCTTTCTCTTATACAAATTGCTTAGCTCATGACCAAGCCTCTCTGCCACAGTGGCTTTGAATGATTCAAGAAGTACAGGCCCTATTCAGTTACTTTCAACTTTACTCTTAGATTTGAAATTCAGTATAACCCTATACCTGGAAGATAATAAGCACTTAATAATAAATATTTGTTGATTGATTGATTGCATATTGGGCTTGTTAAAACCGACAGGTTTCTGACCTCAATATCTCAGGCAACTATCTACAGCTAAATTTCAGAACAGTGGCCTGCCTGTTTTAATAAAAGTGTGTATGTGTGTGGGGGAAGTCATCAATATTGATTAAATAATGCAGTAGGTACAGACTAAAAAACAAAGCAATTATATGATCAGGGCTATTGACCTGGAAGGAAACCTAGAAATTACTTGATTTAACATTCATTTCACAAATGAGTAAACTGAGGCCTAGAGAACTAAAGTGATTTGCCCAGTGTTAGAGTCAGATTTCTCTGACTTCACACATAGCATTCATCTCATTGCACTATGATGTGATCATGATGCAATGTCCTATGAACATAAGTATTAGAAATTCATCTAAAATATGGAAAGGTCTGACTTTTCTGGTGTTGAATGTATGAGAAAGATCTTCCTTGAATAATGTTATTTTTATGTTGCTGTTATTTTGCTCTAGTTCCCAATGAATTATTTCACATTTAGGATGTTTATAGTCATTGTCCCTAGACTAGTACTTTGGAAGAATAATTAATGTGAAAAAATTGATAAAACTTACCTTCAAAAACAATGGTTTCCATTTAAAAATATTCTTTACATTCTAGCCTAAAGAGTGACAACATAAAAACAGCAATTAAAAAAAAAACAGCATGCTAAGCCCAGTCATAATGTTGGCTTATCACAGTTTCTGGGGTTTAATTAATATTAATCTGGATAAGTTTTAACTTTAAAAATGTTAATTTAACTCACTAGGTCTCCTGGCTCATTAATCTCTTCAATGGTGTCATTTAGGAGAAAATGCCTCATCAAACAATAGCGGCTCAATCATAGAAGTATGTAATAGCAACAGCATAAAAGACTCCTAGGACTCACAATATATCTCACTTCTCAGCATTTCTTCTCTTGACTAACATTAGTCTTTGAGAGGCTCTCATCCTTAGCAAAATAATAATCTCAAAATGTGACTTCCATTTCCTAATGATGTATGGAGGGAGGGAGGGAGGGAAAGAGGGAGAGAGAGAGAGAGGGAGAGAGAGAGAGAGAGAGGGAGAGAGAGAGGGAGGGGGAGAGAGAGAGAGAGAGAGAGAGAGAGAGAGAGAGAGAGAGAGAGAGGGAGGGAGAAGGAGGGAGGGGGAGAAAGAGAGGTGAGGACAGGAGAGGAGAAAAGAAGAGAAAAAAATGAATATTTGAGAATTAATTTTCAGTAGGGGAAAGTTTTTAAAAGCTCTGGACCCACACTTGAGAGATATGTAGTCTCCTTGCAGCCCTATTGATGGCCAGGAGACCACTTTATTCTACTACCATCCACTACTCTATGATTCAGCAGCACTGACTTATATATGCTGTTCCTCCCCCAGGAAATTCAATCTCACTTCCTGATGCCTTTTTTTTTTTTAATTTAGTGAGGCAATTAGGGTTAAGTGACTTGCCCAGGGTCACACAGCTAGTAAGTGTTAAGTGTCTGAGGCTGGATTTGAACTCAGGTACTCCTGACTCCAGGGCCGGTGCTCTATCCACTGCACCACCTAGCTGCCCCATCCTAATGCCTTTTCATTGGTTTCCCATCGTGTCTGGAATTCATCCATCCTTACTGCTACCTCGTGACTTCTCTTGCTTCCTTCAAGACTCAACTCAAATTTCATCTTATGTGAGAGGTCTTTCCCATCCCCTCCCCCACTTTTCTACTCCTGTTGACTTCCCTCTGAGATGACTTCCCATAAATAGTGTATATATCTTGTATGTGGTTCACATGCCATCTCTCCCATCAGTCTGTGAGCTACAGGAAGATGTGTTCTCTATTTGAGCCTTACTTTGTTCCCTACAATTGTCACAAAGCCTGCTAGATATTGAGGGCTTGTTAAATACTTGGTAGCAATAATGAAGATGATGATGAAGGTGACAGAAATAGACGTCTTGCCTCACTCACGGGGTTGTTGTTGAGAAATGAATGAGATGATGAGTGTTTAAATGTTCTAAAAATGATTAAAGCAGCAAGTTGAAGGAAGATGGCATAGCACTCACAGGGAAGAGGAAGGGGATAAGCATATTTATAGAGCAACTGCTATGTGTTAGGCACTGTACGAAGCACTTTACAGGTATTATCTATTTGATCCTCCCAACAAGGTGGGTGCTGTGAATTTCCCCATTTTAACAGTTGAAGAACCTGAGGTTTAGTGACTTGCCCAGGGTTACACAGCTTAATTATCTGAAGTCTGAAGTTGGATTTGAACTCAGGTCTCCTTGACTGCCACCCAGCTGCCAGGAACTGGCTGCTTCCTGACTTCTATCCTGATACCCGTTTGTCCTCCCTCGCTAAGGGTCACTGGTGACCAGGTCTATTCTAGAGCAGGACACATATCATGATGCCTGAGCCGTAGAACCCGGTTCTCAGCTCACAAACTCCTTTCTCATGCCTGACTCTGTGTCAGTGTGACTAAGAAATCTTGCCTTGAACTTCTGTTGCTTAGGCTCCTGGGTCTAGATACTAATGCTTCAACCAAAAGGTCGGCTTTCTTAACCCTCTTGTTTGCTGGCACACAGGCTATTGGCCAGCTCAACAGGACTTTAACTGACTTCTCTAGGACTAGCATGTGCTCTTCTTTATATAGCATTCAGCTCTAATGGCTTTATATCAAGGAGTCATACACGCTGAAGAAGTCTGAGGAGAGATTTCAGGAGGACATGTTTCAGGAGACAGCCCTGAAATATATATACATATACACAAAATATATTACGTATCATATATATATATATATATATATATATATATATCTTGCATCATATAACATATTATATATAATTATATATTATATGCCATATACACATACAAATATATACATATGTGTGTATATATATACATGAATATATATATTATATATAATTTATACCTCTAACTGAAATTTAGTATTTTCTTTAGTAATCTGAAATCATTATTGTAAAAGGGGGTTTTCATCAGTTAGATCGAGAATAGTAAACACCACTATGTGTCACTGTGGTAGATGCTTGGGTTAGGGATGCAAAGACAAAGATGGAACTGTCTCTGTCCTCAAGGAGCTTACAATCTAGCAATCTAAGAAGGAGAGACAACATGCAAATGTACCACATACCAGGAAATGATGGTGAAAAGGCACTGGAGATGCTAAAGACTCTAAGAGTTATTGGTGAGAAGGGGGTGCCTTACACAGACCACTTCTGTGTGCATGAAGAAGAGTGATATAAAGTGATTCTGGAAATGTAGGTTGGGGTCAAATTATGAAGAGTTTCCAGTATCAAATAGAGGGATTTGTATTTTATCCTAGAAGGAACAGCCAGACCCTGAAAATTCTTGAGCAGAGCTTTTTGTAGTGGCGAGGAATTGAAAATTGGGGGTCTGCAATCAGTTGGGGAATGGCTGAACAAGTTGTGGTATATGAATGTAATGGAATTTTATTGTGGTGTAAGAAATAATGAGTAGCCAGATTTCATAGAAACCTGGAAGGACTTGCATGAACTTATGATGTGTGAGATGAACAGAACCAGGAGAACATTGTACACATTATCAACAACATTGTATGTTGATCAACTGTTATAGACTTGATTCTTCTCAGCAATACAATGGTACAAGATAGTTCCAAAAGACTCATGATGGAAAAGGCTCTCCAAATCCAGAAAAAAAAAGAACTGTGGGATATGGATGCATATTGAAACATACTATTTCTTTTGTTTTTGGTGCTGTTTTTTTTTTTCTTTTTTGTGGTTTTTCCTTTTTGCTCTGATTTTTCTCTTATAACATGACTAATGCAGAAATATGTTTAATGTTATTGTACATATATAACCTATATCAGATTACTTGCTGTCTTGGGGAAGGGGGGAGGGAGGGGAGGAAGGGAAAAAATTTTGAAACTAGAAGTCTTATAAAAATAAATGTTTAAAACTAAAAAAAATTCTTGAGCAGGGGAATGGCATGATCAGTCCTGTGCTTTACAAAAATACTTTGGAATGTGTGGAACACAGGTTGGACAGGAGGAGAGACTAGAGTCAAGGAGGCCAATTAAGAGATTATAATACTTGTGGTGAAAAGTGACTCAGATGTGCCAAGAACCTAACCTGTGGTCAAAATGTTATGACTGGAGAGGGGACAACCTTGACAAATTCTAATGAGGTAGGATCAATAAGATTTGACAATCAACTGGATTTAGGGAGTGAAGGGGAAAAAAAGAGTGAAAATTCCTTCAGGTTTGTGTAGATCAGTGCCTCGACAGATATTCTTGCCCTCAACTGATATGGGAAAGTTTGGAAGATAGATGGGCATGGGGGAAAAGGAACATGAATTACCAGAACTCCACCACCTAATATTCCAGTGACCTCCACTGAGTTCAAACAACATATCTATTCTATGGTGACTCATAGTATAGATGCTCATTGGAATATGGGGAAACAACTGTTAGCCATTATTCTAAGAACTCCCATACCTGACACTCCTTAGCTATGTAACTTGGGACAAAAGGCAACACCTTTTTATGCCTCAGTATTTTCCTCTTTAAAATGGGAAGAATAAGACTTCTGCTAGCTTCCTGGTAGGGCAGGTGTGAGGAGAGCTATTTATTTATGTTTATTTTCAGGGCAATGAGGATTAAGTGACTTGCCCAGGGTCACACAGCTAATAAGTCTCAAGTGTCTGAGGTGGGATTTGAACTCAAGTACTCTAGAATCCAGGACCAGCACTTTATCCACTGCACCACCTATCTGCTCCCAAGGAAATTTACCTCTGTACCCTGACTCATTTGAGACTAACAGGGGCCCTCTGAGGACAATGCTTAAGGCATTAGTATCCTCAATATTCCAAGGAAGGAACTGGGCATCATCAGATTAAAGGAATTTTCCATGGTCACAGAGCTAATGTGTCAAAAGTGGGAATTGAATGCAAGGGAAGGGGCCATGAAGAGCTTGCACACAACTGAAACAACTGAATAGCAGAAATAGAAATGGAAGACCCTCATTCTGACCACTACCACCATCATGGTACCGCCATTATAGTCATATTATAAAATTAAAATGCAGGTAGAAATAAACCGGGGGTAGCTAGGTGGCACAGTGGATAAAGCACCGGCCCTGGATTCAGGAGGACCTGAGTTCAAATCTGGACTCAGATAATTGACACTTACTAGCTGTGTGACCCTGGGCAAGTCACTTAACCCCTGTTGCCCTGCAAAAAGAAAGAAAGAAAGAAAGAAATGAACCAAAGGCAAGTCATTATTCCACTTGATCCTTTATATTTAGTGCTCTGTGGATTGTTGCACAAGTGGATAAAATTCTGACTTTTTCTAAGTATATGAGAGTACCAAGAGGTGAGATCATCTTCTGCAGACTCGAAAACAACTCTGTGATGATGGTGATGGTGATGCTGATGCTGATGATTTGGCTTCAGTTATTAGTCACTGTTGAATGGAACTGAAGACTTTCGTGCCCTACCTCAGACAGTCCTTCATACTCTTTCCTTCCCTTCCCTTGGCCTCCATCCCCCATCTTGTTCTACCTGCAGAAATCCACACTTCCAGGAAAAGCCAGATTGTGGCTCCCTCCAAGCCCCTGTGGTTGTCCGTTACAGCCTCTAAATCCATTCTCTCCAAGTACTAGATGATTTACACTTGGCAGAAAAACCAAAGGATGAATCCCACTGCAGGACCTATTGAGACATGTGCAAAGCCTCCTTTTTCACATGATTTATACCCTTCGGGGCAGACAAACCATTGATAATCTCCTGGAGGCCGAGGGCCAGTCTGTTTCCATCCAGGGACAGAGAGTGGCTCAAGATTTATTCCCGTTTCAAACTGGCTTTCTCCCCCTGCCCTCCCTCTCTGTTTTTTAGGCCCAAGATGGTAAAATTCCTGGCTTCAGATTTATCATAACACACAGAAGTCGATAGGCAAGCTAGAGCCATCTGTTTTCTATAAATTGAATGATTTGATTATAGCGCCCTATAGAACACTCCCCGTCAGGAAGGGCCTGTATTTTACTCAACTGCAAGAACATTCTCTCTGGCTGTGATTTAAATATGCCAAAGTCTGGGAACTCTCTTTTTAATTATCGCTTCTATGTTTCACAGTTTCCCTAGGAAGTACTTGAATTGCTCCCCAAGTAGATTATAACTCAGAGGAGACAAAGGGGGAAGTTGTATCTGTGAAAAGAAAGAAAGAAAGTAAAAGGAATTATTTAATGGCATTCTTAGATTGGTTCAAAACAAGGACCTTATTCTCTTGACTCTTCCAAAAAAAAAAAAGAAAGGAAAAAGAAGAAAGAAAAGTTTAAATTGGTTTTGAATTTAAAGAATATTTTGTTTTTTGGATCTGGTGAGGACTTTTTAGTTGCTAAAAGGCATTTCTGAGGATTGTTTCTCAAAAGGAACAGACACGGCGGTATTTTAGCTATAGCACATGTCCATCTGGTTCACCCTAATCTCCTGCCTCCTAACAGCAGGGATAGCACAATTTCTCATTCCTTTCTCAAAACTCTAAGGAGATCATTCTCATAGTTAACACTTAGTCAATGTTTTGAGTTTTGTATTGTTCTTTATATATGTTATCTCATCAGTCCCTCCCAAGAACCTTGGGAGGTAGGTACTATGCTTAAATCCATTTTCTATAATGAGGAAACTGAGGCAGAGAAAGCATAAGGATCAGGATTTCAAAGCTGAAAAGACTAAATCAGAATTCATACTCCAGTCTTCCCAACTATTCATGTTTCAGTATCCTTAGCACTAAGCTACAGTCTGCCCCAGAAGACTCTGTTGGACAAGAAATAAGCATGTGCAAAGCATTTTGATCACAAATTCAGTGGATGCATAGGAACAACTGAAATATCCCTTGGCCTCAAGAAGCTTATATTCTAGTGGGTGATGATGACAATAATCATAGTAATAGTAATAGCAATAGCAACCACCCCCTCTGGGAAATAGGATTTTGAGATTGGAAAGCTGGCTTTGGGGGAGGGGGGAGAAATACAGTGAATGTTCATCTTTCCAGTGAAGAAAGCCCCATGGTCTCTAAAGTTTTTTTTTGTGTGTTTTCCCCCCAATAATCCACTTACTTTAGCTACAAAGAGGCTTCTAAAGAAAATGCTGCAGGAAAAAATATGAGAAATCTTCTGTAGCTACAGAGACATGGTAAGATTCTCCTGGAGCTGAAGTTAGAAGAGAGATACCATTCACATAGCAAGAACCTTTAATAGTATACTATAAAAAGGATAGATGACCTATAACTGCATTTTAGTGCTTCAAATAGGCTTTCCTCGCTAATATTTGTTTTTTTACTGAATGAATGTGGTCCTTTGAGAGTATTGGATTTAACTGGTGTAAATGTGGATTTATCTACAGTGTGGGGAGGGGAATCAAGACTCCTTGTCAGCACTTGTTATAAATGATTTATTTATTTTTCTGTCTCTCCCCACCCTCCTTTTAGCTTTCAATTAGAAAATTAAGTCCTGCAATAGCGAAACAGTTCCTGTTGGCTTGGAAACCAAACTGCTGATGGGGAATCTGCCACTGTGGATATTATTTTCCTTTCCCCCCTCAATGTGAAGGATAGTCAGGGTATATATTGTTGAATTCCTTTTGTATGTCATAGCAGAAATTGGGAGACTCCAAGGGAGGACCGTTAGTTCAACTTCTTTGATGACCATTAAATAAAAACAAAGCAGCCAGGGCAGCTAGGTGGCACAGTGGATAGAGCACCGGCCCTGGATTCAGGAGGACCTGAGTTCAAATCCGACCTCAGGTATTTAACACTTACTAGCTGTGTGACCCTGGGCAAGTCACTTAACCCCAATTGCCCCCCCCCCCAAAAAAAAAGATTAAAAAAACAAAGCATCCCCTGTCTTTTAGGAAGATGAACATTTAGAGGTAAATACATTATCCTGTAATACAGCACCGGTGGTCATCGAAATTTTGAGGAAATTTAATTCACGACCTTTTTGACAAGGTCTTTGGTGTTTACAAAATGTTCTCCCTACAACAGCCCTGTGGCAGAGCTAGTACACAGGTGGTTATGTGCACTAGGAATATGAAGACACTGGAGCTCAGAATGATAAGCTGATTTCCCTAGGGTCTTATACCCACGCTATCAATCGAGGTCTCCAAACTCTTGGCTCCTATGGGTTTTTTTTCCCCAGTTTGACATCCTGAAGACAGAATTTCAGTAGATAAAATTGTTCAGGAAATCCCTCATCACTTTCCCTCCTTTTTCCTGAGGATCTCTGCCCTTTCAAGGTTCTAAGTGCCCACCTATCATCCCAAATACCCCCCAGCTGACCATCCTCAATAATGCTTAATGATGTTTTCCAATCCCAAATCCCCATCAAGATCAAGTCCATTGATTTGGTGTCCCATTTCTCCAATCCTTTGCTTACCAGCTAACTAATCTCATAAATTATAACATATTTTTATTAATTTAGATTTGGAAGGGAATAGAAGATGATATAGTCCAAGGCCACCTTTTTCAGATAAGGAGCTTGAGACCTAGGGGGGTTCACTGACTTGAACAAGGTTACAGGTGAAAAGGGACAAAGTGAGGGCTCAAGCCCCAATCCTCTCCCTCCAAATCTTGCACCCCTTCTGTGTATCAATAGGGGATAATGGTCTGTATTGAAATTATATGAATAATAAATGGGATAATATATGTGAAGTGTTTTCCAAAGCTTAAAGTACTATGTAAATGTTAGCTACAATAATACTAAGAATAGCAGTAGTAATTCACATTTATGCAGTGATTTAAAGTTTATGAGATACTCTTTCATAACAAGCTTGTGAGGTAGATAATATGAATGTTATGATGTCTAGCTTACAAATGAGGAAACTGTATCTTGGGTAGGGTAGTGGGAAGGTTCGGTAGGAGGGACTTGCCAAGGATCACATAGCTTGTGAATAACTGGGGTTAGACTCAAACCCAGGTGTCTATGAGACTCCAAGTTGACAACAATGCCCCACTCTACTTCCCCATTATAGGTATTATGAATATCTAATTGCAAGGGCTCAGTTTCTCAGAATAACAAATTAAAGGTGAAAGGGAATCTAAAGGTCTTTAGTTTAACACTTTCATATTATAGGTGAGCAAATTGGGAACCAGTGAATTTTTTACTTCTCCAGTGCCAGAGTGGCAGTAAATGGCAAAGCTTGGTTTTGAATCTAAGTCCTCTTACTCAAAAACTAATGTCCTTTCTATAATATTACCTAATATATGTCTTTTCATCTATCAAATGAGGGAATTGGGCAAAATGATCTGTAAGATGGTTTCCAGCTTTAAAGTTAGCATCTTATAAATGATTTTGCTGAAATCGTGTACCACCTCCATGCATGTGAGGTATGCTCACCCTCTTCTCTTCTTACTCTGGATGAGCACGTTGATATGTGTGGCAGGTTTATAGGAGAAATATTCCACTGACATATATTTTACTATGTTCTTTCTTTTAATGCCCTGGTTTTGAACTAATTGTGACTTCTGGCTAGCTAGTATAATCAAACATGTAGGTGGGGGCTCATGCGTTATGGTTCCAAATGAATGTGTAGGCAAAGAATACCTCAGACATCAATTAGCTGAGGATAAATACATGCAAGACACTTCATCCTTAGGACCAATATGCCTTAAAGCTCTAAATCTATGATACTATGAGCCGATGGGAGTTTCAGCCAACAGTAGATCAATAGGTAAGATATTGAAGGGAAAGGGATATGTTGGGTGCCCCTTATATCTTGCATTACACAGAGACAATCATCTATTTTTGCTGCATATAAAAAGAACCCTGTTCGCAGCAAATATTTCATCTTCCTAGCCAGGCCAGTGAATCCATCAGCAAACACTTCATTCATCCTTTGGGACTTTTCTCTCCCTATTAATAAATATTAATTGATGCAGATGGTTTTGTAGGCTTAGGAGCATGCTGGGCCAGTGGCTCCAGCTTCCCTAGGTGAACAGCAAACAAGTATTCCTTTTTTTTGGTTCTTTCCACAGACAGTTCATAGGTCCTATTCATGGCAAGCCGTTGTAGGTGAATAACTTATCATTGGTCCTTAAGCTTGAGAAATAAATCAAGTTAGAAACTCTGAGGTTCGTCTGCATTCCCTGCCTCCTGCCTATCCTTGTTAGGCCATAATGTACTATAAATAACATGAGCTGTTGGTGGGAAGAGTTGGGTTCAGGAATTTCAACGACATTGTTCAGGTTTATGAACATTAATTAATATTCACCCATCTGTCTCTTTGCACTTCCTGCTCCTCCACTTATGCAAATAAGGCTGTCAATTAGTCTGGAGGCTGGCAGGACATTAAAGGGTCCTTTGTCTGAATGTTTTTGCAACACATAGATTTTTTTTGTTTCCCTTTTTGGAGGGTTTCTTATAAGATTGTGCACACAGTAGAGAAACATAAATAACCTTTAGAGCATTGGCGCCTGCATCTATAGCAAAACCAGAAGTTAAATGTTATAGAAAATACTTATTAGGAGAGCAAATTGGGGTAACATTTCTAAATCAAAGAACTGAAAAGAGTTTTTTTTGTTGTTGTTTGTTTTGTTTTATTTTTTTTTCTTCTATATTTGTTTTCTGGCTTCGGCCCACAAATAACATTCAAATGTAATAAGATTCTGTGAATGCCATTATTAGCATATTATTTAATTAATAATATTGAATAAGATCTACTAGGTAACTTGAGAGGGAATATGCTTGTTGACTTACCTGACCCCATTTTTACATACCACCACTAGAGAGCGGTAACTTATTCACTTCTCATAAATGTCATTTAGATGGCTGGTAAGTTATGATTTGTAAGTCAAAGAATCACGGAACACACTTTTTCAACATCAGGGTTGAAAGATATTTAGAACATAGAATGTCAAAGCAGGAAGAGACCTTAGAACATAGATGTCAGGAAGGGACCCAAGAATATGGAATATTGTAGCGAGAAAGATCACTGGAGTATAAAAGGTACCCTATTAGGCCTGGAATAGATCTTAAACCATGGAATATAGAATGTGAGAGCTACAGGAGAACCCACCCCATTCATTTTTCAGAAAAGGAAACTGAGGCCAAAAAAAACCTGAGAACCTTCTTAGGGGTTGGCACAGTCAATGCCATTCATAATTAGAAGAAGAAATGGCTACATTCCAAATTGGATGCAAGATTTGGCTGCTACTTATCTCCTCCATTGACAGCTTTGATTTGTATGTGTTTATCTTAGGGTCGTAAGAAGTTTTGTAAAAGGCCCACCCTGATCTACATTGACAGTAGGTTTTTCTGTTGGAAGACATCAAAACAATATGAACGGTGTATGCCTTTCCTTTGTAACTATGGTGCCAGTTCCTTGTTTGTCATTGCTTTTACTGTAATAATGATAACTTTAGTAAACATTAATCTGTACAACTTTTTTCCCAAATCGGTTATAATATGAGACCGTTAAGAAGGGCGATATGTGTGTGGAGGTCACAAAGAATTGGACAGAACTGAAACAACTGAATAGCAACAAAAGCTTATGTATGTGGGGAAGGATGGCTAGATGTGATATACAATGATTACGTTATTATCTATTAAATAGTATTCAGCAATTCAACTCAAGAAACTATTTTTTTAAAGCACTTAGTATGGGGAAGGCATTAGCTAGGCATTTGAAATAGAAATTCAGTTAAATTCAATAAGTATTTACTTTTGCCCACCAGGAGCTTACCTAGTCAGGAAGTCCTGTGTTTAAATCCAACCTCAAACACTTACTAGCTGTGTGACCCTGGGCAAATCAACAAGTCACTTAAACTTTTGTTTGCTTCAGTTTCTTCATCTGCAGAATGGTGATGATGGGGGGCAGCTAGGTGGCACAGTGGATAAAGCACCGGCCCTGGATTCAGGAGGACCTGAGTTCAAATCTGGCCTCAGACACTTGACACTTACTAGCTGTGTGACCCTGGGTAAGTCACTTAACCCATACTGCCCCCCACAAAAACAACAGCAACAACAACAACAACAAAACTGGTGATAATGACAGAACCTATCTCCCAGGGTTGTTGTGAAGATCAAATGACATAATTGTAAACACTCAGCACAGTGCCTGGCACATAGTAAACATGGAATAGATGCTTGATGTCTTGACAGAAAGACAAAGTAATACTAGGAGAGAAAAATCATTAACAACTCAAGAGATCAGGGAATTCTTTGCCTATGTAGAAGATGGTATGAGATCTGAGCCTTGAGTCATATGCTAAAGCTATTGTTTAATTGCATTAATAACATCACACGTTATTTCTTGGATGCTAAGCTCACAACTTTTTAAAATCTGAAATGATCCAATGCAATTATTTTACTGGAAAAATATCACCTAATAAAATCTAATGACTAATGAGTATTTGATGCTATTTATTGAGTAATAACAGCATTATTTGAAATCGTCTTTTTCCTGTACTTCTGCAAGATACTTGTGCACCTTAATTCAATAATGCTAATGACATCTCATAAAGCCAACAGGTTACCGATATTCCTGGCCGTATATGGAAATTATGGTACTGAGAGGTTAATGAGTTTATTCACTTTCACATGCCAAATCTCTCTGAATTAAGTTATCAAGGTTTCTTATTTCCTCAACCCAAGATGACTTGTCTATTAACCCTTCACTTTTTTGCTAGAATGATACAATATGCTGTTGAGATTTGTTCTTTTTTTTTCATTTCTCATATTCATATCCACAACACCCTACACAGTTCAGAGTATACCTGGCTTAGTGCCTTACACATCGTGCTATGAATAAATATTAGTTAAAGGGAACTCAAGCGTAGGCAGACACTTAAGAAATATTCATTAATAACTTGCTTTTACATAGTCCTTTAAGCTCTTCTGTGTGCTTATCTCACATCAACCCTCCAAGGCAGACAGCACAAGTTTCACAAACTCCATTTTATAGGTCAGTAAACTGAGGTACTGTGAACTGGTTTTGAATCCTTCAGATTCTTATCATTGTAAGTGCTGTGCTAAGTGCATTACAATTATGTCTTTTGAACTTCACAACAACCCTGGGAGGTAGGTTCTGGCATTATCTCCGTTTTACAGATGAGAAAACTGAAGCAAACAGAAGTTTAAGTGACTTTTTGATTCCATGGGACTAACATTATTGCCACTGAACCACACTTCTCCTGCATTATGGAATTTAACGTTTAGTTTTGAAAAGTCACTTAAGAGAAGTTTTGTACTAGGTACTATTAGTAGACACTAAGAAAAACCATGTTCCCATCATGGTACAAGTGACCAAATCTCATGATAGGATCTCTTCTCCCTTGCTCCATAGAATCCTCAGCCTTCTTCTTCATTGGGTGTGGTCCACTCTGGTTTGTACTGGGTGATATCCCCAGACCAGAATAGCCAACAGCACCTTTCCAATGACTGTATGTGCACTCTTTCTCCTAAACCAGCTGTGTCCCAGAATTATGTAGGGAAATGGCTCTTCCCAGGTTGGTGCTAATAGTTGGAATTAGGCCATGGGATTTGGTTATTCAGAAGAGCAATACTTCTGTGTACCAACAAGCAGCAGGTTGCCCAAGCAGATCGGGACTAAACCCTCCTTTTGAATGACCTCTCTTCACACAGACAAAACCTATTCCCTTCTCCACTTCTTACTCTATGATCGTCTCACCAGCCTCCTCTTCTTCTCCGACTTCATATCATGCTGTGGAGAATTTAACCATTTGTTTTCATTTTTTTTTCTTTTAGCCATCCATTTATCTAACCATTCATTCACCCAAGAGCCAGCTTATTATGGTCCATAATATACTATGTTCAGATATGACTCCAGATATCCTATTGTTAGGCCACCATGGTTTTGACTACTTAATCTCAAGATTAAGTGAAACTTTCTCCTATGGCGGTATGAGGGAGAAAACCTAATTCCTTTCTAAAATCATAGCCCTGAAAGACCTGGAAGTGGTCTTGAAACCAAATTCTGGCAAGAAGAATGTAGTTATTTTAATGAGTCTTATTGCTGAGTAAATTTAACATGATGTTCAAGGCTTACAAGAGTCCTAGTCGAGTGCCTCTTTATCTCACCAAATGAAGCTGTGAGTGCTCAGAAATGCCCAATGTCATTTTACTACCCATATTCTGACCTTAAAAAATGCATTTCTCTTCCCTTGATGTTGCCTAAGAGACCATTTCCACTATTAACAGCCTGCTCTGGGTGGTGGAAAAAGTGGTAAACAGAAAATACAACCCCCCACCCTTGGCCTTCCAGGCAGCATTTCATGTGAATAATATGTTGAACTTTCATCTATACATTATACACATCTATGTAGATAGAGTGGGGAAAGTCAAAATGCTATTTTATGAAAAAAAGAATTAAAAAAATAAAAAAATGCTACCTTATATTCTTCTCCTATATGAAGGAGGGAGCAGACTTACCTTGTTATAGAAGCTCACTTACTCTTTGATAAGAGAGAAGATAGATTAGGTCATAAACGATTACACATCCAATATACATAGCACTTTACAATTATAAAAGAGTTTTCCTCATAACAATTTTGTATGGTAGACAATGTGACACACACACACACACACACACACACAAACACACACACACACCAAGCCTTTCCGACAAATACAGCTCATAAAGGTGCCTGTGACAAATTAAATGAGTTATCTGGTGTTCGTGGTTTAATATAGCTGCTGTTATTGTTGCTTGATGTGCCTCTAGGGAGAAAGCATTTCAGAGAGGGCTCAAGACCTGCAGAGCTTTGCAGTAATAAAGTAGTATTTAATGAAATGACTTTTGAGAAGACTAAGTTAAGGCTGAAACCTAATTTATAAAAATGTCATGATAAAATCCACAAGTTGAAATGCCATCTGTTGGATTTGGATTCA
This sequence comes from Dromiciops gliroides, assembly GCF_019393635.1. NCBI lineage: Eukaryota > Metazoa > Chordata > Mammalia > Microbiotheria > Microbiotheriidae > Dromiciops > Dromiciops gliroides. The sequence continues at coordinate 30,071,994 of NC_057866.1, forward strand.
AATCCTGCCCAGATAATAAGGAAATTCATCCTACCACTTTCTCCGGGTGTTTGAAGACTTCTGTGCCTCTTAGTTGTCAGTGTCTTTCCCCAAGTGCTTAGGTTTTCTGCCCGACATCTGTGTGCCTTTGTTTGAGATACGTTGACAGTTCCAGAGAGCAGGTCAAGTTTAAAATATGCTGAGACTATCAGTTGGCCTTCTGAATCAGTGCTGTGACCTTTTCCTCATTGTTGGTGGACCAAGAATGTAAAACGTTGAGAATAATTACATTATTGGTCATGCCTATCAAACCACTCTGATAGATTTAGAGTGAGCATAGAATCAGAGCTCTTAAGTTTAAATAAAATGTGTTTATAGGATCATATGTTTGCACTTTGAAGGGACTTTAAAGATCATTGAGTCCAACCCTCTTATTGTACAGGTCAAGAAACTGAGGCACAGAGAGGAAGTAATTTGCCCAGGGTCGCATAATAATTGAGAGTTGGAATTTGAAGCCAGCTCATCTAACTTTATATCCTACTTTCTTATTGTTATTGTTCAGTTGTTTTCAGTCATGTCTTGGCAAAGCTCATTTTACAGATGAACAAACTGAGGCAAACAGGATTAAGTGACTTGCCCAGGGTCACACAGCGAATAAGTATCTGAGGCCAGATTTCAACCCTGCTTCTCTTGACTCCAGGCCTGGTGCTCCATTGACTGTGTCACCTAGCTGTCCTGTTCTTTCTACTTTTGTTGTTCATTTGTTCCAGTAATTTCTAACTCTCTGTGATCCCATTTTGGGGTTCTCTAAGCAGAAATCCTGGAGTGGTTTGCCATATCCTTCTCCAGCTTGTTTTACATATCATGAAACTGAGGCAAACATGGTTAAGTGACTTACCCAGGGTCACACAGCTAATGCGTCTGAAGCCGAATTTGACCTCATGAAGATGATTCTTCCTGATTCCAAGCCCAGTACTCTATCCACTGGGCCACCTAACTGCCCCATTCTTTCCACTACATCACATCATAGCTTCATAGTTCCTTTGTTTCTGGCCTAGATCTTGAAGGGGCTTTAGAAAATATAACATAAAATTATATAGCTAGGAATTATTCTAGAACATAGACTATCAATGGAAAAGGACTTCACAATCTAGATTCTATATTGGGAGAGCATGATGGGACCTTAGAACCTAGAACATAAAAGGATAGAGCTAGATCACAGGACAGAGAGAATGTGATGCTTTCCTCTTTCAGAATGAAGAAAATTTGAAAGAAAAATGAACAAAAAGAGGAAAAAATATAACAGCATTCCATGGTCAAAATTAGATATAGGGGCAGCTAGGTGGCACAGTGGATAAAGCATCAGCCCTGGAGTCAGGAGGACGTGAGATCAAATCTGGCCTCAGACACTTGATACTTGCCTGTGTGACCCTGGGAAAGTCACCTCATTGCCCCACAAAAAAAATTAGGTATAGTAAAGGAGGATGCTAGAGGCAGCTTGTACCTACCAACCAATGAGAGCTGGTTGTTAAATTTTCAGTATGAACATTTACACTTTGGAAATCAGTAAACACTATCAATTAGGACTTGATTTACCGTTTTGTTGATTGTCTAAACATAAGAAAATGATGGGGAAATGTCAATAATACATATTAAAAGGGAAAAGATTAACCTTGAGGATCTAGTTTTAGATTTTAATCCCTTAATTTTACAAATAGAAAAACTCTGGCTTCAAAGGAAACATTATCCTCTTTTTTTTTTTTTTGTAGTTGACTATTATAGTATCCTCATTGCTTTCTATGATGCTAGTTTCTCTTCTCCCTCATCCATCCTGAATAAAGCTATCAAAATTTGTCTCCCAAAGCCTATTTCTAACCATGTAACTCCTCCAAATGCAAATTCCTCTTCTCATTATGACTCTCTACCCTTGGAAGATAAAAAAAAAAACAACTGTCTCCTTAGTTTCATGCTTTAGGCCTTTCCTAATTTTCTTCCCATCTATATTTCCAATCATATTTTATATCATAGTTCTTCATGAACTCTATACTGCAGTTTAACTGAACTGGTAGGCTTTTCTATACATTATTTCCCACCTCCATGCACCTACATGAGCAGTTTTCCACACCTGGAATTGACTCCCTAAAAGAATCAATTTAGATTCTACCTCCTTTGTGAACCCTTTCCAATGCCCTCTGGTTTTAGTGCTTTCTCCTTCCTCAAGATTCTCCACACTAATGTATTTGCATGTTGTATTTCTTTCTTCTAATACATACACATGTACATATGCACATGTGTACTCACACATACACCCACCATCCCCACCATGAGTTGAGTGTAAGTTCCTTTAGGGCAAGGGCTATTTCATGTTCCTGTTCATCTTCCTAGTATCCAGTAGTTGTATAAAGCACACATGTGTGCACATACACATACTTACTGAATAGATGAGAAGTGTCTGAGCCAGCATTCACCCATGAGGCTTTTTATTCCAAGACCAATATTCTTGCCACTACTCCAGGGTTTCTTCTGAACAGTGCTTCTTATCACACACCACACTGTTTTTTACATAATACACTGTGGCCACAGCAGGCCAACTCTAAAGTATTTTGATAAAATGATTTTGGCTGAGTCAATGAATAGCAAATCTACCCCAATGGCATAGTTAGATAACTTATAAAGTATCAAAACTTGAAAAGGCTTTAGAGATCATAGAGTCCAGCCCTTTCATTTCACAGAGAAGGAAAGTGAGGTCCACAGAGGAGAAGTTATTAGGCATCAAGACCCTATATTGTAAATAACAGAGATAAATGTCTGTACCCAGGGAACCAAGAAGCTGTGTCAATGACCTGAGACTTAGTCCACTGAATCAGTTAATCCTCAAGTACAGTTTCAGTACCTTTAAAAGAAAAAGTAGTCTCATATTGGAGGTTGGGTTAGATGTTGCTCTCTATTATGGGTTACTGTTCTAATCTTGAAAGGATTACTGAAGAATATGGGTTTAATGAGTTCTAATGGTAGATGTCGGTCTTTTGATTGACAAATTTAGATACATTGTATTTATGCTAAATTTCTGTTATTTTTATGGTTGTTAAATCATTTCAGTTGTGTCTGCTACTTTGTGACCCCATTCTGGGGTTATCATGACAAAGATACTAGAGTGGATTGCTATTTCCTTCTCCAGCCCATTTTACAGATGAGGAACTGAGGCAAACGGGGTTAACTTACCCAGGGTCACACAAATAGATGTGTCTGAGGCTGGATCTCTGAACTCATGAAGAGGAGTCTTCCTGATTCTAAGTCCAGTGCTCTACCCACTGTACCATCCAGCTGCCCCAAATCCAGATTATCAAATAACCCAGAACATCTCCAACTCCTACTTCCCAAATAGTCTGCATAAACTAGGGGTGTGTGTGTGTGTGTGTGTGTGTGTGTGTGTGTGTGTGTGTGTTTATAGTATGCTAGTTCTAAAATCAAAGATTTTCAGTAGCTACAAACAATTGTGGTAATCTTTTTGTTCTTTATTTTAATAGGGAAGAAACAAATGAGAAAGATACTCTTTATCCCCTCCCCCAACTGCTCATGTCTTTTCTCATCTGTTTCCACAATGGTGACTTTAAGCAAAGCCATGAGTAGTGGATTGGCAGTCTAGAATCTCTCCCCATCTGCCTTTAGAAATATGCTAAAAGAAACTCTAGCTCTCCAACTATCAGTGACAAGTGGCTATGCAAGACAGAAGAAAATAGACCTAGAAGATTTCCCTCTTTGTTTTGTGTAGTAAATAAAACCACATATTTTATTTTAAGGTGTGTAGTCCTCAGAAATGAGCTGTGGTAAAGGAAGTGCTGGGAAAATCACTTATGACACAGTCATATTTTTAGTCATATAACCCAAGGCCATAAGCCATTTAAAATTTTTAAAGAGTACATCCATTCCATCCTCGCTTCTTGTATATAACTCTAGCACAATGTGTCGAACAACATCATCACATTGAATCCTAGGGGTCATCTTGATGATTGATTTTCTTAGGGGAGGTCAACTTGCCTTCCAGAAGTCCTTATCCCTATTCAAAGTTGATTGATGTTAGTAAGATAAAATAATTCCTTTCAAACAAGTGAATATTTATTATGTATAAATTAGATGTTCAGCTGTGTTATTTAAGTATAAGGCATGGCCCTGTCCTCAAGATTTGGGAAGTCATATCACATAATCAAGAAATAAATGAATAATAATGGAGAGTTGCATGAAATTATGCTTATATAATATAAAATGATAGATCATATGTTGAATCATACCATATCATATATAGAAATTCTATTTCAAGATCAGAGAAGGAAAGAAAGTTTTGGGGGATGAGAAGTCAAAAAGTCCCCATAGTTGGGACTTCAGACTGATTGTGAAGAATAGAGAGTATGTTCATAGTTTGAAAGAAGAAAGGAGAGCATTCTTAAGGCATGGGTCACTTCTGGGTGAGTATCACAGTGTGGGGTGGTGGAGGACATGAAAATAGAAGCATACAACATATATTCAGAATACAAATGTAAGGTGGACTTATAGGAGAAAGCACAAGCAGAGAAAGGCAGCTGAGTGAGATGGTTGATCACTATCAGACTTGGAATTAAGAAAAATTGAGTTTCAGATACTTACTAGGTCTGTGTGCTTGAAGGAACTATGAAACCTTTGTTAGCTTCAGTTTCCTCATGGTAAAATGGGCTTAATGATAGCACCTATCTCCCAGGTTTGTCATGAGGATCAAATGAGATAACAAGCTCTTCAAAAACTTAATCCAAATTATATAAATTATATCATCATCATCATTAGCATATTTGCATCTGAAAGACCTTGGCAAGACCTCCTGAAGAAGGTGGGATTTGAACCTACTTGTCCTTGGATCCAAAGGAGAAGATAAACCAGATGGGTATAGGCGTTAGGCCATGAAGGAAGCAGTGATTGGCTTTTGTTTCCCACCAGGTCTCACTTCAATTTATAAAATATTTAGTCACTGTCTTCAGTACTACTGACAAATGCAGAGCTTCTCAGCAGTCCTTTGAAATTGAATGTTCTGCTCTTCAGGTTCAGGAAATAAGAAGGCAGAGGTGAGGTTGACAGGTTGTAAGGGGGGGAAAAACATATAGACCTGACAGGTTATTTTTAAGCATTTCAAACTTCGGGTGGATCAATTTCCTAAAAGGGTTTCCTTCTGATTGTTCTTTTGAAAGGAAGAACTGCCAGGGATACAACAGGAGAGTTGACACCTATTCAGTTGGCACTTTAGAAAAAGCTAAGAGATGCTTTCATTTCTTGTCCTTTCTTTTTATTGTGGTGTGTTCAAAGTCAGGAGAGGTGGAGTTGTCGTTGAAAAGTGCTTTCCATTATCTCCTGCTTTTCTCCATGTCTAATATTGGAACTTTCAACAAATCAAAAATCCTTGGAAAATAAAAGTTTCTCCAATTGTGTGGTACCCAGGGGTGATCCTCAAAGAAGACTTAAACTGAACCACTAGGAGTAGATATGAAATTAGCTTTGATTATGGTAGTGAGGGGGGAAAATATTTATCTTTCCATCTATCCTATCTTAAACCTTTGGACTAACACTACTAAAGTTAAGTTAAATATTATGGTAGTTATACCATGTCAGAAAAGCATATAGAGAGGCAACCTGGTGTGGTGGGTAAAGTTTTGGATTTGAACTAAAACTGAATGAATGAATGAAATGAAATCATTGCTTTTTGTCAGACACCATGCTGAATTTTGGGGATACAAATACAAGCAAAAATTATAGTCCATGCCATCGATGAGTTTACATTCTAATTTGTTGTTGTTCAGTCATTTCAGTCAGAGAGTGGATCAAATTATTTAGGAATCTTAAAGAGCTATATAGATCATTGTTATTTATCATCAAGTATAACTTTTGAAGGTATCCTCAGTATTCCCCTAACTTCACTGGGTATGTCCTTCCGTTATGTGAATTAAATACACCGAGAACACTGCAGTTCAGTAGTTTTGTACATCTTACCTGGAATAAGGAAGCTAGTATGGTAGAATAGCATGATAGTTTCCTTCCATTCATCACAAATAACTCACCTCATATTTTTCATTAAATTATATGATTGAGAATGTCCATACTCCTGAAGCACAGAAAGGCTGACTAAATTATTCAGGCTGACATATAGATCGTAAGTGTCTAGGGTGACATTTGAACTCAGGACCACACTGACTCCAAGTCTAGTTTCATATCCTCTACACTACACTGCTATATGTCGATTATAATACATTTTAAGAAGGATGTTAATGAGATATGCTGTTTCCAGGGAGGAGAAATCACAATATTGAAGGGTTCTTTCTTCATTGCACTTGAGAATCAGTTCACAGGGACTCCAGAGAGATCGAAGCTGTCTTTAGGTATAGAGTTTTCAGATGGAGAATCTTGAAACTTGTCCTTAAGTCTTGAGGAGATGACTATGGACCATAATGTTTAGAAGTTCCTGAAAGTCAGTGTTAGGGTTGCTTTCAGGAAGAACTTCCTAAAAATTACAGATATCACAAACTAGAATACGCTTCTTCAAGAATAGTGAGTTTCTCACTCCCAACACCTTTAAGCAAAAGCCAGATGGCTGCTTCTCAGGTATGTTACAGAGGCTTTGTTCATTTAGCATTTGTTTGAACTAGGTGATCACCCAAGTCCCTCCCAATTCTGAGCTTCTATGATTTTTTCGGAATTGTTATTGGCCTTCCGGACACCCATGCTCTCTCAGCAGGGGACCTCTGGTAATAATATTCTCACATTGGGAATAAATGCTAATAAATTGGATTTGCTAATAAGCAGTTATGTCTAATAAACTGAGGATACTAGAATCCACTGAAGAATATTTAGTGACTGCCTCTGAAGAACAAAGGATGCTGTCCCCCAATTAAAGGACATCATAATTGCCATAAAGTTCATTTAATAGTCTGCAAACTGCCCAGATAGGGACTAGCAGAGCTCAACATGATTCAACGATTTGAACATGAATGGTCTTTCTAAGAATAATCAACCGAGAATAACAAATGGCAGGCGCTATGTAGCTGAAGGATTATGACATGTGAACAGCAGTCAATTGGAATAAATCAATGAAGGATTGTTCCCACACTGAACATGGCTTCCATGACATGCATTGGAAATAATATCTTGTTAAATACATATGGGCAAACACATAATGTGTACACAGCTTTTATATATTTTCTTAAACTCTATCACCCATCTATCTATCTATCCATCTGTCTATCTATCTGTTCATTAATTAATTAATTAGTTTACTTATTTATTCATCATCTCTATCTATTTATTCATTTTTACACTTTCTTTTCTTTTTAAATTTTGAGTTTTCAGTTCCCTCCCTCCTTTCCACCACTCCCCCATCTACTGAGAAGGCAAGTATTATAATATGCATTATACATATAAAACCATGCAAAACATATTTCCACATTAGACTCATTGTAAAAATGAAAAAGGTGAGAAATGTATACCTTTATTTGCACTGAATTCATCAGTCCTCTCTCTGAAGGTAGACAGTGTTGGGTTTTTTTATCATATGCCACAACCAGTTCAGTCACTTCTAATTGATTAGCATCCCCTTTAAAGGTCAATTCTTTGCCACAAGAAGCTAGTATATATATATATATATATACCTATAGATTATTGTCCTTGTTCTTTGCTCTCTTTAGGATACACACCTTGTTGTGGCATTGTTCGGTGAAAGGTTTATATACACAGTTTTATAGTCATTTGGGCATAGTTTCAAATTATCTCCAAAATGGCTGAATTCATTACTCCACTAAGGGTACATTAGTGTACCTATTTTTCCCTGCATCCCCTTCAGCATTTGTAATTTATGATAAGGGTTAGATGGTATCTCAGAGTTGTTTTAATTTGCATTTTCTAATCAATACTGATTTAGAGCATTTTTATAAGACCATAGCTAGTTATGATTTTTTTCTTCTGCAAATTATCTGTTCAAATGCTTTGACCATTTATAAGTTAGGAAATGGATATTATTTTTATAAATTTAACTCATTTCTCTCTTTGAGAAATGAGGGAAGCCTTTTACCAAAATGTAGTTTCTTTGAATATCTGTTTTAATTACGTCTCTTTACTTTTTCTTTGTTTGAGAACACAGTTGCTACATCTGCCTTTTTTTGTCAGCTGGAGCATATTAAATTCTGCTCTAGCCCTGCATTTTAACTCATGTCTGTGTAAATGAGTGAGTGAGTGAGTGAGTGAGTGAGTGAGTCTTTCTGTTTCAAGTGTGTTTCTTGTAAACGACATTTATTGTTGCATTCTGGTTTCTAATCTTTTTTTTACTATCCAATTCCATTTTCATACTATTCATATTCACAGTTATGATAGCTACCTGGGTATTTCCCTTCATCCTATTTTCTTATGTTTATTCTTTTCTCTTTCTTTTTATCCCATCCCTCCTCAAAAGTCTATTTTACTTCTATCTACTGCCTCCCTTAATCCTCCCTCCTTTTACCATCCTCCTTTTTCTCTTATTGCCTTTCCCTTTTATTTTCCTATTGGATAAAATAGATTTATATACACAATGGAGTATCTAAATATATGTGCGTGCCTGCCCTCACCCCATTTTCCCCATCTCTGTAAAAGCTCTTCTTTGTGTGCCTTTCTATGCAAGAAAAATTTCTCCCTTCCCTCTTCTCCCAGTACATTCCTCTTTCTTACCCTTTCATTTTTTGAGATCATTCCAACATAATAAAATTACAACCATGCCCTATATGTGAACTTTAACTGCCCTAATAATTATAAGTTTCTTAGGAGTTCCATGAATCACCTTCCCATATAGGAATATAGACCATTTAGCCTTATCTATTTAACCTTTCCCTTATGATTTTTCTTTCATGTTTACCTTTTTATGCTTCTCTTGAATCATATGTTTGAATTTCAGATTTTTTATTAAGCTCTGGTCTTTTCATCAGGAATGCTTGAAAGTCCTCTGTTTCATTAAATACCCATTTTTCCCCTGAAGGAATATACTCAGCTTTGTTGAATAGCTTATTATTGATTGTAATCCTAGCTCCTGCATTCCAGAATATCATATTCCACAATCTTTGCTCCTTTAATATTGATGTCTTTAAATCTTGAGTGATCCTTACTGTGGCTCCACAATATTTGAATTATTTCTTGTTTGAATGCTTACAATATTTTCTCACTAACCTGGGAGTGCTGGAATATGGATATAATACTACTGGGAGTTTTCATTTGGGGATCTCTTTTAGGAGATAATTGTTGGATTCTTTCAATTTCTATGTTATCCTCTGTATCTAAAATATTAGAGTAGTTTTCCATTATGATTTTTTAAAGTATGGTGTCTAGACATTATTTATCATGGTTTTCAGGAATGCCAATCATTTAAAAATTATCTTTCCTTAATCAGTGTTCCAGGTCCACTGTTTTTCCCATGAGATATTGCAAATTGTCTTCTATTTTTTCATTATTTTTTACTTTATTTTATTTTTTCTTGTTGTCTCATGCAGTTATTAGCTTCCACTTGCTTAATTCTAATTTGTTAAGAAATTATTTTCTCCTGTGAACTTTTGTACCTCTGATGTTGGGGTTTTTTTCTCCCAATTTGGTAAGTTTTGCTTTTTAAGGAGTTATTTCCTTCATTTTTTTTTTTTGCTTCTTTTACCATTAGGCTACTTCAATTTTTAAATTTTTCATTCAGTTTCTTTTGTTGTTGTTGTTATATCTCTTTTTTTTCTTTTGCGGGGCAATGGGGGTTAAGTGACTTGCCCAGGGTCAGCTAGTAAGTGTCAAGTGTCTGAGGCCGGATTTGAACTCAGGTCCTCCTGAATCCAGGGCCAGTGCTTTATCCACTGTGCCACCTAGCCACCCCTGTTGTTATATTTCTTTTACCTAGCTATTATTTTCATAATTTTCTTAATCTCTCTCTTTTTTCTCAACTTTCTCCTACCACTCATATTTCTTTAACTGTTCCACGACTTCTTGTTGGGTTTGGGTCCAATTAATTTCTTTGAAACTTTACTTGTAGATGTTTTCACAATATTGTTTTCTTTTGACGATGTATCTTGGTGTTCCCTGCTACTATAGAAGATTTTTATGGTCAAATTCTTTTTTTTTAAATTTTCCTGTTTGTTCCTTTTTCCATCCTATTTTTTGACTGTGACCTTTATGTTGAAGTTGGGCTCTGCTCACCTTGGGGTAGGGAGGTACTATCTCACACTTCAGTCTCTTCTTGCTACTGTTTTCAGAGCTATTTCTGAGGTCCACAAATTTTTGGTGCTTCCAGTGTGGTTTGGTCTTTGTAGAAGTCTGGTCACTGCTATCCTAGTCTTTGGTCTGGTCTTTACCAAGGAAAGACCTCTGGCCTCCTGAATCCACAAGTGCTCATCTTTGCCCCGGACTGCAAGCAAGGCCCCTGATCCCTTGTGATAGACCTTTAGTACTTTTGTCTGCCCTAAAACTAAGATCCAAATCTGCACCTACTGCCAGCAACAGGTCCCCTATAATCTATTTTTGATTAGTATCTGACCCCCTTACCATTTTGGGACTGCGAGTCCCCTATTGCTGTTGCCACCTCTCTTGCTACTGATATATGTTGTACAATCAATAGATTAGAATACGAAAAGGCCATGTGAGTTCATTGGTCTATGGAGTTCTCTCTCCCAGTATGGATCAATAGCTTTTCTGAAACTTAAAAGTTTTGGGAGATTGCTTAGATCACTGGGACATTAAGTGATTTATTTGAACGGGGTAATATAACCAGTAATTTTCTATCAGAAGTTGGACTAAAACCAGGTCTTCCTGGCTACCATCTACTGCAGATTTCAATAAGACAAGGATATACTATAAAGCAATAAAAAGTCATGAGACCTGGGCTTTTGTTCTGTCTGATGCCAGGCTACCTGCCACTTGAACCGGTATCATTTCTGTTAAAGCTACATGAATTCCATATTACTTCAGCTCCAACTTCAGAATACCACAATGTTTGTGTGTGTATGTATGTATACGTGTGTCTGACTGTCTGTTTTCAGTTGGTTGTTTTTGTTGTTAATTTTGTTTGTTTGTTTTTTCCACTTTACCTGTGTTTTAATTTGTGTTTGGAAGTTCCATTGAGGAAGCACCTATTACCAACCCAGATCACAACTGTGATGCAACTTAGATTTGTATAATTATAGAGCCATAGATGTAGACCCCATTGAGTCACATCCACTAATTTTATGGATAAGAAAACTGAGGCACAGACCACTTTAATGAATTGACCAGGCTCACACAGCTAGTATGTGTAAGGTTTGAACCCAAGTCTCCCTGCCTAGCTCTGATTTGTTCTCTCCAATACTACCTACATTTTAGTTAACCACTCTACCCCAAATTGGCATATGTACCACTATCCCATTGTCCTGATACTTTAGGTAAATGAGATTAAAAACAATCCATAAATTAGGCTAGTATATCCAATGTTCCTCCAACATAAATAAACATGTAGCATGCTCTTACTTTCTTGTTCTCACTCCCATGTCCCTTCTATTGGAGGGCCAGGTCCCCAAACAGTGGCCTTCTGATTATTTGACTTCTGGTAGGCAACAAAGAGTTGTACTTTTTCACTCATGAATGAGTATAGTTGGCACCCTGTAGAAAACACTATGGCACCAATGGCAACACCCATTCATTACTGTCTTACTGTTTGCAGCTGGATATGTCCCACAGGCCAGGCCAGTGACTATAGGGAGCCTGTGATCTTATGATTTCTGTGAGAGGACAGATATTGTCATCTGCCATTACTGTGTAAAATCTTTAGATGGAGGTCATGTTTAGTCTGGTGTTTTTATATGTTTAAGTCATGGGAAAGAGGGACTTTCCTGCATGTGGCTTTGAAGGGGAGAACTAGGACCAATGGGAGAACTTTGCAGTTTGTCATTTAAAGCCCTTCACAGTACGGCTCCGGCCTACCCCTTTCGAGGCTTATTTTGTAGTATTTCTTTTTTGTGCACTGTATCTTCCATCCAAAGTGGTCTGTTTGATATTCCCCTGCACTCAGAATACCAACTACTACTGCCTTGCCTTTGCAAAGACTGTCCCCTATGCCTAGAAATCAATCCCTCTGTAGCATCTCTAGCTGCATTCCAGGCTCTGCTTCTGTGATATCCCATGCAGAAAGCTCTTCCTGAATCATTTTGTTTATTATTGCTCCCTAGCTCCTAAAGTTGTCCTGCATATGAGAATCTTTTTTTATATGTTGTCTGCAGAGATAGGGTGAGGCTCAAATGAGATAATGAAAGAAAAGCTCTTTGTAAACCTTAAAGCTCTATATAAATGCTAGCTATTATTAAGATTATCAGCCTACAGTAACCAGGCCTCCAATCTCATTCCCTGAGCTTTTTAGTACACTCCTGTTGAACTCAAGTAAGGTTTATAGAGTGGTAGAGAGATGTGCTGATAAATGTTTAACCACCAGGCTTTTCCAGGCTTGGGAGGTGGGGGAGGATGGGACATATGTGAACACACACACACTTTTATGTTTAATCTGCATTATTAATGATTTCTCATTTCTAGAATTCAACAAAATAATAAATCAAGCCTTGACTGTAGTGAGTGCTGATTTCTGAGGTATAGAGGTTCACAATGAAATTTTAATAATCAGTTTTCAAAGGCCAAGTTAGAGCTGCCTCCGACCCACCCTTGGTTGTATCCCTTTTGTGTAATCTAAGCTCCTTGAAAGTAGGAGGTTTTGTTTAATTGCTTGGTTCATTTGTTGGTTGGTTTTGGGTTTGATTTTCTTTTAAAGTCTCTATATTTCCAGGAATTAACATGGTACTTTGTACATAGAAGACAGTTAAATATATATATATATGAACCTGAGTTCAAATCTGGCTTCAGACACTTGACACTTACTAGCTGTGTGACCCTAGGCAAGTCACTTAACTCTCATTGCCCTGAGGGGGTGGGGTGGGGTAGAACAGCTCAAGTAACATTTACATGAAATCTTTCATGATCTCCTAGCTACTATGCTTCCCTCATTGTAATATGTTAACTTTATGTATATACTTTATGTGGACATAATAACATATATGCTTCATATGGGAAAGAAGAGATCCACATTTATCTTTGTATCCCCCAAAACTAGCATAGTCCCTGGTATACAGCAGGTACTCAATAAATCCATTTTGATTGTTAGATTACAATGGAAGTGAATCTCAGTGAGGTGAAGATACTTGCTCAAGGTCATAGATTTCTGAATTTTAGAATTAAAATGAATTACTCTGGTCATCTACTGCAGCCCAGAAATTAGAAGGAAGAGCTACTGAATTGTATTCAGCAAGTGGCCATCCAGTCTCTGAAGTCCTCCAATAAGGGTGTCACATGGGGAGCAAGTAAAAGAGACAAGATTTAAGCCAAATAGGCGTCTTTACCCTACTTGAGCTGATCTTAAAGGACATTAGAGATTTGAAGAAATAAAGGGTGTGTCTTCCAGGAATGGGACACAGAATGTGGATAGGCATAGAAACAAGAGTTGAAGCGTTATGTGCAAGGAGCAGTAAGAATGGCAGTTCAGTTCGGTTACAGAATTCATGAAGAGTAATATATAATAAGACTAAGAAATAGATTGGAGACAGGCCGTGAAGGCCTTTTTATTGCTCCATGGAAGAACTTGTATTTTATCCGAGAGGTAATAAGGGGCCATTGGATTTTATTACACAGGGGAGTGATGTGGTCAGATCTGAGCTTTGGCAAAATCGCTTTGTTAACTGTGCAGAGGATGGATTGGAGAGAAGAGAATTCCAACAAGGGGGATCTATTAGGAAGCTATTGAGATAGTCCTGGCAATAAGTTGTAAATGACTGAGCTAGAGGGATATCCTCCAAAGGTTCAGAGGTTGGTGATATTGTGTGGGGGGGAAATCCACAAATCTGGGCAACTGAATGGGAATGTGGAGAAAACCAAGGCTGTCAAATTCCATGCTTAGAAGGGTGGCAGTGCTCTCAACATAAATAAGGAAATTTGGAAGAAAGGTCAGTTATGCGATCTTATGCTCCTTCTCTGGGGTAACTCTTTTTATTTGTAAAACAAATCTTAGAATCTTATTTACATTTGTAGAAAACTGTTTAGACCACCCCTTCCAGTCCATTTTACAGATGAAGTCATTGAGGCCCAGAGAATACTTCTCTGACCCTTCTTGATCTCACATCCCATGATCTCATGAGTCTGTCAGAGCAGGCAGATTTCAGGCCCAGGATAAGAAACAGCTTTCTAATAATTAGAACAATGGAAGGGTCTGCTTTGTAAGAGACTGAGCAGTAACCCTTCCTAGGATTTGGGGTTGGGTGGTAGGGTTGGGAATCAGCCCAATCCAAAGAAAAATTTCCCCTAGGGTTCTGAAGTGAAAACATTGAGAAGGTTCGACAGACTTTTCCAGTGGGTTCTTATTTTCGGATTGCCTCTTCCAAGGCAAGCTTTGTAGCATCTACTGGGATGAAGGCCATCTTTTCTGAGTAATACACTTATGCCCTTGCCATTACCCAATCAGGACACCATCCTGAATGGTGTGTGTCTCACGTACAGTGAGTTCTGGCTCTAGCTACTAGCTTTCCTATTAATATCTGCTGAGGTAAAAGTCACCAGATGTAATGTGACATTCATTAACCACAGAATTTCACTCAACATTCCCAGCCTAAGAAGAAATGCTTTTCTTATTCTGTCTTTCTTGCTGAATTAAAAAAAAATCAAGGAATCCAATCCCTAAAGTGCATGGATGTAAATATAAGCTTCAGAAATACAAACCTGAGAAATTTCAGTTTCATGCTACTCCACTGCTCTCTTCCAAAAACAAGCTATAGTATCTTTTATTCCCCTACCTGCCTTTCTCTTTTACTCTGCAGTGTTGCTGCTTTATTTAAGTGAATCTTTTCACACCCACCCTCCTTAAAATATACACTAGATTCTTTTTAAAGAACAGGAAAGAAATCAATGCTTATTCTAAATAAATCTCTTCCCTTCTCTCCAATGCATCCTCCATATAAGTTGCCCCATCGATATCCCTAAAGCACTATGCTTTTTTTTTTGTTTTGTTTTGGTCAGGGCAATGAGGGTTAAGTGACTTGCCCAAGGTCACATAGCTATTAAGTGTCAAGTGTCTGAGGCCAGATTTGAACTCAGGTCCTCCTGAAATCAGGGCCAGTGCCAGTGTGCCACCTAGCTGCCCCAGTCCCATGCTTTCTAAAAATAGCATCATAGATTTGGAGTAAAGGGGGACCTCACAAAACATCTGGTCCAGCTCCCTCATTTCACAGAAGAGGAAAATGAGGGTCAGAGAGTCTGAGTTTCATACCCAATGTCACATAGGCAGTAAGCATCAGAAGGAGAATTTGAATCCAAGTCCTCTGACTTCAGACCAATATCCTTTTTAGTTTGCCACTCTAATAAATCCCTATTGGCTACAGGAGAAAATGGAAAGGACTTCCCTAGAACATCAAGGATCCTCACAAGTTGACTTCAATTTATAAACTGAATACATATTACCTTTTTCCCCTCATGCAGAATCTCTTCCTGCCAAACTAGCCTGCATAAAATCTTCTGTCTCCTCTTATACCTATTTGCATCATCTGTTTGCTTTGATTATTTCCTCATGCCTGGAATGTTCTCCATCCTCATTTCTACCTCTAGGAATCCTTAAAATTACTTAGATGCCACTATCTATGAGAAAACTTTTATTAATCTCCCTTCTTGAACAGTTAGACATGCACTAAAACCAACCAAATTGCATTTTGTTTACTTTAAATAACCATAATACTTATTTTTCCTTGCAAGTTGTACCTTCCCAAGTGTAGGTGAGCTTCTTCAGATCAGGGACAGAGGGTTTCTTTCTTTGTATACTTAAGGCCGAGCATAGTGT
This sequence comes from Dromiciops gliroides, assembly GCF_019393635.1. Classification (NCBI taxonomy): domain Eukaryota; kingdom Metazoa; phylum Chordata; class Mammalia; order Microbiotheria; family Microbiotheriidae; genus Dromiciops; species Dromiciops gliroides. The sequence continues at coordinate 30,087,874 of NC_057866.1, forward strand.
CTGGGCCATTTTGTTGTTGTTTAGTTATTTCAGTTATATACAATTCTTTGTGACCTTGTTTGGGGTTTTCTTGGCAAAGTTCCTGGGGTGGTTTGAGATTTTCTTCTCTAGCTCATGTTACAGATAAGGAAATTATGGCAAAGAGGGTTAAGTGACTTGCCCAGGATCACAAAGCTAGGAAGTGTCTGAGGCCAGATTTGAATTCAGGAAGAGGCCTGACACTAAGTAACGTATCCACTGTGCCACATAGCTGTGCCATAGAAGATGCCTGGTCCACGGTAGGTCCTTAATAAGTGTCTCAAATTATATTTGATAAGAATAAATTCTTCTTGCTAATAGATAAGGATAAGGTTTATATGGAGATGCTGATTATATAGAATACTAAACCTCTGAATTAGAAGGCACTTACTCCTGTAACCTAGATTACTCATAAAGTTGACGCCTTCCCTTAATTTCATCAGAACCCGGGACATTGAATTAAGTCAATAGTAGTTTCTTCTAAAAAGAACCAGTCAATTGACTGGCCTTTATTTCAATTCATCATTCCTGTGATTCCCTTGACCAATTGACCCTGACTTCATTCTCCTATATATTCTCTCTTTCCCTAATAGAATGGAAACTATTTGAGAACAGAGATTATCCTTTAAAATTACATATATATGTATATATATGTGTGTGTATATATGTATATGTATGTATATGTATGTGTATATGTGTGTATGTATATGTGTGTATGTATATATGTATGCATATGTGTGTATGTGTGTATATATATATATGCCATGCAATGTACTGGGGATAGAATACATATGTTTCTATCCCCAGTACATTGCATGGCACATAGTTGAGTACTAAATAAATGTTTCTTTTTTACTTATTCATCTTTAAGAATTGATAGATAGACAGATGATGAATAGATGATAGAAAAATAGATAAATGGAAAATGTATAAAGTACTTGATTCGATGACAGACAACTACAGTGACATTCAGTAAATGTGCCCTAAAACTAGGAAGAAGATAAGCAACTCAATACAAAGTTCACTATTTAGAACATTTTGAGGGAGCAGCTAGGTAGTGCAGTAGATAAAGCACCAGCCCTGGATTCAGGAGGAACTGAGTTCAAATCTGGCCTCTGATACTTGACACTTACTAGCTGTGTGACCCTGGGCAAGTCACTTAACCCTCACTGCCCCGCAAAACAAAAAACAAAACAAAACAAAGCAAACAAACAAAACCAGAACATTTTGAAAGAAATATAAACTGAGAAGACAATTATGATATTAATTTAAAAAGTAATTTTTATCTTTGTTTCATCACTTTTTTTTTGCATCATCTGCCTAATTGTCCTCATGCCATTATGAGAAACTAAAGAATCTTATATAATTGGTAACAAATGTCAAGGCCAAATCCAACATTGTATTTATCATGACACCTGAGATAATTATGAGGGTTACCATGAAAGAATAGAGAAATGATGGGATATGAGCATTCCCACACTTGAGCAATATATACCGCCCATGCGGCATGCCAGGTTTAAAATAGGTGAATGGGATATATGTCCATGCCACCAAACATCTTGGAGGAAACTGATTCAGACTTAATCCGAAGTATGGGATTGAGATGTCCATGGCATCAGACATACTGCGCTAGGTGGTACAGCGGCTAGCGAGCTGGACCTGGAGTCAAGAAGACCTGAGTTCAAATCCAATCTCAGATACTTTCTAGCTATGTGACACATCAATTCACTTAACCCATTCATTGTCTGCCTCAGTTTATTCAGCTGATAATAATAGCACCTATCTCCCAGAATTGTTGGAAGAATTAAATAATATATTTAACAAGTGCTTTGCAAACATTAAAAGTGTTATATAAATATGAAAGTGTTATATAATTTTTTTTATAATTACTATTATAGTAGAAAGAGGAAAGAGAGAACTAGAATAAGTGTTAACATATCTACTATGTGCCAGGCACTGTTTTATAAACATTAGCTCATTTGGTTCTCCCAACAAGCCTTCAAAGGTAGGTACTATTATTTCCATTTTACAATTGAGGTAACTGAGTTACAGAAAAATTAAGTGACTTGTCCAGAGTCATACCTTTAGTAAGTGTCTGCTGCTGAATGTGAATTCAGGTCTTCCTGACTTCAGGCCCAAGGCTCTATCCACTGTGCTGCCTCTTGAAAGAAGAGTGAGTCATGAATCATCCCACATGGGTTCAGATATGAGATCTACATGACCCTGTGTAAGTCATTTAGCCTCTGTAAAGTGTTAGTTTTCTCTTCTGTAAAATGAGAAAGGGAATTTATAAATCCCAGCTATGGGGGGGGGGCTTTCATTACTGAATTCACACATTTTGAAATAGAAAAGATGTTAGCAGCCATTGAGTCCAACCTTATTGTGGTTTAGATGAGGAAAGTAAGACACATATTAAGTGACTTGCCCAGGGTTACATAATAACTGTCTGAGGTGATATCTGAAACCACATCTTAGAAAGTACAAGTCTAGTGCCCTCTCCACTATGGAATCTCACAGAAATTAAAAGACTTCAAATGAGAGCTAATCTGTGGCAGACATGGGATTCAAAAACCTTTCTGTTGAATTATAACTTGTGCTGAAATGAGATTATGGATACATATGTGTGTATGATACTATGAAAAGATTGTGTTCTTTTTGTCCCTTTTTCCATCCTTAACCTTAAGTACATGTCTTCTCCTTCCTGCCTCCAGCTTCTTCAATGGCAGATTTTTGAGTAACGATCCTTGTGCTATTGATTTTAATCTAGAACCTTAGGCTGGCCTGAGCTTGTTTGCCTCTCAGAACTTTCCTAGGAAATCATCTAACACTTGAAATTTTTGTGGTTGTTTTTGTGGTTGTTTTTAATCTACCTAGGCTAGAAAAGGTTCAGCCAAAGTTACACATCCCATAATGACTCTTCTGAAACATTCTTGTTGCTGCATCTTCTAATGGCATTAAATAGGCCCATTAATAGACTCAGTATAAAGGAGGAATTGCAATGCATTGTGATTAATGAGCCTTATTGTAGGCAATTAAAAACAGAATAGTAAGTAGAAATACAAAGGGCCAGGGTTCTGAAATGTCAAGCCCGAATCTCTCCCATTCTCTACTGCTACATCCTATTCAGGGGATAGGAAATGATCAACATTAGTTTATTCAAAAATATGTAGGAAGAAATCAGTAATTTAGTACTCTCCTATTCCCTATGAGGCAGGAAAGAGGAATGGAAAGGAAGGAGGTAGAAGATCTTCTTGTCACATGCAAAATCATGGAGCTAGAAAGGAGTTCAAAAGCTACTGATATATGATGAATGGAGATAGTGGATTCCAGTCTAGGGAGAGATTGAGACAGACAGACAGACAGACACACACACACACAGAGGGATGGCTGGCTGGCTGGCTGGCTGGCTGGCTGGCTGGATATCCATCATCTTGATCACAGGAGTTGGTGGCAGAAAGGAAGAGATGAGATGAGTACTTAGTACCATCTCATCATTTTGCAGAAAAGGTACTGGAGGTCCAGAGAATTAAAGTGACCTGCCCAAGGTCACAAATCTACTAATATCAGATGCAATGCAGGGTTTTAATTTAGGGCCCTTGACTCTCAGTTATGGTTACTTTAGTTTTAAACATGAAAGTTTTGGTTTATAATCGTTCATTTTTGCAATGAACCTCACATTGTACAATTGCCTCTGATCATCTCCCTTTGCCTTTTTTCTATTCTCTTCTTTATAACCTTCCTTGACACCTTTAATTTAAGGGAGTGAATGTCATCGTTCCCACACAGAGCAGCGGTTTTCAATTTTCTTCTTTTTTTCCATACGTTCTGTACAACCTGACTATAGTCATTTTAGAATAAGATAAAGATGCTAAAGAAGGTTCATTTTAAAGCATTCATCTCTTTGGAGGACTTCTAATAGGAAAAAACTTCTATTCTAGCCAAGACATGCCACAGCTGCCAAATCAAGCACTTTGTGGCACAGAAGAATAAGTAATACTCTTTCTAGAGTCAAAGGATCTGGGTCCAATCCTGACTTTCATTTCCTATGAGTGCTAATGTGGGCAAGTCACTTGATTTCCCTGTTCTTATAAAATACAGTGGTTGGACTAGATCAACATTGGGATCTCTTCTAGTTCTACATATAAGCTCCCATAATTCTAATTCTATTAAAAAAACAACTATCCCTAGATTCACATTGATATGAAGATGCCCTGCTGGTTCTTCTCTCTCATTGCTATATTCCCACTGTTAACCAAAAAATAAAAACATATGTTTATGTTGTTTTTGAATCATACAGATTTCTGTTCATAGGCTCCCTTATTAGCATTCAGTCATCCCTTGTGACAACAAAAAACCTGTCAACAAGGTCAATTATATTTTTGACCAATTCTAAGAATGCATCCAACATACTGTGTCTGTAGAACTCAACCTCTCTGCCAAGTGGAAGGGAGGAAATTTCCTTATCTGTGCCCCAGGATCATGATTGTTCATTGCAGTTGTGCTACATGATAATGTTCTTATTATTTACATATGTGTATTTCTTTGGCATTTTTCCATTTTTGTTTGGTATCATTTGCATTTAAATTGCCCCATGTTTCTTTTGATTCCTATTTTCTTTATTACATTTGATCCCCACACCAACGCTGTGTAGTAGGTATTCTAGAAATTGTTACCACCATTTTGAAGATGAAGAGACTGTCCATTTCTTTTGACATTACAAATTCTCAGAACAAAAAAAGGATCAAAGTTTAGGGAGTTTGGAGTACAGAGTCAGAGAATCTTCTGAATCTCATCCCCTCCTACCAAAATGAAATATCACAGTAGTGTCTTCTATGGCCTGAGCAGTGGGGGATAATCAAGTCTCTAGAATTGGGAATAATATACAACATGCTGTGCAGAAATAACTAGTTTCTAGGTTCCTGATGACAATCATTGTCATAAGACAGGCCAAACAAATGACCTCTCCTTACTAATTATTTTTGATTCCTTGTTTTAGGAGGCATTACTGTAGACACATCTCTCTTCATTTTGGATGGGAATCCTGTGGAGAAATTTATATTTGTTATATGAAAATTCAGTCAATAACCAAGCTTGCTATAATGCATAATACCACTTCATGTCTATTTTGACCTGGAAAATGTCACCTGTAAGATGGACCTGTAAGTTGGAGTTTCAAAATTGAGTTAAATTTCTAGGTCTTTAGTAGCTTGCTTAGACATTTCAAATAATTACTTCTCAATGATTCTCCATCTCCAAATGTAATACTGATCCACAACAAACTAGATAATTTCTGATATCTTCATATTCAAGGAGCTTATGAAATAAAGTCACCCCTTATTTATATTTATTGTGTCAGTTTAACTTAACGTCCTGGAGAATGAGGGAAAAGACTATAAAGACCCAGAGAGAGTGGCAGTGAGTGTACTCACTCTCTGGGATTTGAAAAGAAGTGTGGGGTATAAAGAAAGAGAAGCTATCAGTGGGACAAAATACTTTGGCCACAAATCACATTCTACCCCAGTCTACTGCTGTTGTTGGTAACGTTGACCCAGAGTCTGAGGTGAAAGAATTGGGTAGTCAAAAGTCTTCTACTCTTCTAACTCTGTCAAAGAGTTAATGAGCTTGAATTTATAGATTACCATATTAATATCAATTTGTATTGTAGTGTTTCAGGGATGTGAGCAGAGCTGTCCAAGAGCGTAGCTTTTTAGAAATTACCAGACATGTTCCCAAGTAAGATTTCTTCCCTGAAAGGAAGCCAAGATTTTTTTCTGACCCTTGACTCCATCAAGTGCATTTCTTCTCCTTTCTTAATATTACCTCCATGAAATAGGCTGCTGTAGACTCCAGAAGGTAAGGGAGGAAAAGATATGCAGTCTCCTATTTCTCTTCACTCCTACATAGGGGTCAAATTCAAGACCCAATAGACCCAAAGAGATTCTAAATTTGAGGGAGCCCACCGTCTTATCTGTTTCTCAAAATAAATCCCTGGCTCTTTGGATTGTCCCTAGAACAAAAAGTCAAGAAAACTCTTGTTTTCTCCTCACTACTTAACAGAATGCTTTGCAAGAGCAGATACCTAATGAATGGTTCTTGAATTGAAAGTATACATGTCATTTCTTTAGCTACTTCTTTGGCTTCTGGTTGTTGGCCTGCCAAAAATTGCCTATATTAGAATGGATGCTCCTGGAAGGTTGAGTGTATGTCTGTGTCATCTGTGCCTATCTCAATTCAACCTGCCAATTGCTTTGAATCAGTATTGGATTTGGGCATCAATATTGCATCTGGCATATCCTGAAGACACAGTCTTAGAACTCTTCACCACATATGAGAGTAGAAAGATTCTCCATGGTAGAAAAATATTGCACATAAATATGTTTCATCATTTTGATCCCTCCACCTGAAAGCCTTGTCTGAAATTTGGTTTCATGATGAAATAATTCAAGAGAATCACCATTTTGATGCTCACAAGTTTCAAAAAATCAGAAAGACAGTAAGGGGGTGGGGAAATCCAGAATTCTGGGTTGCCGGGACTGACTATATTGCTATGAATTGAAAAGAACTTTAGAACAAATGCCTTGGATAATTTAACATTTTGTGGTCTGCTTTATATCTTCTTTTTACATGAGACAAGCTCAGCTGTGGTCAGGTAAGATAGAACAGTTAGATTTGTGTACTCACCATTATTATTAGCTGCATAAGTGACTCAAAATCACCAAAATTTAAGTTGGAAGGTTGCAAATAGGTGCTTAATAACTGTCTTTTAATTGATTTATCAATTAGAACAATTCTAGTTTATCTATAACTAGGATCAAGGAATGTCTTTGATTTTGAGCATCTCTGTTTAGAAGGCACTGATAATCCCTGCACAAGAAATATTTATTAATTCAACATTATGTGTTTGGCAGTATGATAAATAGAAAAAAATTAAAGACCAAACCACCACATAACTTCAAGAAGAGTACATTCTAAGATTGTAAATAGCACATAAAAACTAGGGACATTCACAATTCATATAAAATATATGGAAGGTAGATACCGGAATTGATAGTTATAACTCTGCCATCTGATTCAACTAGTAGTCTCAAATTTTACAGGGAGTGAATAGGCATGAAAGTCAGGAAACCTTTGACTGTTTGCCTATCTCAGTCTTACAAAGCAAACAAATAACAAGCTTTGTCTTTTGGGAACAATCACTGACCAATTATCCCTTGGAAAAGAAAATCAGAAAATGAAAACATTTTAAAGCATAAACAATGTAAATATATGTTATACTATCTTTCTTTATCATCCCTTTAAAAAGTGGAGGAGGCAAAGGAATGGAAGGAAAAAAAATCACACATTTAATATTCAAACAATTTTACTTTACAGAAATCTCTTTCAACTCTAAATCTATACTCCTATGAATGGCTCAGTTTATTCATATATTGGGGGACATGTCCCTTTCCAGGTAACGCAGCTGGTGGATATAATTAAATTGCTCCAAAGAATGACAGAGTCAGAGGTGAAGCCTTGCCTCCAACAGTCTATGTTTAGCATCACCTTTGTCTATGATTGGTTAGCTCAAACATGTTACTAATGATCCGAGATCAAGAGTTCAATGTGCATATAAGTTCCCCTTGGTTCCAAGATTGCCAACTGTAGCCCTAATTGTAGAGAACAGTTTCTTCAGGACCTTGGACAGAGTAAGAGCTTAATAAATATGCCATTCATTCAAATACTTACCAAAGGGAAACAAGATAAGAGAGCAGAGTTGCAGTGGTCCTAAAAACCCACCCCAACATGCACATTACTAAAAACAAAAGTACAACTCCTGACAGAGGGTCAGCAGCCTCAGGGTGATACACAGTATTGTACAGGGAATAGCATGCCTGACCTAGAGACAGAAGGTCCTTGAATTTGATTTTCACTTCAGTTTCTTACTAGCTGTGTGACCCTGAGCAATTTATTTAACCTTTCTGAGACTCAGTCACCTCATCTGTCAAGTGGAAATAGTAATAGCCTCTGCATTTAACTCACAGGGTTTTTCTTTTGGCAATACTAGATAATAGATGTAACACTCATTCCAAATTTTCATGTGCTGCTAGTTATTAACATTACTACTATTACTGCTGCTGCTACTATGACTACTACTTCTACTTCTTCTTTTTCTTCTTCTTCTACTACTACTACTACTATGAGTACAACTATGACTACTGCTACTATCACCCATTTCCATCAAAGACCAAGTTATTTTTATAATCATAGGACATAGAATGTCAAAACTGGAAAGGAACGTAGAAAATAGAATATTAGAACTTAGAGGGTCTTTTTAGAACATACAGAATATTTGACCTACAAGAAAACTTAGAACAGAATTTTAGAGCTAGGAGAGATCTAAGTACGTACACTCTCAGAAGTAGGAGGAACCTTAGAAAATTAATATTCGAACGGAGAGGGATTTTTTAAAACAGAATATTTGAATGAGAAGAAATGTTAGAATACATAATATTACAGCTAGGCAGGACCTTAGAATGTAGAATTCTAGAACTAAGAAAGATCCAAGAACCTAAAAGTGAGAAGGACTTTAGAACATGGAAATTCAGAGTTAGGTCTTAGATGTCATCCAGCCTTCTCATTTTATAAATGAGGAAAGGAGAAGTCCTAGATTCATTGTTGTTATAGTTAGAAAGAAGGAACCTTAGTGGTCAGGAACAGTGACTTGCCTAAATTCTCACAGTGAGCTATTGGTCGAGTTAATACACATTTGTTTCCTCACATCCTCAGAGCATGTGGAACCTCATGCTTCCCTGATATTTTGATTTTCATCTTTTCTTTTCTAAGCATGGCATGGTCTACTCCTTGGCACTTTTCCCATAAGAGTAGCTATTCCCTTAAGTCAGGGCCTCTGTTCCTTCCTTACTACTGTATTTGTAAATATTAGATGACTTACTAAGTAGAAGGCTTCACTTTTGTCCTGTCTGTTGGTAGTTGAAACTCTCCTGAATTAAATAAATTAGCAGTGTTTAGGATAAGTCCCTGTTTTTTATCACTCTATTCTCACATTGCATTTTTGGAGGCACCATTTGTCTCTCTATTTTTGCATTAAAGGAAAAGAATCAGAGAAAGTTTGCATATATGCATAGAGGTGGGTATGGGATTCCAGAATTCCTATAGTTGAGGCACTATTTTTATCTAATTTTGACTTGTATCCTATTTATCAAAGAGAACAGAGGATGGTCTATTTCAAACAGATGACAACAGTTGTCATTTTGCAGGTTTCTCACCATTGGCCAAGTCTTCACAGCAAGTGGCAAATAATGTCAGCATTTAATGTGACAGCTGTGCATTTAATATATCTTTCACTGCTCCATACCTGGTGGGGGATCCTTCAGTAGTTCTGATTGAAGGCTTGGCATTTTCTTAGGAATCTCCCCATAGTTCAGGTCAGGATCTATCCCTTGAATTACAAGACAGGTGATTAACATGTGGCAAGAGTGTTCACTGCTCTCTCTAACCATTTTCCCTAATGCTAGAATGAGAGAAGCAGAGCTGAAATTATTTTTAGAAGTCATGTAATGCAAATGGAAAATTGGGCGAGATTCTCAGCCCCATTTGTGTCCTGCTCACTGAATGTGCCAGCAGCATTCATTCCTTCTCACTAAAGAGTCCCAAGCCTGAAATGATTTCTAACTCTTATGTTAACTCCCACTGAGCCACTGCAAAACAAGACTAGAAATTTTCTTAAAAACCAATTTAACCTTTTATATACTGGTGTCAGCTAAAGCCTAACTACTCTTAAGCATTGGTTTGGGCATACAGTAGTGTATAAGAGGGTTGTTTGGTTTTAATAAAGCACTGTTTCTTCCTTTGGCAGTGTGTGTGTGTGTGTGTGTGTGTGTGTGTTGTGTGTTGATAACAATGAAAAGGAAAGGGCTGGATGACATAGTGGGTGGAGAGAACAGTTTTGTTGTCAGCATGGAAGGAATTCCAGTCCTGCTTCTGACTTGTATTAACTATGTTATCCCAGGCAAGTCCCCTTACAAATCAATTCCCCCAGATCATTCTCCAAGGACTATAAATTATAGATGAATGGGTAATTTTCACCAATGAGTTAGTTTATAGCCTGGGAGTACCACACACAATTGAAATTATAGAATCTCGGTGGCAGCTAGGTGGCACAGTGGATAAAGCACCAGCCCTGGATTCAGGAGGACCTGAGTTAAAATCTGGCTTCAGACACTTGACACTTACTAGCTGTGTGACCTTGGGCAAGTCATTTAACCCTCATTGCCCCACCAAAAGAAAGAAAGAAAGGAAGGAAGAAAGAAAGGAAGAAAGAAAGAAAGAAAAAAAGGAAGAAAGAAAGAAAAAGAAAGAAAGGAAAGAGAAAGAAAGAAAGAAAGAAAGAAAGAAAGAAAGAAAGAAAGAAAGAAAGAAAGAAAGAAAGAAAGAAAGGAAGAAAGAAAGAAAGGAAGGAAGGAAGAAAGGAAGAAAGGAAGAAAGAAAGAAAGGAAGAAAGGAAGAAAGGAAGAAAGGAAGAAAGGAAGAAAGAAAGAAAGAAAGAAAGAAAGAAAGAAAGAAAGAAAGAAAGAAAGAAAGAAAGAAATTATAGAATCTCAGACTTAGAGGACAATTTGGAGCCTATCTAGCCTAACCCTCTCCAAAAGCAGTACTACTGTCTACAATATCTCTGATGTGGGACTATTTAGCACACACATAATCAGCTCAGAGAAATGACAAAGATGATATGGTAGCATCATATAGCAGCAATGGGCACCTTCAACTAAGTCGACATTTGTTTCAGCTTCCTTTCAGCTAAAAATTCAGAACAGCTGATATAATTGTAACTTCCTCATCCTCAAAGAGTCACTGGCCTGGGGCCTCTCCTCCAAGTATAGAGCTGTATAGATATAATTATTGGTGTGTCCATACTATTCTGGCTTTTCTTATCTCCTTTCATTATCTTGAACCATTACTTGGCTTAACCAGTGATTGTACTTTACCTTTTGGTTTCTTCTCTTTAGTCTTTGCCTTTCTTGGTTCCTATTCATGAGCTTCTAGAAAAAGTCATGCAGATGTGATGCCCACTACAAATTTAAAATAATCATCCTCAAATGGGTCCTTACCACTATTTCCCAATTACAAACATGCGCACGCGCGCACGCGCGCACACACACACACACACACACACACACAGAGTTTTATTCATCTCTGATTGACTACTTGTGACACTCTTACTGGCTGTTTATAATCTCTGCTCCCAAGAACTCAGCTCTGCTGCCCATGTCCCTCTTGACAAATGACCTTGCCAATAAATTTATCAAAAAGATGGAAACCATCAATCTAGAGCTCTCTTTTATTCTCTTCTCCACCCCTTGAAATTTCTCCTCTTCCCTATCTGTCCTATTTCTTTGCTGCTGTCTCAGAGGATGGAGTGGCTCTTCTCTTTGATAAGATGAACTCCCTCATCTTGTGCTTTTGATTCCACCATCTTCCTCTTTTAGGAGCTCATCACATGAAATATTTCTTTTTACTCATATTCAGCTTCTCTAAAATGGAACCTTTCCTGCTGCTAACTAATATGCAGGGGTCTCTCCTGGCTTTTAGAAACCACCCAAGTAATCAGTCATCTCCTTAAGGCAACTTTTTATAGCTATACTTTAGTACTAAACTACTAAAAAAGTTGCTTACACTGATTCTGTACATTTCTTTGCTGCTTGCTTAACTCCAATTTTACTTTCATTTCTTGACAAAAAAAGAATAGTCTTCAGACTGGAAATGATAGAATAAAAGCAGTCAAGAGGGCTTTAGAGCCAAAGATAAGTGAGGTGATCTCTTACTAAGAGCACCTAACATGATGATCAAGTTCAAATCACCATGCCCAACTAAATTACATCCTGGATTCCTGAAATGACTTCCAGGTGTGATAATGGAGACACTGCTCATTGAAAAAAATCATAGGGAATGAATGTCAGGAGCTGTAAAACTAAAGATTAGATAATGCTCTAATTTTCAAAAATAAAGAAGGTGGCTTCCTTTTTGCTGTCTCCCCCAGTAAAATTTTATTCCATAAGTGAATGAATGTTTCATTACCATTGTACACCTAGTACCTACTACGGTGACAGGTACAAAGTATGTGTTTAATAAATACTTGTTGACAGACTGATTCTTTGATTTATATGTTTAAAAGTTCTATTTCAATACCTGACAAAAATCTAAAAAAACCTTAAGGAGACTTCTGAAAACAGAGAAAGAGAACTAGATAACACAGTGGGTAAGAGTGATGGAGTCAGGAAGACCTGAGTTTAAATCTCACTTCAAATATTTACTCGCTGTCTGACCCTGGATGAACCACCCTCTCTCAGCCTCAATTTCTTTATCTGCAAAATGGGGGCAATAATAGAATCTACCTCACAGAATTGTTGTAAAGCTCAAATTAGATAACATGTATGACCCTTTGCAAACCTAAAAGTGCTATAAAAATGTTAACTGCTGAATCACTGTGAGCCAACATAATTTTGTTATGAACAAGGTACTTTGGGTAAATAATATTTTATTTATTTGTGTATTTGCTCTTTCTTTTGTTGTTGTTTGCTTATGTTGGGGGTGAGATGCTAGTCTGGTCAGATTATGAGAATGCCATTGTTATAATATTCAGATGTTTGACAACAGTGAACAAAATCCCTCCTGATACCCTACTAGAAAAGATAGCAAGATGTGGCAGTCAGATGGATGTAGAAATGGCTAAATAATCAGACTGAGTGTTGAGTAATAGATTGTTGTCACCCTGCAGGGAGCTCTCAATGGCTCTACTAAGGGACTCTTTCTTCAGATGTGTTCTGTTCAACATTCTTATCAAACATTTGGATAAAGCCATACAAGGTGTATTTATCAAATGTGTGGCTGACATGAAGCTGGGACAGATAGCTAACTTGTTGGATAAGAGAATTGGAATCCAAGAAGATTTCAACAGGCTGGAACATTTATTCTGAGCAATTTCATCAGGTGAGAATAATGTCCTGAATCAAATAAGAGGAAATGTAATAGGAAGAAATAGAAAATCCTACAATTTGAACTAGAGAAAAAAAATCAGCTCATGAGTAAAGGATGGGGAGCCTTGGCTATCCAGTACATGTGTTAAAGGTCAATGATTATTTCAGAATCATAGTCAAATCTCTGTCCTTGGAAGATTATTTTAGTTATAGGTCCAATTCAATGTATAGATTTAGATGAAAGGCTGTGTTTCATAGTAGATAGAGATCTGGCCTCTGAGTCAGGAAGACTTGGATTCAAAACCAGCCAACTCACTTAACCTTTCTGTGACTCATGAGTAGTTGTCTCAGATGGTAAGTGGGGGGACACTCACCAATATGCTTTGATAATTGGACGTTCCTCACTGCAACTTCCTAATACAAATGGTATCACTGGCCTGGGACCCTTCCTCAAAATGTATACCCATGTGGACATTAAAATAGAATTTTCATGGCATTTTGAAGTCACAAAACACTTTATCTCAAATAGAATAATATATTAAAAGTGCTTTTCAAACCCTAAAAGTCTATAAATTCCAGTTATTGTTGTTCTCATCTTTCTTATTTAGTTTTATATTATTACCACCACCATCATCATTAGTCATATTTGAACCTAAATACGGCTATTATTCATTATATTATCTCCATTTTATAGAGCAGAAAAGTGAGGCTCAAGAAGGGGTTGAATGGCTTGCCCAGGGATCACAAAGTTATTAAATATCAGGAACAGAATCTGAACCCTGACCTTCTTGACTCCAAGGCTAGCACTGGGCCTGATCTATGCATGTAAACTTAAACTCATGCAGAATAGCACCCAGCACTAACGACTTACATATAGGTGTCAGTCACCTAGAGAGATGAATGTACTTCTTATACAATCAATACAAAATAACAAAATAGTGCAATGGAAAGAATATTGAATTTTGAGTCGGAGGTTATGGATTCAAATCTGATCTCTTCCACTAACTAAATTTGGGATCTTGGGTATGTTATTCCAGGTTATATCAATTTTTCTTGGACTCAATTTCTTTGTATATTGAATTAAGGGTAAGGGTAACTGAGCTCTGACTTCCCTTCTAACACTCACACTAAATCTATGATAATGTGAAATACATTATTTAAGGAGTAATTGTATGCAAAAACACTTTTGAAAATCAACCTTTGAACTGCAAAACTTGGTTCGTGGTCTGAAAAACAAATACAGCCATATTACAGCCCTGTCATAGTGAATTTAATTTAGAATTGATGTTGCTTTTCCAATGCCTATGAAGTAGAACTTATATATGTTTAGTAAGCTCCCACAATTCCCTTGGGGGAATTTTACCACTTTAGATTATATTTTCTTTCCAGAATAATGGCATACAAAACCACCCTTACCTACTGGAAAAAAAATCAAAACCTTATAATTTCTACCTGTAGGTCTAGGTCATTGCTAAAGATACCTCTGATGTTATAGGACTTTCCAGTAGAACATTGTACCTATTCAATAACCCTTTTAAATGGTTTCCCATTCTAATCTGCTCTAAGTTCTCTGGCTTTCAGCCTCTAATACCTACTTCCTGATGGTCTTCTTTATAGGTGCCAATGTGCTTGTGGTGGCCCATTAGTTTCGGGCCAGCTACTGCATGAACTTCATTGCATTTGTAATGAAAAAATGGGAACCCACTTTATACCTGATTAAGCTGCCCATGGAACAACACTCATCATACTACTATAATATAGAAATATAGACCAGCATCTATATCTATCTATCTATCTATCTATCTATCTATCTATCTATCTATCTATCTATCTATCTATCTATCCATCTATCTATCTATCTATCAATGGTACAGGTCCTGCCAATCAAGGGCCAGCTTCCCTGCAAGTCTGGGGCTCTGTGGGGTTCCCATTAGCCATTCCAAAGTTTGTGCCTTCTCTTTGCCCATCTCCCATGAATCCTACTTGCCTCCGTCCTCCAATCTATTTCTGTACAAGGTTCCTAGGCAGCTAGGTGATGAAGTAGACAGAGTACTGGGTCTGGAGTAAGGAAAGAATTAGTTCATATCCTGTTTCAGACACTTACTAGCTTTGTAATCCTGGGCAAGTCACTTACTCAACCTCACTTTTTTTGTTTTTCTCTGAAATAAACATTTATTTTATTTTTCCAGTTATTTTAAGGGTAGCTTTCGACATTCATTTTCATAAGATTTAGAGTTCCAAAATTTTCCCCCTTCCTCCCTTTCCTCCCCCCTCCACAAAATATAAACCAGGTTACATATGTATAATCCACAAGTGTTCTTTTTATCAGTTCTTTCTATGGGGGTGGATAATATGCTTCATCATTAGTCCCTTGGAATTGTCTTGGATCATTGTATTCCTGAGGGTAGTTAAGTCATTCACAATTGCTCATCCAAGAATACTGCTGTCACTATGCACAATGTCCTCCCAGTTTGGCTCACTTCACTATACATCAGTTCATATGAGTCTTTCCAGGTTTTTTCTGGGATAATCCTGTTTGTCATTTCCTATAGCAAAATACCATTCCACCACAATCATATACCACACTTTCTTTAGTCATTCCTCAATTGATGGACATTTCCTTGATTCCTAGTTCTTACCCACCACAAAGAGTTGCTATAAATATTTTTTGTACAATTTTCCCCCTTTTCTCTTTTTCATGATTACCATTGTTAACTATTTCCCTCCATCCTATTCTCTTCCCCATGATATTTACTCTCTTATCTATCTTCTTTCACCCTAACAGTCTTCAAAAGGGATTTGCTTCTGTCTTTCCCCTCCCCCAATTTGCCCTCCCTTCTTTTGTCCCTCTCTCTTTATCCCCTTCCCCTCCTGTTTTCCTTCAGGGTTACAGAGATTACTCCACTCAATTGAGTATGTATGTTTTACCTTCCTTCAGCCAATTCTGATGAAATTGAGGTCTTTGAGTCAATTCTGATGAGTGTTAGGCTCATTTATGGTCCAGGTTAAATAGATTACTCCACCCAATTGGGTGTGTATGTTAATCCTGCCTTGAGGCAAATCTGATGAGATTGAGGTCTTTAAGCCTATTTTGATGAGTATAAAATTCATTTACTGCCCTGCTCCTCCTTCATCTCTTTCCCTACTCCATAAGCCCTTTCCTGTTTCTTTCATATGGGATTTCACTCCATGCTACCTCTGCACTTGCCCCTCCCCCAGTACATTCCTCTCACCCCTCAATTTAACCCTAAAGATGTAATCATGGGGCAGCTAGGTGACACAGTGGACAAGGCACCCACCCTGGACCCAGAGGGATCCCAGCCAAAACCCAGCCTCAGACACAAGACAGTTACCCACTACATCACCCCAGGTATATCCCTCAACTCCAATTTTTTATGGTCCTTTGGGGTTTTGTATTTGAAATTCAAATTTGCCATTCAGTTCAGGTCTTTTCATCATGAATACCTGAAAGTCCTCTTTTTCATTGAAGTCCCTTTTTTTTCTCTGAAAGATTATGATCAGTTTTGCTGCATAAGTGATTCTTGGTTGTAATCCGAATTCTTTTGCCCTCTGGAATATCATATTCCATGCCCTCCAGTCCTTTAATGTAGAAGCTGCTAGATATTGTGCTATCCTGACTGGGGCTCCACAGTACTTGAATTTTTCTTTTTGACAGCTTGCAATTTTTTTTCTTTGACCTGAGAGCTCTAGAATTTGGCTATAATATTCCTGGGAGTTTTCCTTTTGGGATCTTTTTCAGGAGGTGATCGGTGGATTCTTTCAATTTATATTTTAACTTCTACTTCTAGAATATCAGGATAATTTTCCCTGACAATTTCTTGGAAGATGATGTCTAAGCTCTTTCCTTGATCATGGTTTTCAGGTAGACCAATAGTTTTCAAATTATGTCTCCTGGACCTATTTTCGAGGTCAGGAGTTTTTTCCAAGAAGATATTTCACATTGCCCTCTATTGTTTATTCATTTCAATTTGCTTTATTGTGTCTTGGTTTCTCATAAAGTCACTAGCTTCCATTTGTTCAATCCTAATTTGGGGGCCATTATTTTAATTCGAGAGCTTTTGAAACTTCTTTTCTATTTGGCCAATTTGGCTTTTCAATTTGTTGACTTTTTTCTCATGTCTTTCCTGCATCACCCTCATTTCTCTTTCCATTTTTTCTTCTACCTCTCTAACTTTATCTTCAAAGGTTTTTTTGAATGCCTCTATGGTCTGAGACCAATTCATATTTTTTTTGGAAGCTTTAGATATAAGGACCCTGATGTTGACATCTTCCTCTGAGGGTGCACCTCGATCTTCCTTGTCACTAAAGAAACTTTCTATGGTCCTCACCTTTCTCTGTCTGCTCATTTTGCCTTTCTTTTACTTAACTTTTAGCTCCTTAAAGTGGGGCATTGTTTCCAGGTGATAGTATACTAAGCTTCAGGAGGTCCCAAGTGGTATAATTTAAGGAAGATCAGATTCTTCACTTGCCTGGCCTGTTCCCTGGTCCATAGATGACCCCAGAGCAACTTGCTAATCAACCAGCTTTGTGTGTGGTGGTTGTCAACTCTGACAAGCTTGTGCCCCTCCCCCACTTGGGTCACTGCTACTCAAGCCTACCTTCTGGTTCCCAGAAGGGTTGAAAAACCCAAGTTCTGCCTCAGCACCAGCATAGACCCCTGTAGTTTCCCCCTTTCCAAGGGCTCAGCCCTCTCACCAGTCTGTGAGCTTAGTTCCAGATGACACTGGTGCTGCAGGTGATTCAGAGGCTCTGGGAGGTCTCTTTCTCTGGAGAGGCCTTCCTGGGACTGGATCTGTGTCAGGGTGACTGTGGGATTGGGCTGCATTCCTGTCTCAGCACAGCAGCTCCCTCCTTCCTACCTTCTAAGCTGTTGTTGGTTGGAAGATTATTTCAGCACACTCTTCTGTGGGTTTTGCTGCTCTAGGAACTGTCCTATGGTATTATTTGGATGTTTTTTGGAGTGATCGTGTCATGAGTTTGAGAACTCACTCTCAACCTCATTTTGCTTCAGTTTTCTCATCTATAAAATTTGCATAACAATAGCACCTAGCTCCTGGGGTTGTTATGAGAATAAAATGTGATAAAATTTTAAAAGCACTTTGAAAAACTTAAAATACCATATGAATATTGTTGTTAACCCTAAATGGTTAAACACAAATAAAATTAGCCATTTTTCTAATGGAGATTAAAAAAAAAAGACAGCTGTTTATAGAATAGTCATGGAATACTTCAGTTGCACTGAAGACAATTTTTTAAAGGAATGATTTCCTTGATAAATCATTTTCTATTTAATTCTTCTGAGTATCATAATGATATGTTATTGATCTGTGGATAATGAGGTCCGCACCTGCTTAGTAACCCTCATCAGGGCATTGGACCTTATCACCCTCTGTGGTTCCTATCACTTGCCTATAAAATCAAAGTTAGACTAGGGTGAATGTTTCCCAAATGGCCCTCATCCTTCAGTCATGAGACTGAAAAGAAAGAGGATAAGAAAGACAAATGATGTCTTGGTATGGCAGAGCAGAGCAGGAGAAGTTTCCATGCAAAGGAAGATGGGTACCTGGGTAGCTTCCATCTGTGTGGCTTCATTTGGGTTCTCCTGCATTTCATGCATCCCTGAGAAAAGTCTTCTGTGGGAGGCTATGGATTCATTTGAACCTAGTTTATATTTTTACTTCAAAATTAACATTTTTCTCAAGTGCTATATCATTAAAGGTATCATTTGTCAACATTGTAATTAGCATGATAATAGTAATCTATTGATAAAGGATTTTATGGCTACAAAATACTTGCAGATGAAATAAAAAAGAAAGCTAGATGGGATGACCTCTAAATTTCTGATCCTCTATCCAGTGGATCAGAAATAGGAAATTAGGAAATAAGAATACATAGCATGGAATGTTGAAAATAGTATTGGTATAACATTGAGAAAGCCTGCTTTGAGTTGTCTCTTCTGGGTCCTGTTAAGGGGAACAGCTAGGTGGTATGATGGATAGAGTGCTGGGCTTGGAGTCAGGAAGACCTGAGTTCAAATCTGGGTTAATATGCTTCCTAGTTCTGTGACCCTGAGCAAGTTACTTAACCCTGTTTGACTCTGTTGTTGTTGTCTTTTTTAATATGTAAAAATGAACTGGGAAAGGAAATGGCAAACCCATCCAGTATCTTTGCCAAGAAAACTCCAAAATAGGGTCATGAAGAGTCAGACATGACTGTATAACAACAAACAACAACAACTATTAAATACCTTTAAGCGTGATACAGTAAGACGAATGATGGATTTAGATACAATGGTCCTGAGTTCATATTCTTTCTCTGTCTCCTATAACCTATGTGACCTTGGTCTAGTCATTTTACCTCTGTTGCTGAGAAAATGAGGAAATTGAACCAGATGACCTCTGATGTCCTTTCCACTTACAAATCTATAATCTCTTTATGGAATACCTTGTTTTAAATTTTTCTCATTTGTAAGATGAATGACTTGGTCTAGATGACTTCCAATTACCCTTCCATTTCTAAATCTGTGATCCCATGACAGTGCTATCCTTGCTGTCTTCAATGTATATAATGAAATGTGTAACCCTCCCCCCCCACACACATACACACTTCACAGGGTTGTTGCAAAAGAAATGGTTTGTAAAACTGCAAAATTCCACAAAAATGTGAATTATGCTCACTGCCATTTTAAAATAATGGTTTCTCTTTGAGGATTATGCCTTCACATGACACATCTACGAAACACAGAAACATAGGTGCATAGCCTTAGAGTTTCATAGAAAGGTCCTTGGAGGTTGTCTCGCCTACCTCATTCCTTTAACAGATGGAGGAACTGAGGGACAAAAATGTAAATGATTCCCCTAAAGTCACAAAAATAGGAAATTAAATTTTGTTAGAAGCATCAGAAATTTGACTCCCATTTTTCTGATTGCAAAAGCTCTTTCTTCTTTACTGTGCATTCATTTGAAATAAATGGGTTGACATCTTTCATCTTTCCCACCAATTACAACAGCCTCTTCAAATTCTTTAGATACCTCATTGCTATGGTTATACTGCAAACACTATCAGTTATTTTACAAAAGAAGAAATATCTGTTCCTTTGAAAACCTATATTGGGTTAAGGGAAGTGTCACCAGTCCAGATAAGGAGAAAAAAAAAGGTAGGAAAAAGGTTCTGTCCTGACATGTTAATTAAATCTTCCAAGGCAGGCTTGTGCACTGCAGGAAACAGATAAAAGAAAGTCCTACCTCAAAATGGATGGTAGTTTTGTTTTTTAGAAAAATAAAATATTAATACCCACACCAAGAGTAAATTCAAAGGTGCCATGGACTCCATAAAAATTTAAATCATATCCATCTCAGTCACTATAGGCACTCAGAAGGCTATTTACAAGAAGAAAAGTATGGCTGTTTGAGTGCTGAGTATTTTGTGTGTCCACTGAGAACTAAGAGTTGATGGATTTGTAAAACTCTAGCCTTGCATTGAAAACAAAGTTATTTCTTTAAAGTTTTAAACCTGATTTTTTCCCCGATGTCTTGATATGCTTTTCCAAAATTGCCTATTTGGTTGTATATGTATTTTTTTTTGTCAGCAGTATGTATTGTGTCTTAATGTTTGATATAGTTTGGTTTGGCTAAGGCTTGTGAATTCATTCATGTAAGTAAGTCTAGATGAGGAAATTCCCTATACCAGTTCAGACTAGCCCCTACTTTAGAATTTATAGTCTCATAAAGTTGTCTAACTTACTGAAAGGTTAAGGAACTTGCCCATGGTTTACAACTAGTATATATTAGAGGGAGAGCTTGACCCAACTCTTCCTAACTTTGAGTCCAGCTTTCCAAAAATGATTTCATTCTGAGTCTATGTGTAACAGCGCCAGCAACAGTAAGAACTCACATTTCTAGTATTTTAAGACATAACAGGTACTGTCTCTGCAACAATCTTGGGAAGTAAGAAGTTGGTGATCATGTACAATGGTATCATTATATCATTATTATGTTTCACATAAAAAAACAGACTGAGAGGGGCTAAGCAAGCTTAAGTTGACCAGGGTTGCATAGCTAGTAAGTGACAGTGTCATGAGAAAGGAACTTTGAAGAAGAACTGGTGTAAGAGATTTCACTGTGGAAATATATGATGAGGAAAAAAAAGATCAGAAAGGAAGGATGAAAGATAGCAGGTAGTCATTCCCAGTGTTCCACTGCCATTTTTTAGATGCCAGGGAAAACAGGGAAGGTGCCTAATGCATTGGTAGAAACCCTCCCTGTTGTATTAAGGGAAAGAAATGGAAAAGAGTATATATGATAAGATGGGTAGTCATAGGGACCTCTAGATGGCAAAGTGGATAAAGCGCTGGCCCTTGATTCAGGAGGACCCGAGTTCAAAACTGGTCTCAGACACTTGACACTTACTAGCTGTGTGACCCTGGGCAAGTCACTTAACCCTCATTCCCCCCCCCCCATTATGGGTAGTCATGGATGAATTGTAAACTATTGATTTAAATGGAACCTCTAAAGCAATGGTATCAGTGATTCAGTGAAGTGTACAAGTGTCTCTGATTCAAAGTCCAGGTCTGTTTCGACTAAAAGGAGAGGTGGGACTTTCCTGATTCCTACAATTCTTTGGTGTTGCTTTTTTTCTATCTCATACTTAGTTTGTATAATATTCTATTTACTATTTTAATTTATATTATTTTCTATTATAAATATTTTATTTTATTTTGTAAGTAAATATTTATTTGCTTATCTGCCTAAGCTTGCTGCCCTTGCCTTTGGCACCTCAAATGTGTACACACAAATTATACGTTCTCAGAGAGCATGAACTATTGTTTTTGTCCTTGTATTCTCAGGTCCCAGTGTTGTGGCTTGCACTTAAAATGTCTTTGATAAACATGTTCTAATTTAAATTTATGTGGATAATGTATGTAAATAAATTCCTCAGGGATAAAGTAAGGCAGCTCTCAGTGCTGCATACTGTTCCATTCTAGATGATTTCCTTATTTATTTATTTATTTATTCATTCATTTATTTATTTATTTATTTATTTATTTTTTGTGGGCAGTGATGTTTAAGTGACTTTCCCAGGGTCACACAGCTAGTATCAAGTGTCTGAGGCCAAATTTGAACTCAGGTCCTCCTGAATCCAGGGCTAGTGCTTTATCCATTATACCACCTAGTTGCCCTGATTTCCTTATTTTCTAATGAGTCCATACCTCAGATTTGTGAAAGGACAGAATGTCTGTCTTCTATACTAACTTCCAGCTCTACTCCAAATACATATTCTTGCCTTTTGGCTCACAAATTATTCTATTATACAAATATCTCTTCTATGGGACACAGAACATGAAGGCACCCCACTCTCAAATTACTTAGTGTTTATTCTGTGGCTACTTATATTTATATATGTTACTTTCCACAGTATTACAAAAATTCCTTGAAAACATGGGGTCTGAGATGTGTGGTCATTATACGGTAGAAAAATATAGTTAATATACATAGTAGCTAAATATGGAAATTGAGAAGAATGGAACTGGGAAACTCCGGAAATGAGAAATAGTGGTTGGGGAAAAAAGTGACATTTCAATTGGAAAGGAGAAAAACATAATTTCTAACACAAAGGAACTTAAAGAAGCAAACTCATAATTTTTTATGTAACTAGAAATGGGTAGAATCTGTCAGAAAAGAAATCTGGAAGTATATAGCAAAAAGCACTAATCTTAGGTTAGGTGGTGCAGTGGATAAAGCACCGACCCTGGATTTAGGAGGACCTGAGTTCAAATCCGACCTCAGACACTTGACACTTCCTAGCTGTGTGACCCTGGGCAAGTCACTTAACCCTCATTGCCCCACAAACAAATTAACCACCACCCACAAAAAATCACTAATCAAGCCATTTAACTGATGATCCAACCTGGGGAATATATCCTGCCAGTATTATCATAACCGACGGGCAACAGAGAGCGCAGTTTTCGTCCTCGTTGTGGCAGAAGCTGCAGCTCCCATATTGGACTGCACAGCCACACTGTGGCCTGTGGCTCTTCAAGGTGCTGATCCATGGTCGTCTGTGACTGGCGGAAGCCTAGTACTATTATAATAACCAAAGAGGGAAAAAAAGAGCTGTCCATTTATCCACTTATGTAGCAGCATGACATGATTGCAAGCATAGCAACAACAGCAATAGCACCAACAGTTGGGCAGCTTGGTGGCACAGTGTATAGATTGCTGGACTTGGAGGTTAGGAAGACAAGACTTCAAATTGTCTCTCATATACTTATAAGATAAGAAACAATGGGCGTTCCCTCAGTTTCCTAATATGTAAGAATGGAGATAACAAGAGCCCCTACCATCCAGAGTTATTGTAAGGATCAAATGATAAAATATTTGTAAAGTGTTTTATCATTAATACACTATATACATTCATGAATACACATACATATACATAAAATGTGAAGCAATCTAAATAACTAAGAACAGACTAAATGGATTACATTAATTAACATGTTTGAGATTATCAAGTGTGATGAACACAAAAAAATCTGGAGTGATGATCATGATTTTTTTCCCCCTTATTTAATCAGATCTATAGGATCAATGAGCAAGGGGACTCCTCAGGAAAGAATATCCTCTACCGATTTAGATTGGAATATTCTCTGCAATGTATACTCCTAGAGTATTGTCTGGTTCACTGAGAGATGAAATGATATCCCTAGAATCACACAAACATTATATGTTAGAAGTAGGAGTGCATATCCCCCGACTAAGGAAAATATGAAATAATTCAAAATGAAAAAGAAAAAAAAACCAAGTACCACCAGAATGGGGTACACATTATCCTCAAATGTGGAATGGCAAATGAAAATGGTCAACAGGGTTGTAGGATCATGGATTTAGAGTTGGCAGAGTCATTAGCAGTCATCTCATTTTTACAGGTGAGGAAACTGAGGGTCAGGAAAGATGTTTCTTGCCCAGAGCCAAAGAATATAGTGAGGGACAGGTCAGAAATTGCACCAAAGCTTTCTAGATTCAGTATGTCTAGCATTATGTCTATTAGGCAAATGAAGCTTTATTGAAGTGTATATAAATGCAATAGTTACTAAGATGCATGTATTCATCTTGAGGTTTCTAATAAAACATTGAATTAAAAATAAAACAGCCTTTTAAAAATGCAGATATGATTTAATAAAAAGATTATTGAACTTTGGAATCAGAAGACTAGGAATCATGCTCATACTAGGTTTGAACCCTACTTCCATCATTTACTGTTTATGTGATTATGGAGAAGTCATGACCTCCCAAGGCCACAGTTTCCCTACACATAAAACGAGGATGACAATTCTTGTATTGCCTACCTCTTAAGGTACAGTCCTCAATACTGTGAGGAATATATTTTGCAAACCTTTAAACCCTCTAGAAATGTGAGTTATTATTCTAAATGGAAGAGCACAGATCATCCTTGCTTGCCTTTGCTCTCAGCAGAGTCTAGAAGGAGCTTTGAGGTGAGAAAAATGACTCTATAAAAGTATTCATGGGCTCAAAATGTAATTACATTTAGCTCCCTTGGCTTCTCTTGCTTTTAAGAAATTCTGAACTTTCTCCAGGCTTCAGTTTCACCGGTTTTTAGATCATGCTGTCCTGTGGGATCTTTTGGACCTAAATTCAAACTTATCTGAGATTGAAAGAGAAAATGCAAGCCAAAGTAACTGAATAGAAACCAGATAAAGGCCAATATAGACCCTTTCAAGACAATAAGATACTGCTAAAAGCTTATTCACTAAAACGCAGCAGAGTGTTTTCCAGTCCGGGCAGCTAGTTCTTGGGAAGGCAGAAGAGTAGGAGCCCTAAGTACTGACCCCTCTCACTGGCCATTGCATGCCTCTCCATCCCATGTGACTGAGGTGAGATTGCCATGATTGGTTCTGAGGAATGTCAGGGGGAAGTGAGGGATGGAAACATGAAAGAGAGGGATCAATGCTGGCAGCTGATTGAAAGGCCTCTGGCTGATAACAGAGGCCACACTAAAATATTAGCATAATCACTGCTGCTGCTACTGCTGCTGCTGTTACTACTACTACTACTACTACTACTACTACTACTACTACTACTACTACTACTACCACTACTACTATTACTACTACTACTAATACTACCACCACCACCACCACCATCACCACTACCAGCACCACCAGCAGCAGCAGCAGCTAGCCACCTAGCTAGTTACTATTTGTATAGCTTGTTTAAATTTTGCAAAGCACATTGAATCATTTTAGGGTTATGGAGCCCAAATCAAGGACCTCTCACTACAGATTCTACATTATTTCTAGATTCTATGTCACCTCTGGCTTCATTTAGAAGACATTGTCCTTCATCTATGATTAATTCCACATCTGATACCCAACAGTTTTGTAATATTCTTGTTATTTCCATATATTTTTTATTCCTCCACTATTAATGGTAAGCCACTAATTTATACAGTAGAATAACTCAGAAATCTGGTAGCCTTTATTGAGTTAAAATCCCTCCTGTTCTTCATATAATCTTTTGTTGTTTTTGTTGTTCAGTCATTTTATTTATGTCGAACTCTTCATGACCTTATTTGGAGTTTTCTTGACAAAGATACTCGAGTAGTTTGCCATTTCCTTTTCCAAATCATTTTATAAATTAGGAAACTGAAAAAAATAGGGTGAAGTGACTTGACCAGGTTTGAACTCAAGTCTTCCTGACTCTAGACTGGGTGCTGCCTATATGCACCAAACATAACAAACATAGTAAAACATAATAAAAGAAAACAAATCCAACATAGAAAACTGTTTCTAATTAATACAAGCTGTTTTGAAGGTAATCTGAGCTACTCCAAAGAAGGTATTATTTAAATCATAAACATTCAATTGTTAACTGTATCTGGGTTAAAATGATAACTGGAATCACTAGATTTCCTGCTATAAATAATTTACCTTCAATTAATCATTTATTTTATCAGTGACTTCCCGGGACAGAGAAGAATTAATAGTAATTTGTGGTTTTTGAGCATTCGATGTATCACAACATCTCAGTGAGCACCTAGAATAATGGAAAGCATGCTGGATATTAAGTTGGAAAAATGTAGGTTCAAATTTTGGCCTATGAGGATGCCAGAGTGGATAGAACATGGACCATGAAGTCAGAAGGCATGAATTCAGATTTTACCTTTGACACATATTACCTGTGTGATCTTCAGGAAGTCACTTAATCTTCTTAGGTCTCAATTTCCTCCTCTATAAAATGAGAGGGTTGGGTTAGAAAGTCCCTGAGATCCCTTCTAACTGTAGATCTATATTCTCATTACAAACATTAATGTACCAAAGATGATTCTACAATATTGTCAATAAGTAGCCATCCAAGTTTTGTTGGAAGACTTAAATTTGGGGGATGCCACAAATTCCTGAGGTCATTCATTCCTTTTGGGGGCAGCTATTATTGGTGGTCATTTATTATCTCTCTACAACTATAGAAAGCCCGTAAGTTTCTATATCACTTCCTTTCTCACACATCATTAAAAAGTAGCAAGATAAATAATGCAAATCATCATTATTTTGAAAGCATTTTCAAACCATTTCATTAAATGATTGCAGTGACCCTGAATGGGATGTATTTTCCAGTAAAATCTAAACTGTTTGAGAGCAGGGACTGTTCTCATGTTGTTTCTATATTAACAGTGACTATCAGAATGTCCGCTACCTATTTAATTTCATTATCGTCCCCATTTTACAGATGGGAAAAGTCAGGCATATTTCCATGTCTGTTTGTGCTAATAATAAAGTTCATTAGTTCAAAGGCTTAGACTAGCCAGGGAACTTAAATTTACTTAGATACCTTAGTTTTCCTTCTCCTCAATCTCCCTCCCTTTCAAAATGTGCTGTGTGTGTTACTAGAGTTTTCCAATGTCAGGGATGATAGGGTCAGAAGAATTTGCTCTCTACAATGATTATATCCTGACCTAGCAGGATGATCCAACTGCTGACTGGGCAGAGGATGGATGTCATTTTATACTGAGCTTTTTTGGAATGACTTACATAATTTCAATTTATATATCATCATACAGTGTCCTATTTCAAATACTCTAGTGCATTTCCACAGAGTCATCTTTTTTGTGTTTGAAACTGTCTGGCTACCTGGGATTTTTTTTTCTGCTTTTCTGAAGCATTTCTGAATCCAGCCATTGCTCTTGGGATAACAGGGGAAGACTGGTGAATATTTCTTTTGGCCACGTTCCCGTTGGCTGCTGAAGCAGATAAACAGTGTCGATTTCAGCAACTCGCTTCCTCTAATTGTTTACAGTTGTATTCATTAGTGGCTGTTTCGCTAATCAGAGGGAATTTCCATGGAATGAAATGGGCTAATTCAGTTACTAAAACCACAGGATGGAGGAAAACAAAGCTCACCCTCCTTTCATGGTTCAAGATTAAATATCATTACAAGCCATAGTGTTGCATGTCCGTAGAACCTCCTGTAGACCCTGGCATACAAATGCAACATAACCTACATGGAGGAAATATTGTCCAACTTTGTTTCTAGTTACCATAGAACCAAGGAATGAGTTTTGCAGAGAAGTCAGCATTCAACGTTTTCTCTCTATCTAGTACTATGGACAGAGAATGAAATATGAGTTATTTGAAGATCAACTTAGGTAACTGTATGAATGTTCAAAACTAGACATGCCAAAGGATATGTGTGTATGTGTATATATATATATATATATACACATATACATATACACACACACACACACAAAACCCACATAGGTATATGTGTACATATAAATGTATATGTATGTATATACAAAACCCACATATGTATATGTGTGTGTGTATTTCAGTTACAGTTAAGATCAAAGACCAACTACTAGAGTTATCTAGACAATTTCTGAAAATTGCAAATTTGCAATTAATTGTCACAAGCTTCTCCTTGAAACAAAGGTCACAATTTAAGAAGGATATTAACAAGCAAATATGTGAAGAGCTGGTATTGATGTAGCCATTTACACAGAAGGCAAGATTGCTTGAATGACATAATGGCAGAAATGCAGTAACTTTGTTTGAGAATCACCTTTATCAATACGAGAGATAAAAAACAGGAAGATGAAGACTCTCTCCAAAATATTCCATTAATCTGTAATCATTTATGAGTGTCTGCTATGTTCCAAGTGGTAAGGATAGAAATATAATGAAAAACCCTAATCCATCTGCTCAATATAGAGATTACATTGTACAGCTTACATTCTAATGAGAGAGACTACCAGTGCACATATATAGGAACTAAATTGTGATTTCATTGACTTTGGGACCTTCTAGGGAGAGACTTTTTCTAATCCAAGTCACCAGCCTTTCTGCAATTTATAGTCTTAAAGAGTTGCTTAGCATACTGAAAAGTTGTTACTTTATCAGAATCACACCGTATATTTCAGAAATAGGTAATCCCAAAGCCATTCCTTCCTGGCTCTGAAGTCCACCTCCTATCCATTATATCATACCACATCTCTCTCTATAGTATATAAAAATAGATTATCTATATCACATATGTATATATTACATATAGATATTTCATATAAATGTAAAATTAATATAGAGCAATTAAATACAAAGTAATCAGGAGAAGGGTATACACATTTGGGGAGATCAGGAAAAGATTCACTTAGAAGGTGGTACATGATCTGTCTGTCTCCTGAAGTAAGAGAAGTATTATATTAGCAGAGGTGAGAAGGAAGTGCATTCTAGCTATTAATAATTTCCAAGACAAGCACATGGAAAAGGGCAGTAGAGTGTCACGTATGAGGAAAAGGGAGAAGGCCAGGTTGACTATATTATAGCATGCAGGAAGGTGTATAATGAAGCTGAGAAGATAGGTTGGGGTCAGATTGTAAAGCTCTTTTGTAATGGAAAAGATCCATTTCAATGACCACATCAACAAGGAATTTTCTGTGTGTGATGAGGTCCTGCAAATCGTGACATTTCCAGAAATTGTTGTGCTGATTGCTTGACATTTTGGAATATTTCAGAGCCTCCTATATGAGATGTGCAAAATTCAAAATCTCAGAGGAAAAACCAAGTAGATGAAGAATATGTATTGTCCAGAGAATGAAGCACAGCTAGCGATCTAACCATTTATCCATCCATCAATCCACCCACTCATCCATCCATCTATCTATCTATCTATCTATCTATCTATCTATCTATCTATCTATCTATCTATCTATCTATCTATCTATCTATCTACCTACCTACCTACCTACCTACCTACCTACCTACCTACCTATCTATCTATCTATCTATCTATCTATCTATCTATCTATCTATCTATCTATCTATCTATCTATCTATCTATCTATCTATCTATCTCCCTCCCTGTCTGTCTATCTTTCTATCTATCTATCTATATATCTACCTCCCTATCTATCTATCTGTCTGTCTATGTATGTATGTATGTATGTATGTATGTATGTATGTATCTATCATCTATCTATCTATCTATCTATCTATCTATCTATCTATCTATCTATCTATCTATCTATCAGGAAACCTTAGACCACATTCTTACAACAGACACTTGCTCTCTATGTGATGACCACTGTCAAGTCACTGAACTTATTGGAGAGTCAGCTTCCTCATCTCTAAAATGGAAATGATAATGTTTGTACTGCACACACTTTGGGCCTTTTCTATCTAGGTTTGTCAAATCCAATTTTGTTTAAACACTAAAAATGGACAATAAGTTGAGAGGAAAATAAAAGACTATATTGTCTTTGGAAAACTGTCAAATTCTTCTAAAATACCCCAGTGTTCTTTGTAAAACAAAAGCCCATCTTTAAAGACCAATATTCTTCTAGGGTTTTTGTCTGGGCAATGGAAAGGCACACAGTAAGCACGCGCAGTTAGAAACATCTTACAGACCAGGAATATACAAATCATGAATACTGGATGTTATAGAAAGTGTGCAAACTAAAACATGGTAAAAAAAAATTTGATAGAAGAAGAAGGAGGAGGAGGAGGGAGCATCACATAGCGGAGGGAAGCGTATAGGCAGTTTTTATCTTCTACTAGTATTCCCTCCATGTAAATAGAGTATAAAGAAGGATGTTATAACATGAAATAGATGCACTAGGGTGTGGATATGGGATGATATGACTGAGAATTACACAGATTGTTCACATATGGATAGGCTGTAACCTCTAACTTTGGACGACATTATCACATTGATAATATTACAATTGCCTTGGGGTATAATAATAATTCACACTGATATAGCACCTTAAAATTTACTAAGCACTATCCTTAATGAAAGTCTAGTGTTTGTGTAGTATAAATATTATCATTCCCATTTTACCAATGAGGAAACCGAGCCTCCAATAAGTCCAGTGGCTTGAAAGTAGTCATTGTATAGAGAGTACGTATCTGAGGCAGGATGTGGACTGAGGTTTCTGAGACATTATAACTTGTTTTAATGGAAGGAATAGATTAATAATTAAGAATTTAATATACATGTGAATACTATTGACAGCATGTTAATATTTTACTATATGTCACACATCATTTGCTTTATAAACTGATTGGAAATTATATTCTCTTCCACTAGTGCTGATTGTAAAACACACCTCCTCTACTCCATTATGTTTTGAACTCCTGGAAATCAGGGACTGTCTTTGGTCTTTCTTTGTATCTCCAACACTAAGCATAATGCCTGGCATGTAGTAGGTGTTTAATAAGTGTTAGTTGACTACCTCTTTTTAACTCTTGCAACTCTAATAGTCTCTATCTCCACCTTCCTTTGGAGAGGAGACCTCCTCAAAGAAAGAGAATGAGTTTTTATTTTATTTATTCATTCATTCATTCAGTTATCTATTTATTTATCTATTTCTTTATTTCTTCATTTCCTTCTTTCTTTCTTTCCTTCCTTCTTTCTTTCTTTCCTTCTTTCCTTCTTTCCTTCTTTCCTTCCTTCTTTCTTTCTTTCCTTCTTTCTTTCTTTCTTTCTTTCTTTCTTTCTTTCTTTCTTTCTTTCTTTCTTTCTTTCTTTCCTTCTTTCCTTCTTTCCTTCTTTCCTTCTTTCCTTCTTTCCTTCTTTCTTTCCTTCTTTCTTTCTTTCTTTCTTTCTTTCTTTCTTTCTTTCTTTCTTTCTTTCTTTCTTTCTTTCTTTCTTTCTTTCCTTCCTTCCTTCCTTCCTTCCTTCCTTCCTTCCTTCCTTCCTTCCTTCCTTCCTTCCTTCCTTCCTTCCTTCCTTCCTTCCTTCCTTCCTTCCTTCTTTCTTTCTTTCTTTCTTTCTTTCTTTCTTTCTTTCTTTCTTTCTTTCTTTCTTTCTTTCTTTCTTTCTTTCTTTCTTCATTTGTTTGTTTGTTTGTTTTAAGAGAATGAATTTTTAGCATCATAAGACCTGAGTTCAGATCTCCCCTCTGATACCCATTACCTGTGTGACCCTGGGCAAGGCACTTAATCTACCTGTGTTTCAGTTTTCTAATCTTTAACATGAGTCTGTTGAACTTCATGGCTTCTGAAGATGCTTCCAACTCTTCATCTCCTGTCCTATTATCCCAAGTCACTTACTCCACCACCCCCTTGCCCTAGGCCTCAATTTCCTCAATTTTAAAATGAAAGGATTGAACTAGATGTCACTGTGCTGATTGTCATGTAAGCATCCTATAAGGTTCATGTAAGGATCATTCTGGAACTATAATCCTAAAAATCTATGTCTTTCTATAAATTCTACCCTCATCTGTCTCTTAGATCAATTTTCAGATAATTGTATTCTGTGTGTGTATGTTTCCGTCTGTCTTTCCCTTTTTCTTTATTTCTCTGTCTCCCTCATACTCCATTTCCACCCTTTCTAGCCACTGATATTCTTAATTATTGAGGGAGCTAGGTGGCATAAAAGCTATAATAGAAGACAGGAAGACATAAACTCAAATCCTGGCTCAGACGGCATGACCCAGTACAAGTTACATAACGACATTTGATTTCATTTCCCTCATCGGTAAAATAAGCCGAGTGATAATGCCTATGTCACAGCACTATTGTGAAGATCAAATGAGATACAATGTGGAATTTGCAAACCTTAAAGATATATCTATACACATATATGTGTAGACATATGTCAGCTGTTTTTATAATCTCTTTTATAGTCTTTCTCATGCAAATGTCATGGTTGGTTATTTGATGCTATCTCTTTCTATCTACCACACATATTTAGTCACTGTAGATAATTAAAGAGAGAGGTTACAAATGACTCACTGTTAACTTCTTGTGTATAGGCAGTCTTCAACTTACAAATAGGCTATATGTATTTTCTTTCAGAGCTAAAAATGTATGTCCTCATAAGATGAATTATGAAAGAGTGGTTAAGTCCACAAGCCAGCTCAGAGATGCCTTGACTCATAATGTAGCAGTAATCATTTCCCTGTTCAGGAAGCCTCCATAAACTATGACCTTTGATCCCAAGCCGTGAGTCCTGAATAAGTCTATCCCCTGCTGGGTAACCCCTGCCCAAAACTCTAGGGAAGGGAAGCAAGGTGAGGAGGGAAATATGATTGAGGGTTAAAACCTCCAGACACTGCATAGTTCATTTTCATAATACTACAGGCAATGTGCGGGAACAAGATTCCAGTAGTAAGTTGTCCTGACAGCAACCATTTTTATACAGAGTTCACTCTTGGGTTCAGTGGTCATATGGCAAGGACTTCTTGTGCTTAACATAATGAGTGACTTAAAGGAATCCAAAATCTGGTCTCAGCCTTCATCATTTCCAAAAAGGAATTCCTGCAGATAACTTAAATAGGTTAAAAAGTCCATTTTATTAGAATTAAGTATTATTATTATTACTTAACATAATAATGTTAAGTAGCATACAGTGAAAGTATTGAAATGTGAGATGGAAATAATGGTATTAATAATAATAATGCTTACTAAAATACCTTAATTTATAGAATTTGAGAGGTGTGAGGGACCTCAGAGATCATTTAATGTAAATCTGTCCTTTTACAGAAGAAAATGAGTCACAGAGGTTTATAGATCCACAAAATGCTTGTGAATATAAAATGAGTCTAAGGATTGTGAGGACAAATATTATCCAAAATCTCTATGAGGGAGATAAGTATAAAAAGTGGATTTTTTCAGAAACATACAATCATCCTTTGATTCCCCTAAACTCCAAGTTACCAAGGTCAAGGGCTGTGTCCCAATTTTATCTTTGAATCCCCCATGACCCAATACAGTGTTCTTTTTTGAAGCCTTGCAAATTAATACCACTGCCACCATCAGTTAAAAATAACAACTATTTTATAAAGATATTTTGGTTTTGCAAAGTACTTGACAAATATTAATCTCATTTTATCACAGGACAGTAGATTTAGAGTGGCAAGGGATTGTAGAGTTCATTTAGTCTAATCCCCTGTGTTATAGATAATGAAACTGAAGGTCAGCAAGGTTGGCACAATGGATAGAGTGCCAGGCCTGGAATCAGGAAAACTCATCTTTCTGAGTTCAAATCTGGCCTCAAATACTTGCTAGCTGTGTGACACTGGATAAATCCTTTCACCCTGTTTGCCTCCATTTTCCTCATCTGTAAAATAAGTTGAAGAAGGAAATGGCAAAATACTTCACTATCTTTGCCAAGAAAATCCCAAATGAGATCACAAAGGGTCAGACAGGATTGAAAATGACTGAACAACAACAAATGTAGTCTATCAACTGTGCTACCTAGCTGTTATTATTATTGTGAAAAATGAGAATGATACTCAAGTGGTAGAATTAGGACTTGGGATCTGTCCCTTTGTAAGTCAAATATGCAAATCCATAGACTACGTCATTATTATGATCATTATAATGTCATTATTATTACTTTGAAAGATAATCATTTTTTTTTTTTTGGTGAGGCAATTGGGGTTAAGTGACTTGCCCAGGGTCAACAGCTAGTAAGTGTCAAGTGTCTGAGGCCAGATTTGAACTCAGGTACTCCTATATCCAGGGCCAGTGCTTTATCTACTGTGCCACCTAGCTGCCCCAAAAGATAATAATTTTGTTAATAGCCCCAGTTATAGTCACAATTTCCCTGAGCTTCAGTTGTCTCATCTGTAAAATTAAGCAGATGGACTAACTGTCCTCTGAGGTCCCTTCCATTTCTATGATTCTATAACTTTCTGCTCAGCTCCATATGCAGGATTTCTTGTGTCACAGGCAAGACTTGAACCCAGATCTTCCTGAATCCATGGCAGCTTTTCATTGATTAGATCATACTGCTTTTCATATTATGGTGGAGCATTATTCAGTTCTTTTAACTTGTTTTCTTATTGTTCTAATGAAATTATTTCCTCTTAAAAGTAGGAAATGGGTATGGTCTTTGGTGGGTGGGTCAGAACTACCAATCAGGGAGACTCTAAGAACTGTTAGTTTATTCCACTTAGATGTCAGGCTTCCTAACCCAGGGTACTTGAATAAGGGAATATATATTTTTTCTGACCTTTGACACTCCAATGATACTTTTCATCCTAGTGTCCATATGGAAAACCTATGCCAGTTGTCTCCTGAGATTTGACAGGGCATTTCTTTGAATAGCAAAGTCAGGACATACCATTCAACTAAATACTGTCAGATTCTGTCTTGAATTTATGCATTCTCTGCCAAGTGTGACATCTCATTCTCCCCTTCTCATTCCACGGGGAGCATGTCCTGACATAGCAACTTAAAAATTCTTCCATGGCATATGTCCTATGTATTTTAACTCCTGTGGGTCAGGATTCAAATTTCCTACCACTGTGTCTTCAGGCAAAGGAGGGAAATCACACACCCCAATCAGGGACGCTTACCATGGCAAGAATAAGGAATTAAGGTCCTCAACCAGTTTTTGTTGGTGTTCTTCAAAATATAGTATTCGATCAAAAACACACACACACTCACTTGTGCTCATACCATGACAATTAAATGAATAGTACTGCATAGTACTGGTCTGAGGATTAGGATAGTAGATAGTAGATGGATAGTGCCTCCTCTTCCACAAATTATCTGTGTGATCATGGGAAAGTCCATTGATCACTATTGGTCTTAGTTCCCTCTCCTATAGATGGCATACAGAGTCACTTCTTATGTCCTATTTCATCTCTAAAATTCAATATGTTCCTAAGAAAGGGTTGTCAAATCAGTTTAGATTATAGAGTAACAAAGGGCCGTAGAGCTTATCTTGGCCGATCCTCTCCTTCTAGATATGATTGGAAACTGCCTAAAGAGATAAATTCATTTGCTTGCTTGTATTCCAGTGATACATTATGAATTTGAATGAGAGTCCTCTGACTACAATCCTTGTTTTTGTAGTGTTTTGCTTATCCCTTCTGCCTCCTGTTAATGACAATTAAAACTATGATTTCTAAAGTTCTTTGAGATATGAAAGGCTTTCCTCATAGCAGTCTTATGAGATAGGAAGAGTACTTTTATAGTCATCATTTTATATATGGAGAAACTGAGGCACCAAGAAGAGAAGTGATCTGAATAAAGTCATATACCACTAAGTAGGAGAACTATGACTTGTACCCAAGGCCTTTTGTGCATCAAATATATACATTTCACAGAAAAGTTTATTAAGACATCAATATTTTAATAAGCATGATGATATAATGACAATTACCACCATTTTTTAGAAGGAATTTATATGTAGTTCTTTAGGGAGTGCGATATACTTCATAGACCATAGTCAATTAATTATCAAGCACTTAGGCATTAAGCACTTATCCAGTACTGTGTTAAGTGCTGGAGATACAAAGAAGGACAAAAACACAAAAAACAGCTCTTGCCCTCAAGAAGCTTACATACCTAATGTGGGAGACAGCATGTATGAGAATAAAAGGAAGATATCCACAGTGGCTCATTTGAGCCCTTAATGATCAACATATCTGAATGTATTCAGTCAAACAATGATCTTGATGGAAAACGTGGTGGCCGTCTGTCATATGTGAAGGGATATCCTTATTCAGGTATGGGTTGGTTGGTTGGGTTGGATGACTTCTGAGTTCCTTTCTGATTTTGTGAATTCTAGATTCTGATGTTTGTCGAAGGTGGCAAGGCTAATAAATGAGAGAAGAGAGACTTGTATTGTTTACTTTCAGAAGTGACCTGTTAAAAATCCTTTCTGACTTGAACCCTGTGGTCTGGAAGTTGGATAGCAGGGGGGCAAAAGTGGTTGAGTTCAATCCCAGCATCAAACAATTACTCAGATACAAGCTATGTGATTTGGGGCAAGTCACGTAATCTCTGTCAGCCTCAGTTTCCTCTTCTATAAAGTGGGGATGATAATAGCACCTATATTCGCGGGTTGCTGTGAGGATCAGATGCCATCATATTTGTAAAGTTCTGCACAAACTTCAAAGTGTCATGTAAATGAGAGTGAAAGATGATGATCACCACAATAAGGAGGACAATTTAAAGAAAGACAGTACATTCCAAGGCAACTTTGAATGGAAAAGACAAGACATATGGAGACATGGATGAGAAAATAAGTTTGCAATGATAATATTGCTTCTTGTCCTTGCATTGGATTTCCCCCAGGAGAAATACATCAAGATAGTATTAAATGCAATTTTCCTTGTTCAGAGAATATAGCCCTGGGTATAAATCCCAGCAAATTCAGTAGAAAGCAAAGATGTAGTGATGCTGGCCGACTATAGTGGAGGGTTCTCTCTGCTATACTCTTGTGAAGGATCTGTCAGTATTTTCATAGTTAGCTCTTCATTTCTGTACATGTTTTACAGTTACCCCATTTCTATCCTGAGCATTCTCTTAGGGACCGAAGTTGACACATAATATCTTAACAATGTCTTTGAACCCTCCCCAGTATGGCCATGTAGGATTTCATGAGTCATGGAAGCCTTGCCCTGGGGGACACGGCTATCACATTTTCCTTAGATGTAATTGAGCCTGGGTAGAATGTCTTTTTGAAGCTCTGACCTTTTGTTTAATTTTCTGAAGATGTATGTCTTCAAGTCGAAGGTTATGCTCCTTAAGGAATTTTACCTGTTCCAGCTGCTTGATCAGACCATCCATTCATCTAGATTGTTCCTGCTTCAAAAGACTTTGCCCACTGCTTCTGTAAACACAGAAAAAATCTCAACTCCACAATTCCCCTACAGTGCCTCATGCTTTGTAGAGAGCCATAGTGCTCACATAGTCTGTGTTAGAAGGGACCTTAAAGGTCATTTTGGGAGAATGTAAAGTCCCTGAGGGTAATATTTAATTTCTATTTTTTCTATTTCCAGCTCCCTAATCTAAGCACACAATCTGAGTTTTCATAAATGGTTATGTTGAATCAAATCCAATCTGCTCATGACCAGGACCACTACACAATACCCAACTTTATCTCTAACATTCTATGGTTCTAAAAATCTTTTGTGATGCAAATAATGTACTAAAATCTAACTTTTATAAACTCATTATTTTTTCAAAAATAAAAATGTTAGATTCCATTAAAGGAAAAAAATAGTACATTATCTCTCTTGACATTTCATATACATATTTAGTTTTCTAGTCATATTTATATTTGCATGAAAAATTTGAGTTTGGGTTTTTATAATGTGAAATAGTCATCCAGTTTCTGCTCAAAATCCAATAGTCATAAGAGTCATTTGTTCATTCAATAAACATTTGTCATAAGGCATCTAAGTGTCTTCATGAATAGTGTGTCATTCTTGGACTCATGAAGAGCTGAGTTTGAATGCTATCTTGGATTCTTAGTTAGTACTGTGACCCCAGACAAGTCACTTAATTTCTCTGGGCCTCATTTTTCTCATCTGTAGAAGAAAGAGGTTGTACTAATAGTCTCTGGGGTCCCTTCTAAGTGTAAATCTACAATCCTATGAATTCATGTCTGGGGATTAAGCCAATGTATCAAAGAGTCTAATTGTGTGTGTGTCTATCTATCTATCTATCTATCTATCTATCTATCTATCTATCTATCTATCTATCTATCTATCTATCTATCTGTGTGTATGCATGCATGCATGCTTATGTGATGCATGTATGTACGTGTATGCACATACATACGTACGTACATGCATACATACATACATCCTGTGGGCTCTGGAGTAAGTTAGAAGTTTTCTTTTATTATATAAAATATAATATTTTTATTATGGAAGTATAATCTAATATTGCTATTAGCTTGAGAAAGGGAAATCCAAAGGAGGAAAAAGTTTCTCCATAGCTATTTAGTTATCCTGAGCCATCAAAAAAGGGGGGTCAAAAAGATCAGTGATGCTCCCAGGAATACATCAGCCATGGGGCTATTTTCTGTCTTTGTTACACTGGACTCAGTTATCATTTTGTTTGTCTTCCTTGGTGCTTTCCTTCTTTCTTTGTATCCCCATCTGCCTATCACAGTGCCTGATGTGTAGCATATTAATAAATGCAAATTGAATGATTAATATATGTCTATGACTGTATCTGTTTCTTTTGGGGAAAAGTACCACAGAACAATCATTTCCTTCCCATGGGAAATTTCCCAAGATAGAAATTCCTTTCAGTAAAACCAATTCTCAGTTTAACAGCAATTTATACTCTCTAGAGTTGTTAACCCAGGGTATTTACAGGTAACTGACTTGGCCAAGGTCACTCAGCCAATATGGGTGAGAGGGAGGTCTTAAACCCAAGCCTTCCAGACTACAAATGCCAGGCTATAGCACCCTGCACATATTCACCTACGCACATATTTGAGATAGCATCCTGGATATGCAGGCAGAAGTCTTGCACAACTCTCTAAATACAGACAAAATACACCTGAATTAGTGGAGTTAATAATCACAAAAAATTATTAGTGTATTATTATCAGAGGCAGAATCCCACCAGGAATTCCCAGAATATTTTTGGTTATATGTTATATGGATATATGCATGTTCACATCTATATGTGAACATACATATAACATATATTATATGTTAATCTTTGTGGAAAGTGATTATATATAAGGTCTAGGGTTTATACATATACATATACATATACATATACATATACATATACATATACATATACATATACATATACATATACATATACATATACATATACATATACAATGTCTATGTTCATAGGACTAAACACATAAACTCACATATGTCCTCATATAACATACATATAATGTATATTCATCTGTATATCTTCAGTGGATTTTAATCTCACATTTATTACGTGTCCTCAATATATCTGTCAATATCAATATTTTTGCAAGTTACAGAACCAGTCAACCATTATATATTAAGTGCCTATCATAAAGGTGCTCAGGAAATTAGAGAATCCTAGAGTTTTGAAAAAATAATGTCATCCATCTAGTAAAAAGATCTCATTTAACCAGGGGGCCCAAGGAGATGAAGTGACTTGGCTAAATTCACACAGAGCCCTGTTTTCCCAATTCCCAGTTCAGTCTCCTTTCCTCTAAGGGACACATCTGTAAGTTTCTAGAACTCTTTTGGGAAATGTCAGATATAGTTTCCCATTCTACGGGAATGGTGATGAAAATGACACATTATAAGATAAGCATCAGACACAGGGCAAGAGAGATATATGGAGCTTGCCTCATTTCTAATTTTAAACCATTAGCATAAAATGATTTTTTTTCCTGAAACTCATAGGAAGGGGATGTGGAAAACAGATTTTTTAAAAATGTAAATAACTGTTTCAAGTAAGAGAATGTCCATGATTCCTATGGCTGCAACAGATCTTCAAAAAGAAGCTTAGCCATTAGCTAGTAATTAAAGCCACAAAAGATAATCAGAAGTGAGATGCCAATAATCCCAACAACCCCTAGGTCTGTCAAATATGCCAAAGTGAAGAGATGAACACTGAAGTGAAATATGAATCCATCCATCAACACTGTCACAATAATAAAATAGAACTGCAATCCCATTTCTTTCATACTTCCAGTAAAGGGAATAATAATGATAGTCATCACTGGGCAAGGGGTAGAGTGATAGTCAAGAAGACCTGATCTCAACCCATGCCACTGACTCTAATGACCTGTCTATCCACAGGTAAATCGTTTAAACTCCTTGTGCCTCTGACAACACTCTAGCATTATCTACTTAGAGCATAACCAGGTCCTCTCTGTGGTATTGGATAGATGTCTCACACTAATTATTCCTAAACTGAGGTACTACAAGTTTGAAGGAATCATATCTCTCTCTTGCATTTGTATTAAAATGGCTGCTCTCATTGACAATCAACTATGGTCCAAAAACAGTCGTGGTGGTGTTTTACCATTACTTTCATTTTCAAATTCAAAATAATTCAATAATATTCTTCTACGATCCCTAGATGAGTCAGTTACCCGCTTTCCCCCAGATCCTCACAGGGCCTCAGTTTTCTCATCTATGAAGTGAAGGGGTCATAATGGCTGGTCTCAGAGGTGCTTTCCAGTTCCAAATCCTGTTATAACAAAAATATCCATCACTACCACCACATAACATATTTTTAAAGAAACATAGGAGAGGGGCAGCTAGGTGGCACAGTGGATAAAGCACTGGCCCTGGATTCAGGAGGACCTGAGTTCAAATCTGGCCTCAGACACTTGTCACTTACAAGCTGTGTGACCCTGGGCAAGTCACTTAACCCTCATTGCCCCACAAAAACAAAACAAAAAACATAGGAGAAAAACTAATAAAACTCCATTAAACATAAAAGATTTTGATAGTATATGCAGTACTTTGTATCTATATATCTCCACCTCTTCAAAGGAGAGTAGGGGGTGCATTTTCTCATCTCTTTTTCAGGGGCAAGATTAGTCATTATTATCATACTGTGTTTAGAATTTTTTTCTTTATTTGTTTTTTTTACATTTACCTTGTTGTACTCACTTCATAGGGATAGCTAGATGGTGCAATGAGTAGAGTACCTGGCCTGGAGTCAGGAAGACCCATATTCCTGATTTCAATTCTGGCATTAGATACTTACTAGCTGTGTGACTCTCAGCAAGTCGCTTGACCCTATTTGCCTAAGTTCCCCATCTGTAAAATGAACTGGAGAAAGAAATGGCAAGCCACTCCAATATCTTTGCCAAGAAAACCCCAAATGGGGTCATGAAGAGTCAGACATAGTTGAACAACAACCCATTTTGTATATTGTTTGCTTGATTTTCCTAACTTTGCTTAGCATCCCTTCATAAAAGTCTTCCTAAGCTTCATCATTTCTCATGGACCAGCAATATTCTGCTTCATTCATGTAATATGATTTGTTTAGCCATTCTCCAATCAATGGAAATCCAATGTTTACATTTTTCTGTGACAAAAAACACTGCTATTACTGTTGTGCCTTTTAGGGGGCCATCCTGTGTATCTTTGATCTTTTGAGAAAAGATCCCTAACCATGGAAACTTTGGGTCAAAGTTATGGACACTTGGATCAATTCCTTAACATAATTCCAAATTGTTTTCCATTGTGCTTGTATCATTTCACAGCCTTACCAATAATATATTAGTGTTGCCTGGCTTTCCTTTGAGATAATATTTGTAAAACATCTAGCATACTCTAGACACTTAATAAATGCTTGTTCTCTTGTCTAATGATTCACATCTTTTGTCATCTTTGTTAATTTTCTGGAAATAATTTGAAAGTTCAGAATCATTTTTATTTCCATTTTTATTATTAATGGTGATTTCAATAATATAAGTCAACAGATATTGGTTACATATTGATCATGTGCCAAGCAAGTAAAATCTGTCAAAGAAAGGAGTGAACACAGTCCCTCACCTAAAAAGAAAACCAAACCTTACATTCTTATATTTTAACACAGTCTTTCATTTGGTTGTTGTTATTTCACAATCCTCCTTGTGATTTTTTAAAATATTTACTTTGATCAATTATGTATTGAGGACTACCTATTAATATCATATATTTGTGTTATTTCTCTATATATCTTTAGGCATTCGACCCTTATCAGAGACATGTGATGCCAAATCTCCCTCCCCCCTCCCCTATGGATATCTTTACTTATTATGCTAGGACAATTCTAATTTCCATAGTCCTTATACTTTATAAAAGTATTTTCCTCAGAATAATTCTTTGAGGAAAATAGTATATATTCTTATCTAAATATTGAATATGAAACTAAATCTTTTTTTTTCTAAAAGAGGATAGGGGTGAGTCATAGAATGAACATCTTGATCAATGTCTCATAAGTCATATTCATCACAGCTAATGCAGAGACATAATGTTGATGCCCTTCCCACTGCACCAGGCTGGATGTGTCCTGGTTGTGATCTGAATTCTTGGATACCAGCCCTTTAAACATGGATTAGAGGCAATATTTGTGCATAGGCAAACTCTTGCAATTGCTCAGTTCAGTGAGTTAAGTTCCCATCTGAAATATAAATCTCCTTGCTTCATGCAGAATAGAGTCAAGCTCTTAGAGTTATTAGAACACGGAGTTTCCCGCACTTCTCTGAATGTCGAAAATAGAGTTATTTACCATCTTCCTATGCAATTCCTCCCAACCTTAAAATGGCTTGTATTCAAATGAGGATAACAGTCACTCAGGTTGTTATCTGTGTGTCAGAAAAAGAGTAAAACCATTCCTATCTGTCCTCCTATAGAATGAGCATCCTCCTTCTCAAATTGTCCAGCATTTATTAAGCCATTTGCTTTGCTGACATCCCACTGACAGCTGCGATATGTTGCTCAGTTCAAGGACAATGCTAGCAGAGAAATTTTGAAAAGCCCCTCATTCCTATGAAATTAAACACAAGTAACACCTCTTAATTAGTATTTTATTGATAACCTCCTCTCCCCTGAGTTTATGGTAAACTCAGCTATCAGCAGTAGCAGCAACAACAGGATTTGTATATATTCTGTTTTGCATATCGTTTTCTCTACTGGCTCCTCCTGCTCCCCAGTTAAACAGAAAATCATTAAAGACAATGATGTTTTAATTTTGTTGTTGTTATTCCCTCTAACAGTGGACCAACCAGCAAAAGCTAAGATTTAAAAAAAAATGCTTATTGAATTAATTATATTGCCTTGAGTTGAATTGAATGAACTGAATTGAAATGAAATGAAGTGAAACTAAGGATCAGACAGTATTAAGACTTGAAAGTGTGGATTCTCACTAATAGAATGGTTAATGTCTTCCCCAACTTTACTCTCAACAGACAATATTCAGCAGAGGTTTTTCACATAAGAAGGCATACAGCTCTACAGTTCGATTTATCTTACATTGTTTTGTTGTTTTTATTTTCCCCCAATTTCATTTTCCAGTAAGAAAAAGTGGGCCTACAATCCAGAGAAAGGTAGAAGTGAAAATGTGAATAGAGTTCTAAAGATATGTCATCTATATTCTAGAATGCCAGTCAGCTAGCAATTATAAAGGACTTTCTATGGGCCAAGCCCTGTGATAAATGGTGGTGATACAAAGAAAGACAAAGGACTTTCTCTCTCTCTCTCTCTCTCTCTCTCTCTCTCTCTCTCTCTCTCTCTCTCTCTCTCTCTCTCTCTCTCTCTTTCTTTTTGGTGAGGCAATGAGTGTGCTCAGGGTCACACAGCTAGTAAATGTCAAGTGTCTGAGGCCGGATTTGAACTCAGGTCCTCCTGAATCCAGGGCTGGTGCTTTATGCACTGCACCACCTAGCTGCCTCCAAAGGACTTATTCTCAAGGAATTCATAGTTAAATAGGGGAAATGACCTGCAAACAAACATGTAAAAATAAGATGAATACAAGACAAATTGGAGATAAGCAACAGGGCAAAGATTCTAAGGAAAACTAAGAAAGACTTCTTGTAAAAAAAAATAGGACATTGGCTGCCATGATGG
Organism: Dromiciops gliroides; assembly: GCF_019393635.1. Lineage (NCBI taxonomy): Eukaryota > Metazoa > Chordata > Mammalia > Microbiotheria > Microbiotheriidae > Dromiciops > Dromiciops gliroides. The sequence goes on from NC_057866.1 coordinate 30,131,673, forward strand.
ATGGGGACTGGGAAGGCAACTAAAACTATTATCATAATCACTGACAACGGGATTATTATTGTTGTTACTGTTTTTGCTGTTTTCTTCAATAATAATAATTTAGTGAAGATGGACTTACTGGATTACTGAAGAAGACATTTTCTCTCTTTTGCAGTCTTTTAGAGAACATTAAATATAGAAGAATATTTGTAGTATGGTGATTTATTGTAGAACCATATTGATCTAAACTTCAAAAATGTGAATCGCATGATGATGATGACTGTTCTTTGTATAGGAGTTTAAAATTTTTAAATCACTTTAAATCCATTATCATTTGATCTTTACAACAAGACTTTGGAGATACATATCATCGCTGTTGTTATCCCTATTTTAAAGATGAGGATTTGGGAAATTGTGACTTGCTCAAGGTCACACATTAAGTGTGAAAGACTGGATTTAAGTACAGGTTACTGCTGACTCCAAGTCCCATAGTATTTCCGTGGGCTTTGTTCATCCATCAGAAGGAAGGTCGGTTTCTCTCTTGTCTAAAAGACAGTGGCTATAGCATTAGAAAGGCTGAGCTTGACATTGTGTCATGTCCAATTTCCACTTATTTAAGGTGATGACTGTGGCTAAAGGAGTGGTGAAAACACAGACAAGTACTTTATCTAATAATAACCAGAAGATCAATGTGAGTTTGACCAAATGTTGTTGAAAGGAAGAAGGGGAAAAAATATCTACAACTTTGCCAATAAACTAGGTCAACTGAGATTGATTTTTCGATAGATCTGCTGCAGTCACTTTTTACATGGTCATGGGTTGTGGGGTATGGGGGAGAAGTGGAGAAGAACATGTGTTTGTATATGCTAGGAACTGTATAGGTCATCTAGTCCAGAGGTATCAATCTTGGCCCCTTCATTAGCACCCCCAAAACTCTTGAATGACACTGAACCAGATTAAAATGTAAGTGGGAAACAGTTTAGAAAATAAAGGAAAATACACCTAGGAAGTTAGGTGGCAGGTGGATAGAGTTCCAGTCCTGTAATCAGAAACACCTAATTTCAAATGTGCCCTCAGAGATTTATTAGCCATGTGACCGTGAGCAAGCCAGTTAACCCTGTTTTGTTCAGTTTCCTCATCTCTAAAATGAAGATAGTAATAGCACTTACATTCCAGAGTTGTTATAAAGATCAAATGAGATAATAATTGTAAATGGGGGAAATAATAGCGTTTACCTCAAAGGGTTGTTATGAGGATCATATGAGATAATAATTGTAAAGTGTTTAGCACAGTGCCTGGCACATAGTAAGCTCTACATAAATATTAGCTGATAGCACCAGCAGCAGCAATACCACAATAGAATGCAGATAATGTTAATTTTTTGTTTTTCTAAGTCAATATGTACCCATGTACCCACAGAGATCCATTTCTATTTGATTTGGTAATAATGGAGTTCAATACCTTTATTTTTATGTAAAAATAATCTCAGAGAGATTATAAATTTGACCAAGTCCATCTGAGTAGACTCATATGATTATTGGTGTTGGTATTCTTTGTATTATATACATATATATATATATATATATATATATATATATATAAATTGTCTATCTAAATATGCATGTATATACATATGTACCTAGGTCTGTGTTCCTTCTATCTTTATATGCACACACATATACACAAAAATATACATATACTTATATATATACTTTCCAAATATTTCTGTTTTCCTTTTTTTTAAGGCATATACTCTTTTCTGGTAGCAAAGAATTGGAAATTTATGGGATTGCCATAAATTTGGAAATGGCAGAACAAATTTTGGCATGTGATTACAATGGAATACTATTGTACTATAAGAAATGATGAGGAGGGTGCTCGCAAAAAACTCAGAAAGACTTGCATGAGCTGATGCAAAGTGAAATGTACTGTGTACAAAGTAACAGCAATATTATAGGATAATCAGATGTGAATGACTTGGCTATTCTCAGCAATACAATGATCCAAGTCAACTCTAAAGGACTTATGAAAAAATGCTACCCGTCCCCTGCTGATAATCTGAATAGAGATTGAAAAGTATTTTTTTGCTTCATTTTTCTTGAGATTTTCTCTCTCTCCTTTCACAACATGACAAATATGGAAATGTTTTGCATGACTACAAATGTATAACTTATATTGAATTGCTTGCCTTGTGGGAAAGGACGAAGGGAGAGTATTTGGAACACAAAGTTTTTAAAATAATTTTTAAAAATTATTTTAAGTGTAAATGGGGGAAAATAAAATACTAAATAGAAAATAAAATCAAAGTGAATTAAAAACAAAAACAAACCCCCAAAAGGCATCCCCTAAGAGATCACAGGATACATTCTAATAGTCTTTCTGGATCTCTTCACTCTCTAAATCTTCAGGTGTCAAAGTCTAGCCAAATCTGCTGAGAACCCCATGGTAAAGAGGCATCTCCATCTGTCAGCAGAAGCTAAAGTTAATGTTTAATAAGAATTTCAGTACTGATGAGACCTGGTTTTTCTTTGGGACCCCGTAAAAATTTTACGATTATGAAGCGTTTTGCCTAATAGCCCCAAGTTACCAATATAAATCACATTTGGCATTCCCTTTCAAAACAGTTGGAAGAGCAAAAGAACTCAAGTATGATCAGATAAGTTCCATGCCAGTTTTTGGGAAAGTGGGCTGAGATGTTAGCTTTTACAGGCTCTGTTAATGGAAAGGTGAATTACTCCAGTTGCCTTCAATTAGCTTCTTATTCGAGAAGTGAACCTGAAACATGATTTGAGAGAACTCTCATCCAACTGGGATACTGTTAGCAAAAAGAGAATCCATGAGTGATCCAGCCAACTGTTTCTAAACCCAGGTTGACAGAAAAGATTTTTTCATGCTGTGATGGACCTAAAATGCATTTGATAGAAAAATGCTGGTGGTGAAAGAGAGAACAGAGGAGAGTATCCTTTGGACTAAAAGTTCAATATGACCTAAGAGCACGACCAAATGCCTCCAAATCAAATTTGATTTGAAAATGCATTGAGATCTGTGTGAGGGAAGTGACACTGTGCTCAGCTTAACTCAACACTTTGGGACCATTGAATCAAGAGATATATTGGTACTTGTTTAACAACCAGTTCTCAGGGAGGAAAAAAAACAACAACATGCAGGATATACATTTCAGTTTAGTCTGCATTATTAGCATTTTCTCGCTTACTTTCTTAACTCTGGAAAGTCAACCAAATAATAAATCAACCTCTTCTCTACCAGATGTTCCAATGAATGAGGTTCTGACTGGCCTTTTGTCTTACAGATAATCCTGCGGTTTAACCAAATTTCCTCTTTCTGTCAAAGGTTACTCCAGTTCAGCCAAGGACTTTTCATACTTCTTCTAGTGTCTTTGATTAATTAGTTGACAGGGACTTGTTCTTACCCCCTTAATGATTGACTTTAAATAGATTGAGGTGATTTCATTGATTTTTTCAATTGAGGCCTCTCCTTATAATATTATGAAATGGAATAAACCACCAGGGAGAAAGTATATTCTATCCCTGGAAATCTACAATTGAAGTCTGGCTGACCACTTGTCATGGATTTTGCAGAGATGATTCATATTTCAGTTACAGGTGGGACTGGATGAATTTAGATCTGCTACCTAACTTTTTTTTTTTTTTAGTGAGGCAATTGGGGTTAAGTGACTTGCCCAGGGTCACACAGCTAATAAGTGTCAAGTGTCTGAGGCCGGATTTGAACTCAGGTACTCCTGACTCCAGGGCCAGTGATCTATCCACTGCACCACCTAGCTGCCCCTGCTACCTAACTTTAAGATTTTATTCTTCTGGGGAACAGCTAGGTGGCGCAGTGGATAGAGCACTGCCTTTGGATTCGGGAGGACCTGAGTTCAAATCCGGCCTCAGACACTTGACACTTACTGGTTGTGTGACCCTGGGCAAGTCACTTAATCCTCATTGCCCCACCAAAAAACAAAAACCAAAAGATTTTATTCTTCTGGAACTTTAAAATGTTTCTAATAGAATGATAAATATAGTGTATGCATAATTAGTCTGAAAAATGCCAAATTAACCAGAATGTTGTTCTATTTTGAATGTAGCCAATGATATTAATAGTTGGAAATTATTGTACTTTAAGACTTACAAGGGCTCCCAAATGATGGTTAATTAAATTAATACTGTCACTGGTCACATTGACAATGTCTTGAAAATAATAGGAATCTCATCATCAGGCCTAATTTTGAATGACAGAAACAAATACAACTGAAATAGTGCAATATTTTTCTTGGTCCTGATCTGTTTCAAAAATAAAGTCCATCTTTTTAACTAAAATATTCCTTCTGTAATGATTCATGCTTATGAATCATGCAATACCACAATATCAGGACAAATTAAATCAGAAATAACCTGAAGTGTAATGGAAATTTGTATGGTAGATATCAGTAAGGTGCTGTGTATTGCCAGCCAGAGGCCCATTGCAAGAAGGTTGACCATTGCTAATTGGTAACCCAATTTAGGGGAAGCCTAGAAACTCAATAAAGATGATCAAAAAAGGTATAGACAGTCTATGATCAATATTAGTGCAAGGAATGCACCCCACCAGTGAAATCATAATTTCCCCCGTAAATCAGGTTTTGAATATATAGTTACAGTCTTAGATCATCAAATCTGATCACTTCCTTGTACAGATGGGGAAAATGAGGCTCAAAAGATAAAGGCACTTCCTCGATTATAACCATTTTATTAAAGATCTGTATTTCAGGAAGATGATTTAAACCACAACATCTCTGAACTTGTGTAATGAGCCATGTTAGATTGAGATGCTAAGGCATTTAGTTTTTAAAAGCCTCAGGTGATAGAATATTCACTACACCCTTTGTCAAGGGAACAATAAGACAGTTTAATATTTCTCAGTTTAAAAAATAAAGCTGAAAATTACTCAGAGCCTGATTTAGAGACTCTGTTAATTTTATTTGGTGATTCCTTTGACACTTGGAGTTTCCCCTACTAATTGATGGCTAAATTCTTTTAACATGTCCTAAAGTACACCATTCATGATCTCATCAATTGCAGGATTTCAGTATACATTTATTGCATTGAATTGTGTAGAATTCAAGTAAACCTAATAATCAGAAGTACTTAAATCAAGAAATGGTCAATGATTTGCTATTTGGTGCCTTTCATAATTTGGCCCCAGCCTACTTTTGTAGACTAATAACATAATACTCTACTTTGTACATTTTATGTTCCAGTCTAAATGACATACTTGCCGTTCCATGAATTCAAGTTTACATCTCTTGCCTCCATGCCTTATTCCAGTTGCCCTCCAATCCTCATGCCTAGGTTGTATATTTTCCTTTGAATTCCTTCAAGGGTCAGTCCATGTACCACCTCTATTGGAAAACCTTTCCTGATGTGTATGGCTATTAGTATTCTCTGCCTCCACTTAAAAATATTACATATACATATATTTAGCCAGTTATACCTTTTTTCAATAGAATGTAAATTCCATGACAGCTGAAATTATTTTTCATATTGTTTTTGTATCCCCAGTGCCTAGTAATCACTTAATTAGTGCTTATTTGATTGAATTGAGGTAGGTTGGGTAGGTTGTTCTTTTAGTCAACATCACTTTTACTTTCTCTCCATTGTATGTGGTTACTCCTGGAACATTTCAATCCTACTGTGTGCTTTGGGATTCTCTTCTCTTTAAGAAGTAGTATTTCAGGGGGCAGCTAGGTGGCGCAGTATATAGAGCACTGGCCCTGGATTCAGGAGGACCTAAATTCAAATCCCTCCTCAGAAACTTTACATTTAGTAGCTGTATGACCCTGGGCAAGTCACTTAATCCTCATTGCCCCACAAATAAAAAAGAAGTAGTATTTCATCTCTTTAAATAAAAAGGATTTGAAGAAAATCTTCTTCAGTACTTCACAACATCTTTCATCTCGTCAAAGCATGTATGTTCCACAGTGGAGCAAACTGTAACCACTCCATACACTCTCATCCTAAATGCAAAAGCCTCCCCCCACCAGTGCCTGCCTATGACAGAAAGGCTATTCTGAGTTCTTAATACCTTTGTAAACACTATTCAATCTCAGGCTAGTAGGTTCTACCATGCTGGAAAAACTTCGAATAGAATTCCATCAGTGGTCTGCATCTGCTGTCCAAAGGACTGCCTAAACACATAGAGAACTTTTCCTTTCTAGCCACTGTGATGCCTAGAACAGAAACTTAACCCTGGTGAATTTTTCCCTGTCATCCCTGTGATTCCCACCCTGAAACCCAATTGCTCCCTTTCTGATGTCCTCACCCATATAGTACACCGAATCCTGGCTCCAGACACATATCCTTTCATTCCTCAATCATTTCTTCAACATTTGCCATGCCATTTTCTTCCATCTTCAACACTTTCTACATGCTTTTCCAGTACTATAATCATAATCACATTATTACTTAGAAAGAATATGCCAGAATACCCCCTGAAATTGGTTTCTTTCATACCCTTCTAATTTTAAACAACTTATCTCTCTCAAGTTACCACTTCTTTTTATCCTCAGCTAGTTTCAAGATCCAAATTAGGTGCCACCTCTTACCTGTTGGGGACAGGAATGAGACCTTTGATGTCATTGCTATAGGGAGGTGCTAGGTATTCAAATCCCCTCCAACACAATTCAAAACTCATTTTATATTTCAGGGTATTACTTTGCACAATGAGAAGTTTATTAACATCCCTATGTGAGACAGCTGGTCTGTATCAAAAGCAAGACTTGAAGCCAAGTCTTACTAACTTTGAGGACACCTGCCTTTCCTCTTCCTATTAACACTGACTATTAGTCTCTATCTACTTTTACACAGACCTGTTTCCCTTAGTTGTTTATTCTCTCCCCTTCTCCTGAATATGTGTTTTATTTCTCCCAGTAGACTAAGTTCAGTTTAAATAATAATAATAATAATAATAATAATAATAAAAATAATAATAATAATTTAGTAGTGTTCTAAAGCTTACAAATTGCTTTAGAAATATTCTCTCATTTGATTCTCACAACTCTGGGAGGAGGTACCATTATTATCCCCATTTTATAGGTGAGGAGACAGAGGCAGAGAGGTGTTAAGTGACTTGCCCAGAGTAAAGCAGCTAGCAAGTGCCAGAGGCTAGATTTAAACTCAGCTCTTCCTGACTACAGGTTTTACACTAGCTTGATGGCAGAAATTCTCACTTTTGTTTTATTTTCCTAGCTCTGGATAGAATGACTTGCATGTTGTATGAACTTAATAAATGATTTTGGTTTAATTGAATAATATGAGGGGTTCCACAAATTGCACTTTGCAAGATCAGATAGCTCTTAGGTTCCTTTGGGAATGGGAGGTTCATCTTTTTTCCTCTAAAAAGTGACTTCTAATTGTCCTCATTAGGAGCAGGGGCTGAAGCTTAGCTAAATGTTACATGTCCTGCAGAGCATAGCCCAGTGCTGTCCATGCAGGAGCTAGCTCCTCTGTTTGTTCAGTTGATTTTACATTGCTGAATCCTCCATCTACAGGTCTATTATTTTATTACTCCTTCAAGAAATAACTTTTGACTTGTGATAGAGAAGCCACACTATCGGAAATAACCAGGTCACCCTCTTTAAACCCGCCCTGGTGCTCAGTAACCCAACTCCATTTTAAAGAAGACATGAGGACAGCTAGGTGGCACAGTGGATAGAGCACCAGCCCTGGAGTCAGGAGGCCCTGAGTTCAAATCCGACCTTAGAAACTTAACATTTACTAGCTGTGTGACCCTGGGGAAGTCACTTAACCCCAATTGCCTTACCAAAAAACAAAAAAAAAAGATGTGGATAAAGTTCAGAGTGATTATGGGAGTTGGCCCATGGATACCCCATTCTTATTAAGCCTCCTTGCCTAGAGTTCCTCTTCTCTCACTTGAAGGGCAGCTGGGGCTGACTTCACGGGAAAGGATTCCTCCTTTGGCCCACCCAGGCCCAAGAACAACCAAACTGAGAAATTGCATGGCAATCAATAGGAACGAAGCAGGGAGAGGAAAGCCAAACTGCATTTTAAAGGAAAGAATTCTTCAGAGGATAAACAATTGGGTCAAAGACTTGGCCAGAGGAGGGGAATAATAAGAATGAGAATCACAAAGAAAACAATTCTATGATTCTAAAGATGGAACTAAGAGGGCAGCCAGAGCAGCTATGTCATCTGTCTGACAGGAGAAAAACTGCAAAGAACAGACAGGCTGCTCTTAAGTTAGGCCTTCCTTTTCCTAATTGGTTTCATGCTGAGAGAAAGTAACTGCTTAGTGAAGGAGGGAGCAGCCTATTGTGAGAGAAGGATTTTTTTTTTTCATATTCCAGAATCACTAACATTGAGGTAATAGAACAGAAAGTGGGCAGAATTCCTTTCAACCGTTCTACTCTGACCACTGACTGAAACATTATTCATTGTACTAGAGGTTACTAGGTGGCATGATGAATAGAACTACTGGATCTAGAAGCAGCAAGCCTTGAGTTCAAGTCTGGATTCAGATACTTACTAGGTGTGACTCTGGGGATGTTACTTAACCTCTGTTTGCCTTGGTTTTCCCAAGTATAAAACTGGAATAATGAAAGCACCTACCTCCCAGGGTTGTTGTGAGGATCGCATTAGATTGTATTGGTTTTGGTTTTGGTTTTGTTTGGTTGTTTGGTTGTTTTTTGCAGGGGGCGGGGGCAGTGAAGATTAAGTGACTTGCCCAGGGTCACATAGCTAGTAAGTGTCAAGTGTCTGAGGTCGGATTTGAAGTCAGGTCCTCCTGAATCCGGGGCTGGTGCTTTATCCATTGCACCACCTAGCTTCCCCATTAGATTGTGTTTGTTAAGCACTTAGTACAGTGACTGTAACAGAGTGAATGCTATGTAAGGTGTTAGTTATTATCTTTATTGTTATAATTTCAAATTTTAGACTATGAATGGTAGATGGAATATTAGAACTTGAAATATAAAATGTCAGAGAGGAGATGGCTTTAGGACATAGAATATAAGAGCATATACAATGTCAGAGATGGAAATTACCTTGAGACATAGAATATCAGTACCAGGGATCATCATTTCTTATAGGACAATACTATTCCATTACATTCATATACCACAACTTGTTCCTCCCTCCCTAATTACTGGGCATTCTCATCATTTGCAATTCATTACCACCACAAAAAGAGCAGTTATAACTTTATTTTGCATATGTGGATCCCTGTCCCTTTTTTATGATCCCTTTGGGATACAAACTTAGTAGGGGTATTACAAAATCAAAGGGTATGCACAGTTTTATGGCCCTTTGAGCATAGTTCCAAATTGTTTTCCAGAATGGTTGGACCAGTTTAAATCTCCACCTACTGTCAATGTACCTTTCCTTCACTTTCTGTCCTCCAGCATTTGCCATTTCTGTTCAATGTAAGGTGATACCTTAGACATCTTTTTGGGATACAGACCTAGTAATGGTATTTCTGTATCAAAGGGTACGTACAGCTTTATTTCCCTTTGGGATAAGTTTCAAATTGCTCTTCAGAATGATTGGAGCAGTTCACAGCTCCACCAGCAATGCATTAGTGTCCCGATTTTCCCACATCTTCTCCAACATTTACCATTTTCCTTTTCTATCATACTAGCCAATCTGATAGATGTTGCATTTCTCTAATTAAAAGTGATTTAGAGAATTATTTCATATGATTATAGATAACTTTGATTTCTTCATCTAAAAACCACCTGTTCATATCCTTTGAGCATTTATCAATTGGGTAATGAATTGTATTCTTTTAAATTTGACTCAGTTTTCTATTTATTTGAGAAATTGGGCCTTTGTCAGAGATACTTGCTGTAAAGATCATTTTGTTTAACCTCTTTCAATTTGGGGATCAAGAAACTAAGACTCCTTGATTAAATGGGTTGTTCAACAGAAAGCCAAAGCAATGAATTGCCATATTGTCATTCTCATTTTTAGCAGTAATAGTCAACCTGCTATGGATGAGCCATGAGCAGCCCCAAGCTCAAATGAAGCTGTGCTGTAGCTGGAAGTAAAAATGGGTGAGGAGAAAAGCTATAGCTATATTTTTTTAAATGTTTCATGCAGTGGTGTGCTGTGTCTCAGCACTCACTGTATAGGAACTAAATTTAATTGAGAATGGATTCTCCTGGTTCTGATCATCTCACTCATCAGCAGTTCATGCAAGTCCTTCCAGTTTTCTCTGAACTCTTCCTGCTCATCATTTCTTATAGCAGAATAGAATTCCATTACATTCATATACCATAATTTGTTCAGCCATTCCCCAATTGAAGGGCAACCCTTCAATTTCCAATTCCTTGCCACCACAAAAAGAGCAGCTATAAATGTTTTTGTACATGTGGGTCCTTTTCCCTTTTTTATGATCTCTTTGGGTAAAAGACCCAAAAGTGGTATTACTGGGTCAAAGGGTATGTACAGCTTTATAGCCCTTTGGGCATAATTCCAAATTGTTCTCCAGAATGGTTGGATCAGTTCACAGCTCCACCAACAATGCATTAATGTTCCAATTTTCCCACAGTTTCTCCAACATTTATTATTTTCCTTTTTTGGCATATTAGCCAATCTGATAGGTGTCAGGTGGTACCTCAGAGTTGTTTTAATTTGCATCTCTCTAATCAATGATTTAGAGCATTTTTTCATATGGGAATAGATAGCTTTGATTTCTTCATCAGAAAACTGTCTGTTCATATCCTTTGACCATTTCTCAACTGGGGAAAGACTTGGATTCATATAAGTTTGATTTAGTTCCCTATATATTTTAGAAACGATGCCTTTATCAGAAGTACTGGCTATAAAAATGTTTCCCAGTTTAATGCATCCCTTCTAATTTTGTATACGTTGCTTCTGTTTGTAATTTAATATAATCAAAATCATCCATTTTGCATTTCATATTATGGTCTATCTCTTGTTTGGTCATAAACTGTTCTCCTTTGCAAAGATTTGAAAGGTAGACTATTCCTTCTCCTAATTTACCTATGATATCACCTCCTATGTCTAAATCATGTACCCATTCTGACCTTATTTTAGTATAAGGTGTAAGATGTTTGTCTATGCCTAATTTTTGCCATACTATCTTCCAGTTTTCCCAGCAGTTTTTGTCAAATACTGAATTCGTATCCCAGAAGCTGGAGTCTTTGGGTATATCAAACAGTACATTATTAATATAATTTCCTACTGTGTCTCCTGTGCCTAGCCTATTCCACTGATCCTCCATTGTATTTCTTAGCCAGGACCAGAGGGTTTTGATGACTGTCGCTTTATAGTAGACCTTCAGATTTAGTACAGCTAACCCACCTTCCCATGCATTTTTTCATTATTTCCATTGATATTCTTGACTTTTTGTTTTTCCAGATGAATTTTATTTTGATGTCCCAAAAAATGTTTATGCCTTTATTTTGCGTTAGTCAGTTCGGGATGAATTGGTTTCCAGCCAGCAATCCATTTTAAGGGAGGGAAGAATGAAGTCAAACCAAGGGTTACATTGACAGTACATACAACATCCAACATTACCAGTAAAAGTAAGGTGAATTCCCCCAATTCTTTCTCTGAAAGACTGTTCTTTTTCATTGCTCCAAATATTTTTCTTTTTAATTGCTACTTTCCTTTACATTGTCATCATTATTATGAATAAAATTTTTCTTGTTCTCCTTAATTGTCTATGCATCATTTCAAATACATTTTCTGATGTTTGCATCAGAAATGCATCTGTGAATTGTACATATTTGTAATTTATCAGAGTACAATTATATTCTATAATCCAAACATCAGTTTCTTTAGCCATTTCCAAAATGATGGAAATCTCTGTGTCTCTACTTTATTGCTACCACAATAATATCTAGCTAGCATTAGTGTAATGCTTTAAGGTCTGTAAAGTGATTTACAAATGTGATAATATTTTATTAAGATAGCACCTCTTTTTTTGAGCTTCCTGTTACCTATGTGGCACATCTAGATCAAAGGATTCTCAGAGTTTAGTGACATTTTCCAAAAAATTCCAAATCGTATTGTAGAAGGATTAGAACAATTTACAAATAGTATATTGATGTGTCATTCTGCAATTAGCTGTGCCAAAAATGATGCTTTCATTTTTTTGTCATCTCTGAGAGATTAATGGGTGTGAGGGGAAATTTCTTGGTTTGTATTTATCTAATTATGAATAATATGAAACAGTCATTATATGATAGTTTCAAATTCTTTATTTGAGAAGTTGTCATGCCCTTTGGCCATTGATCTATTAAGAAGGTTTTATGTTATTATAATTTGCTTCTCTCTCTAAGCTATCAAAGATACCGGATACAAAGATATTGCCCCCAATCACCAGTTTCCCTTATCCTAGCTATATCAATTTTATTTGTGAAAAAGCTTTTCAAATGCATATCACTTAAGTTTTCTCTTCTTATGATCTTTATCCCTTATTTGATATAAAAGTATCACTATTCATAGCTGTGATTAAAAAAGAAATAATACGTCCAGCTATATTTAGGTTTCATATTCATTTAGGATATATTGTGGTATATGGCATAAGATAATGGTCTAAATCACTAGGGGGAAAGGCAGACAGCCTTCTAGGTTTTTTATGGTATTTCTTGTCAAATAGAAAGTCTTCCCCAAAGTAGTTCATATATTCTTTGGCTTTATCATGCACAGAGCTATTAACTTTTCTTCTCTTAATAAAAAATGTGAAAAGTATCTGATCTTGTTCTCTTCCATTTTTAGGGTGTGTTTATTTACATTCAAGTGTCATATCCATTTTTATCTTATTGTATGTAGTTGAAAAGAGGAGAGGATTTGTAGGGGAAAATAATGTTGAGTTTTGGATGTTTATGGGACATCCAGCTTGAGATGGTGATGAGGGGTTGGAACTGAGGAAACACACAGAGGCTAGATATATCAATATGGGGACCTACTGCATAGCTTCACATACATCTGTTGCTTTTTATCTAGATCACAAGCATAGAAGAATATTGATCATAGGCTACCCCTCTTTCTTGAATTTTCCTCCTAAATAGGACTAATTTTCATATAATAATTCATAAAGTTCCCAAAATACTTTATTCAAGAGACCCCCCATAAGGTTAATAGTGAAAGCTTGGTTAACCTCCTGCTTCCCATTTTATATATGAAGAATCTAGGGTGGAAAACTAAAGAGCACAGCTTTGCTGTTCCCATAGATAGTATTAATGTAAAGATTGTCAGATATTCTGTCGTCAAGTCCAGAGTTCCTTCCACTACACTAGGTTATCCTATTCTTATTCTGTCTTGGGGTGGGGGTACAGTCAATTAGAGTGCCAGGCCTAGAGTCAGCAGGACTCATCTTCCTGAGTCAAATCTGGATCCAGAAACTTACAAGCTGACCCTGGGCAAGTCACTATACCCTATTTAACCTTAGTTTCTTCATCTATAAAATGAGCTGGAGAAGGAAATGGCAAGCCACTCCAGTATCTCTACCAAGAAAACCGCAAATGGGGTCATGAAGAGTTGGACACAACTGAAACAACTGAACAACAAAAGTAACTTGGAGTCACAAGACAAGAGTTTAAATTTTACATCTACCACTTACTATTTTTGTCACCTTTGGCAAGTCAATTAATCTTTCTGGGCCTCAGTTTCCTCCTCTGCTAATTTGTTAAATCAAGATGATCTTTATACTCCATTCTTGCTCTCCATCTATGATTCTTTGATACCAATTTGCAAATTTATGGGACTCTTGTTAATTTCTGATAGCCATAGGAGGATAGTATCCTCTGGAAGAAGATAGAAGCTCTTGGATTTCACTGTCCCCTTCTCTCCCCTTCCACTGCTCTAAAAATTCAGTGTAGTTGAAAAAGTTTTGAATGTTCATGAAGGCCTTAGGTTTACTCCTCAGACAATAATTGTTCACAGAGAGACAAAGAAAACATTTTCTTACTATCCTGGGCACATTACTCAAACTGCCCAGAAAGAATAGTAAGAAGAGAGGGTAGTTAAGAGTGTATGATATAATTGAGTTGATCCCTTTGCTCAGAGTTCAAACAAAAAGGGTTTTCTGGCAGGACTGTCTTTCATGAGGCACACATCTCACTGGCCCCTATTAAAAAAAAATCTTTCTGAATTTGGGCTTGAAAACATATCCTTGCAAGTCAGTATTTCTCACCATTATCAGCATCTTAGCTTTATCTTGAAGGTGTCAGCTCCATCACTGACCATGGGGATCCTGGTCATTCTGAAGAGGATAGATCTGGCAAGATGTATCCATTAACTTTCCTAAGGGTGTTAGGAGCTCACAGGAAGCTATTACTTATGCAATTTGGAAATTATTTCCAATTACAGATTAGAGAATGGCATGGTTGGAGATATCACTTAATGAAACATAATGCTTTTCTCTTAGTCATCTCCCCTTGCTGCTCTAAGAGCCCAGCACATTGATGTAGCCTGACAGATTTCTGCATTCTGACAGTCACCAGATGTGAAAACGAAAATGGGCTGAGTTTTGCAGCAAATGGATGCCAGCAATGATCGATCTTTTGAATAAATTGCATGAGACTTCCAAAATTGAGTGTAATTGGAATGTATTCATCAAATTTTGGATTTGATCTCGGGAGAAACAGGAAACTAGCAAGAAATATTTTAAGGGAGCACTTGTAAAAATATAAGAAAATAGGCTGAGGTGAAAATTAACGAAAGATAGACAATAGCTCTTCACAACTCTGGAGAGAATTAGTAAAAGTCACAGAGAGAAATCATATCTTGAAAACTTGTTGCTGTGTGATATTTCCCTGTGTTCCTCTCATCTTTCCATCTTCAAATTTCCATTATCACATTTTAGCAACTTTAAAGCAAAGGCAGTTCCTCAGGAAAAGGGAAAACTAAGTGGGAAATTGTTGATCCATCCAGCAGAAGGCAGTTTCTGCTGTGTGCAGGGCATTGTGAGGAGACAAAGAAAAATAGGATGCAACCTCCTGTCCTCATGGAGCTTGGAGCCAAGGAGAAGATATAAGCCAGGTATCCCCAGGCCCTGGCACAAACCCTAGTGATTAGTGAGAACTTGTTGATAGATTGTTATATACAAAGAACTAGGGCTCTAGGCAGAATACAACAATGCACTTTCACTTATCCTCTCTCCATCAGCTCAGAGATCTTGGACAGAAAAGTACCTGAGAGGCCATCAAGAACAATCCTCTCATTTTATAGATCACAAACTAAGGTTCAGGGAGCCAGGAGCCATCTTTTTTTTTCTCCTTTGGAACCAAATTCAACAGATTTGGGAGGAAATGACTTCTTTTTTTCTTTCTCACTTTTCCTCCACTTCAGCTTTCTTCACTTCTCTGGACCTGTTTCCTTACCTATATAAAAAAAAAGAATAGGCAGGACTATGAATCTATGATCTTTTATATCTTTGCTTCTTAAAACCTGGCTAGAATTTGGGGATATATGAATTCACAGTTAACTTATAGGTATCTCAGTGGCTTTCTAGATCAGCTCGCACCTGACCACAATTTCTGACTATACCATATTCAGCAAGTAGGCATGAAACATCTGTGTGAAGCCCTCTGATGAAAGAGAGCTTACTACCTTCATTATAAGGAAGGACATTCCAATTTCACATAGCTATAATTATTAGGAAGGTGTGTGTGTGTGTGTGTGTGTAATATCCATTTTTGTTAGATTCTGTGGTTATTTATTCTGAAATCTAGACTAAATGTTCCTCTTTTGCAGCATATACCCATTGTTCCTGATTCTGAGTATTGTGGCCAAACATAATCAGTCTAACTTTTGTTTTATATGATAGAACTTCAAATACTTAGCTGTCATAACCCAAACTATACCAACCCCCCATTCCCCGGTCCTTCTTTTTGACTAGGCTCATCTTCCTCATTTTCTTTAAGCAGTCATCAAATTCAGCCTCAAACATGTGTGAGCTATGTGACCCTGGATGAGCCTCTTACCATTTTTCATCATGTTTTCTCATCAGTAAAATGGCAAAAATAGCAGCATCAATCTCCCTCAGTAAGAATAAAATGAAATCATATTTGTAGAGACTTTGCAAACTAAAGTAATGAATAAATGCTATTGGTGATTATGATAATGATGATCACTTCATGATCCCAGCTTCCTTCTCTAAACTGAGGTGTCCAGAATCAAATATTTCTGATACAATTCGAGCAGGGCAAAATTCGCCTGAAATATATTCTTCATTCCTAGAAGGTATGGCTCTTTTAATGTAACTCAAACCCCATTGCCTTTTTGACTGATGTATCACACTTTGACTTAAATTGAGTTTGCATCCACTCTGACCCGAAGTCTTTACCTTTTTTTAAGAGGAACAAAAAAGAAACAAAAAGTATTGCCTAAGCACACTTAACATTATGTACTTGCAAAGTTAATAATTTGATACTACACGTAAGACTTTATATTTATTCATATGAATATGGATGAGAATTTACTAGTTGTGTGACTTTGGGTAAGTCACTCTCTCTAAAACAAATTTCCTTTAGATCCGTCGAAAAAAGCAAATAACAGCACCTACCTCACAGGATTGTTGTGAGGATCAACTGATATGACACATGTAAAGTGCTTTCAGTCTGTAAAATTATACTGTTATTCTTGGTATTATTGTTATTAATTTCATCTCATTAGATTTAGCCCAATGCATGTCTGTGTCCTGATTTTGTAAATTGAATTATTATTATCAACAATTCCGATGTGTTTGTAACATGAAGTATTTGGCTTCATTTTATCTTTAATTTTTCTCTGAATTCCATCTATTTCTTTGTAATGATCCAATGCTGAGCATACGTTTCTCTCTAGGCTTTTCTTATTGTTTCTAGGTTAGCCCTCTCACTTTTAGAATTTGCTTTGTATTAATTATGTGTGTATAGTATGCACATTCAAATTAAACTATCTAGCATTTACATAATGCCTTAAGCTTTGCAAAATGCTTTTTCATAGATTATATCATGTGATCCTCAAAACAAGTCTGTGGGGGCAGCTAGGTGGCACAGTGGATAAAGCACCAGCCCTGGATTCAGGAGGACCTGAGTTCAAATTTGGCCGCAGACACTTGACACTTACTAGCTGTATGACCTTAAACAAGTCACTTAACCCTCATTGCCCTGCTAAAAAGTCTGTGAGATAGATGTTATTATCCTCTGGAGATAAGTTGAAATACCAGCATAACACAGTAAGAAGATGTCAGAATCAAGACTCAAAGTCAGGACTCCTTCATTCCGAGTCCCGTACTTTCTTCACTATCCATCTGCTAAATATATAGGAACATTAGATTTTAGAGCTGAAGAAAGAATAGTTGGGCACATAGAAAAGATGATTAAAAGGAAAGTAAAATGTTCTACCCTTTTTATACAGGGCATCATTTTGCCAAGTATCAGTATCAATACCACTTTTGCATACTAATCTAACCATTGAATTCACCTTCATCCTTCCTGAAATGTTCAGATAAAATGACTAATATATTTATGCATAGAGACTTATAGAGATAGATATTTAGATATGGCATTTACTTATGTGGTATATCATGTTATATCACCCCCAGTAGAATATAAACTTCTTGGGAGTGTGAAAAAGTTTTTAATTTTTCATTCCTAGTGTTTTATACATATTAGGTACATCGTAAAATTTAGTGTTTAATTAAGTTGAATTGATATAGCTGGACCATTTGCTAAGTCTGAAGCAAAAATGTAGCCTTCTTTTTCCATGTCTTCTTTGTCCAATATATTGTGCAGATTCAAGGAATGTTGGCTGGTGGCTATGATGTACAACCAATGTATCTGTGTGTTTTCTGTGGATTCAGATACTTGGAGAAGAAAGTCCCATCACTTGGAGTCATCGAATTAGAAAACTATGCTTTTCACTTTTTAAAAAATTCTTTTTTTGTCTTTTTCTTTTCTTTCTTTTTTTGGTGAGGCAACTGGGGCTAAGTGACTTGCCCAAGGTCACACAGTAAGTGTCAAGTGTCTGAGGCTGGATTTGAACTCAGGTTCTCCTGACTTCAGGTTTGGTGCTCTATCCACTGCACCACCTAGCTGCCCCTGCTTTTCACTTTTGATACCAAATAGAGAACTAGACAAATTAGTCAATGGAAAAATTACTGTGTGGGCAGGGGTCATGATTGATAAACATGATATGAAAGGCCACAGAAATGTATCATGGTTTATATGGGTAACCCAATGTCAATAGCAGTGACTTAGCTCAGCGATAATAGAAAATACAATTTTTGTTTCTACTCTAGCAACATTCTTGTTGCCACCTTCCATGGGAAAGGTCTTCAGTAAAGAAAAATGACAGTCAAAACCGTGCATCAGTGCAGTCCAGGTTATAAGAAAATCATAGACACAAAAGCATTTACATGTTATCATTCTTTGTGACTCTGAAATGGGTATTAAAGCTGTTGGACTCCAAATTTTCTGCATTGATGTTATTTCAGAATGCAATCTCTATCTAACCATGAGTAGGACATAAGATTTTCTATCTCAAGAAAAAGAAAAGGCAGGCAGGATGGAGGATTAGAAGAAAATATGAACCTTAGGATACAATGCATTTAACCATGCATAGATATCAATGACACATTGATATACTAATATAATCAGTAATACTCATCTCGATTCTACTTAAAATTTTCAGATAAAATTAATTGTCCAACTGAGAGTGGAAAAAACAAAAATAAATAAATAATCTAATGAATGTGTCCTCCATCTAGTTCTGCACCATTTGTTTCAATTATAGGTTTGATATTAAAGTCCCAGTGTCGCAAATATGGAAAGTTCAAAGGGAAATGAAAAGAACTCTTACATTTTTGATGTATTCTGAAGGCAGGAAGTCCTGTTGCAGAAGAATGTGCCTAGGGAAAGATGATAGAATGAGCAGGCCATTTTTGAGCTCATTTGGGTGTACAAAATGAGAGCAGGACTCATGGGCATGGGAATAGGGAAACATGAACAATTCAAGGATGGAATGTTTTAGTAAGTACCTTGGAATTGGTTGGAGAGCAGAAAACCATGTTCTCCACATTTTTCCTTGTCCTTCTCCTCCTGGGGACTCTCAGACCTGTCACTGAGATAAATCAGGGAAGAGTATACTTTTGGAGTGTTACATAAAACTGTCTGCTTTGCCCAGCTTCCTGCCTTCAGGCAGACATCTAGTGAGATTGTCCCAGACAGATGGTTGTCTATCCTTTGGTAAGCCAGGGCACAGCTGAGGGGGATAATGGCAGAAAACATGTCGCCATCAGCCTACTTCCATCTGGAATGAACACTTTGTTTTGTAAAAGGGCAAGTACAATGCTATTTTAAATCAGGAAAGTAGAGGAAAGTCAGAAATGGACTTTTGCAACCATCCTCTTCAATAGACTCATTTGACAGATGAGAACATTGAGGTACAGACAGGGGATCTACCATGTAAAGTTGAGATTTGAAACAACAATTGCTCTGTGTGTCACTTCTAGGTTGTACCTTGAAAGAAGGGAGGGGTTTCTAGGGAAGGAATCCATTGCTGGCTGGGAGAACAAGAGGAGCAGAAAGCATAGAGATGGGAGAAAGTAGAATTAGAAGAGAAAATGACATCCCCTTGCCCAGTGTAGTATCTGAGAAAAGATTTCAACCCAAATCCTATTCTCTATCCACCATATCATTTCATCCTCTGCTACAGAATTCAGGTAATGGGAGAGTGTAAAAATGGAAACAGTGTAAGCCAAGGCCCAAGAAATAATAAGGTCCAGATTGTGGATGACCATGAATGACAGGCCAAATAGTTTGGCCTTTATATGGCAGACAATGGAAAGCCTCTGAAAGTTATAGAATAGAGGATTCATGATCAGAGCAGTACATTCCGAAGATTACTTGGGCATATTTTGATGGATAGATTGGCGAGGGAGATAGTGGAATAAAAGGCCAAGTAGGAGTCCATTAAAATATTCTAGGCAAGACGTGATGTATGAACTGAATGTCAATGATCAGAGTGACTTGTCCTGAAAATAGAGAGAAGAAATGGACGATATTACACACATGTAATCCACTTGGCTCTGGGTGGTGAGGGAAAAAGGAAGAAAGAAGAGATAATTATACAAGAGTGAAAAAGCTGGTCTTTTCCCTTCGGGGCTCTAGTACTGGGGGCACATATACACCTTCCTTATACACTTACAATGTTATTTTATACCTTGGTGATGAGTAGTACCTATAGATTACCAAGGTCAGGGTGTGGAGAATGTAGCATCATATGATTTCACCTGAGGCATATCTATATCTATTTATTTCTCTATTTTCATATATATGTATGTGTGTGTGCATGTGTATGTATGTGTACATGAGCGGGGAAAGAGGGAGGAAGGGAGAGAAAGGAGAGAAGGAGGGAAAGCTGTAGATATAGAGACAAAGATAGATTATCATAAATCAACATGTCAAAGATCTGTGATTATGACCATCTGGAAACCTCTGCCACCAGTGTGGGTCACAACCTAACTCTGACTTAACAGATGCATGTTGGAGAATTCCCTTATAATCATAGAGGTTAAACGAATTGCTCATAGGCACAGAACAATCAATATCAAGATTTCTTTCTTCCATTTAATTAATTTTTTAAAAAAAAGTCATGATTTCAGTATCTCTAAAACAACAGCCTATCTAAGGAGCAAAAATAGTTTAGGTCTAATATTCTAGAATTTAGTCAAGGTTCAAAATAATTATTTGGAGATTAAGCATTGTAGTTAATAGTACTAACAACAACAGTAATAATAATAGCTGGAATTTATGTAGTATTTTAAGGTTTACAAAACCCATTACAAATAATATCTCATCTCTAGCTGTCTCTAACCTCTTCTTGAGGTACATTTTGAGGCACTCCACAAAAGAGCAAAATGACTTTCCATGCATTTCACTTGTTTTTCCAATACTTTCCAGCAGTGTTTTTTTTAACACCTTCCATAAAAGGCAATTGATATTGGTTATAAGAAAAAAATTGTCAGTTTAAAAAGAAATATTTTCATATCTTTAAACTTAATGCTTATTTTTTAATTTATCATTTATTTATCTTAAAAATTATTTTCTTTTAAAAGTTTGAGTTCAAATTCTCTTCCTCCTTACCAACCCATTGAAAAAGAAAAGCAGGGGCAGTTAGGTGGTGCAGTGGATAAAGCACTGGCCCTGGATTCAGGAGGATCTGAGTTCAAAACTGGCCTCAGACACTTGACACTTACTAGCTGCGTGACCCTGGGCAAGTCACTTTACCCTCATTGCCCTGCTCTCACCCACAAAAAAGAAAAAGAAAAGCAAAATGATATCAGTTATGCATGTGAAATAATACAAAACATTTCTGTATTAACCATATAGCAAAAAAGCAAAAAATAAAGAAATTATAAATCAATTTATACTCAGAATTCATCAGTTCTCTGGAGTCGGAGAGCATTTTTTTCATCATGAGTCTTTTGGAATTGTCTTGTATCTTTGCATTGATCAGAATGGCCAAATTTTTCACAATTGTTCTTAATTATAATTTTACTGTTACTGTGCACAATTATCTCTCATTTCTTCTCAGTTTGCTTTGCATCAGTTCATTTAGGTCTTGGCATTTTCCCCCTGAAAGCACCTCCCATGTCACTTATAATGGAACACTACTCCATAACAATAGTGTTACTACTTGTTTAGCCATTCCCCAACTGATAAGCATCCCCTCAATTTCAAACTCTTTGACATCACAAAAAGAGCTGTTATAAATATTTATATACATATGTATCCTTTTCCCTTTCTTTTGATCTCTTTGGGAGTACAGAACTAGGAGTGGTATTGTTGGTTCCAAGGGTATGAACAGTTTCAGCATAGTTGCAAATTGCTCTCCAGAATAGTTGGATCACCTCACACCTATTTATTAGTGTGCCTATTTTCCTTCACTTCTCCAGCATTTGCCATTTTTGATAAATGAAAGGTTGCACCTAAGAGATGCTTTTGATTTGCCTTTCTCTAATCAGTAGTGATTTGGAGTAGTTTTATATGACTATAGCTAGCTTTGGTTTCTTTTCCTGCAAATGTCATGTTCATATTTTTTGAGAATTTATCAGTTGGGAAATGGCTATTATTTTTATGAATTTGACTCAGTTCCCAATATATTTTTGAAATGAAGACTTTATCAAAGAAATACACTGTAAAAATTTTTATATTACTTCATTGTCCATGGTATTCTTTAGCAAAATGTTGTTTCATTAATTATCTCTTTTAATTAGGTCTTTTTTTTGCTTTTGCTTTGTCTGAGATCATGATTGCTACCCGTGACTTCTTTAGTGTAGCTGAAGCATGATACATTCTACTCCAGCCCTTTATTTTAACTTTGTATGTTTCTGTTTCAAGACTTTCTCTATAAACAACATGTTCAACATATTGTTAGTTTCTGGTTTCTAATCCATTCTGCTATTCACTTCTATTTTATGGATAAGCTCATCCCATTCATATTCACAGTTATAATTAGTTTATTTTTTCCTCCATAGTATTTTCTCCTGTTTATCCTTCTCTTTCTCTCTTTTTACCTGGTTCCTCATCAAAAGTCTGTTTGGGTAGAGCCCTGAGCTTGGATTCAGGAAGTCCTGTGTTCAAATGCAGACTTAGATACTTATTGGCTGTGTGACTCTGGGTAAGTCACTTAACCCTGTTTGCCTGAGTTCTTCACCTATAAAATTAGCTAGAGAAGGAAATATCAAACCAAGAAAACCCCAAATGAAGTCACAAAGCATTAGACATGATTGAAATGACTGAACAAGAACTGCATAACTTGATCTACCCTCCTTTTTTCATTCCCTCCATTTCTCTTTTCCCCTATTTACTTATTGGGTAAGATAGATTTTTATAACAACTGTGTGTGTATTTATACACACACACATACACACACACACACACACACACACACACACATATATATATATATATATATATATATATTCTTCAAATCAATTATGATAAAAGTGAGGTTAAAAAAAGTGAGGTTAAACATTGTCCATCATCATTCCCTTCCATTTTCTTCTGCACTATAAAAGTTCTTCATTGTGTGCCTCTTTTATGTGAAAAAATTGTCCCCATTCTATCTCTCCCCTCTTCTCCAGGGCATCCCTGTGTCATTTCCCTTCAGTTTTTTTGAGATCATGCCAACTTAATTGTCTCATACTCTTACCCTTTGTCTATGTAGACCCCTTCTAATTACCCTTAAAATGATAAAGATCTTAGGAATTACATGTATCTTTATTTTCTTTATAGGAATATATATGGTTTGACTTTATTGAGTCCCTTATCATTGCTCTTTTGTGTATACCTTTTAATTCTCTTCAGTCTTGTGTTTGACTGTCAGATTTTTTTTTTCAGCTCTTGTCTTTTCATCAGAAATGCCTGAAAGTTTTCTGATTCATTAAATGTCCATTTTCCCCCTGAAAGATTATGCTCAATTTTGCTAATCAGGTGATTCTTGGTTGCAATCCTAACTTCTTTGTCTTCCAGAATATTATATTCCAAACCCTCAACTCCTTTGATGTGGAAGCTGCTAAATTATGTGTTATGCTCTCTGTGGCTCTACCACATTTGATTTTTTTCTAAATGCTTGCAGCATTTTCTTAGTGACCTGGGAGTGCTGGAATTCAGTGATAATATTCCTGAGAGTTTTCCTTTAGGGATATCTTTCAAGAGATGGTTGGTGTATTCCTTCAATTTCTATTTTATGGGGCAGCTAGGTGGTGCAGTGGATAGAGCACCGGCCCTGGAATCAGGAGGACCTGAGTTCAAATCTGGCCTCAGACACTTTACACACTTACTAGCTGTGTGACCCTGGGCAAGTCACTTAACCCCAATTGCCTTACAAAAAAAATTGCAAACAATTTCTATTTTATGCTCTGGATCTAAGATATACGGGAAATTCTCCTTAATATTTTTTTCAAACATGATGTGTAGCCTCTTTAAAAAATATGTGACTTTCAGGCAGTCCAATCTTTCTTAAATTATCTTTCCTGACACTATTTTCCAGTTGAATTGTTTGCCTGAAGAAATACTTAATATTTTTTTCTTATTCTTTTGACTTTTTTATTGTTTCATGAAGTCTCATCAAGTCATTAGTTTCTATTTGCTTAATTCTAGTTTTGAAGAAATTCTTTTCTTCAGTGAGTTTTTGTGGTTGTTTTTCTTTCTTTTTTTTTCTTTTTTTTTTTTTTTTGGCAATGGGGGTTAAGTGACTTGCCCAGGGTCACACAGCTAGTAAGTGTCAAGTGTCTGAGGCCGGATTTGAACTCAGGTACTCCTGACTCCAGGGCCGGTGCTTTAACCACTGTGCCATCTAGCTGCCCCTGTGGTTGTTTTTCCATTAGGCCAATTCTACATTTTAAGGAGTTCTTTTTCTGAGTGAATATTTCTGTTCTTTTATGATTAAGCCAATACTATTTTTGATGGGTTATTTTCTTCAGTATTTTGGTGGGAGTCTTTTTTTTTTTTGCCAAACTGTTGATTCTCTTTTTATAATTTTCTTATATTATTCTATTTTCTTTCCCAATTTTTCCTCTAGCATTTGAGGAATTCTTAATGATCTTGGGTTCAATTAGAATTTTTTTAAGCATTGCTTGTAGCTCTTTGTATTTTATTGTCTTTTTCTGAGATGACATCTTGGCTTTCACTGCCACTTTAGGGTCTTTTGATATGGTAACATTCTTTTGTGGCTGTTGTTGTTGTTGTTTATTAATTTTCCAAGCCTATTTCTTGTCTTTGAACTTTATATTAAATTTGGGCTCTGATCACCATGGGATAGGAGGCACTGTCCCAAGCTTCAGGGTTTTTGTTCTCCTTTTTTCAGAGCTAGTCGTGGGGATCTGCAAGTTTTTGGTGTTTCCAAGGTAACAAGATCTGGGGAGGTGTCATCACTGCCTTCCTGGTCTGCACTCTGGTCTTTACCCAGGAAGGGCCCCTGATCACCTACAGCTACAAGTACTACTCCTTTTGGCTCTGGAACTGTAACAAGGTCCTCCAATATCTTATAGCCACAAGCACTAGTGTTCCTGTCTGCTTTGAAACTGTGAACAAGACTCCTGCTCTCTTGTCATCACACATAAGTGATCTTTGTCCTAGAACCAGGACCCAAAACTGCTTATGGTCCATAGAATTGTCAGTTAGTACCAGCTATGCCCAGTGCCTTTGTCATCTCTTTCTGACCAGTTGTCTGATCCCCTTACCATCTCTGGGCTGAGAATTCCTGAAGGTACAGTTGCTGCTACAGTTGTGGCTACCTCTAAGGCCCACTGTTGGTGCTACTGCATCATGTGGTCTGGCCAGCCCCTGCCCTAGTACACCCAAGCTCTCATACTGAATTCCTAAGTTGTCTTAGGCTGGAGAAATGTGTCGCTTTGACCTTTTTTTGGCTTTATTACAAAATTCAATTTGACACACGATTTTAAAGTTGTTTAGAGTAGAATGTTCTGAGAGTTCAACTGGGTTGCTGCCTGTACTACTCTGCCATCTTCCCAAGTCCCACACTGAACTCTTAGATAGTGTATTTCCTTGTATATTTAAAGTTTGATTCAATTTTAAAAGGACAGAGGAGGAGAGAGAGGGGAATGGAGGTTTCTCTCTACCTGTACGGTATATCCACATTGGATAGTCACTTTTGCTACCAAGAAATTGTTCTTCTCAATAAATGAGTTCTTCTAATAAATGTAATAGTGAAATGCTGCTTTAGAGTGGTTCTGGTAAGGTAGACCACCTATTTATCATTTTAAAAACAAATATCAAAGGAATTTTCTTATAGTTTTTCCATCTGGCTAGAGTTATGAGGCAAAGGTATTCTGGTAAATGTTTAACAGTCATCTTTCCAGAAAAAAAGCAGTACATATGGCACACTTTTAAGTTTAGTCTGAATTATTAACATAGTCTCCATCATTTTCTAAGCCCAAACCATCAACAAAACAATAAATCAAGTTCTGCTTTGTAGTGTTTGTAATTTCCTAGGTGTAAATGCTCACACTGAAAATTCAACAGTTAGCTCTCCAGACCGGGTTCATGCTGACTCCATCACACTCCTGAGAACATAGACCAACCTTTTTATATTTTGTCAACCTGGGAATCAAACAAGGAATATAGATTCATTATTTCTAGATATTTTGAAAATAATCTCTGTAGAACCAGTTGAAGAACACCTAAAGGACACCAAAAGATAATGAAGAATTTTATGGTGAACTTCCACTAGAGACAAAACATTATAAAGAAGGAATGGTGTGAGAGAAGTCATATAGAGTGCTATGAACCAACAAACAGGAAAAAGTGCAGAATAGCCGAAGGGCTGCCCATGTGTTCCATCGGCATCATTATTGTGTCAAGAGAATTCAAAGAAGATTTCTGTGCATTTTGTGGATCTAATCTAGCAAATTTATGGGAAAACTTGGATGAGAGTCTCACAGTATGGCCAGTAATTGACAGGTTGTTGTCTTCATCCACAAAGTGATGAAGTCACAGATCCATTGGTATATTGCAGTATATTTAAAAAAAAAACCTAGGTATTAGAACATTTAGAATAGGGAGGATTCTTAAAAATCATCACAACTAACACCTTCATTTTACAGATAAAGAAACTGAGGCCAACTGCCTGGATCAAAGGTTGACTAGGAAATAAAAAATACAAGCCAGGAGTTGAAATTGGTCAGTTCTTCTGCCTTTATAGCCAGTAGTCTTTCCACTCTATCAAGTAACTGGGTGATGAAACAAGTTTCACGCATTTTAAACAGCACTGCAAAGAGCCATCCTTTCCTTGAAATTCATTGTGCCACCTGTCCTTTTTTGTCTTTTTTTTGAGTTGGTTGAGCAGGGAGAAAAGTGTCCATTTCTGTGTCTAAAGCAGTATCTAGCTCACGGTTGGAACTTACTAGGTATAAGAGGACATTATAGATGACAGCAAAACATTGACTGGGTATAAATAATGTGTCTCTCATGGGTTCATCTTGAAACATTTCTCCTGCTTCAATGGAACCACAAGAAACTGGGGCTGGCAAGAGATGCTCACCATAATGCTGTGGCCCCTGGTCTGGTGCTTTGGCAGGCAAATGCACTGATCTTAGCTGGCTCTCTGTACCCAAGCCCACTGCACACAAGGTAATGCTAAAATCCAGGCTGGCAGCTTTCCTGCAAGGCGCCATCCTAGAGTGAGGCATAAAGGATTTCTCAGAGGTGAAGATTATCCAGAGATCCAATAGTCACTGCCAACTTCTCAGATAACAGGATTGTTTGGAAAGTTATCTGCTTTCCATGATGGTTCTTGCTGTTCATTCCGCAGCCATATGGGATACATTTTTGAATTTGTGCTGGCTTGAAAATAGAGAGGAAAAACTATTCTTTTCACCAGGTCTCATAGCACCATGGGGAGGGGAAAGCTGGCAATCATCCTGTGAATTCAGACAAGTGAATTTAGAGGGGGGGAAACCTTGCTTTTTTTCTCTTATAAGAGTATTAAAGCTGAACTGGTAAAGTCGTGTCTACAACTAAATTATTTTCCTAGCTAGTTGGACAGATTCATCACAGTTTAATTCTGTAAATCTTTATAATCCAACCAACAGATATTTGTTAAGCTCATTCTGTGTACAAGGTACCATGTAATTTACTGCAATCAACTTTTCAATTACTATGTAAGGAAAAGGAAGAGGAGGAGTCAAAGGAGAAAAAGAAGGAGGAGTAGGAGGGGCAAGAAGAAGAGGAAGAGGGAGAGGAGGAGGAAAAGGTGAAGAGGGGAAAGAGAAAGGAGAATGGGGTGAATTATTTTTGCCACAAATAACATGGTTGTAATCTTGAGCCATAAAAATTTAAGAAATATGTTTGTTGATAGCTATGGATAGTTTCCACCTAGGTTATGAGGTTTTTGAGAATATATGGAATGAAAAGATTCCATAACACAAGGACTTATGAGAAGAAGTCAAAACCAGTTGGTAACAGGCTGTAATCCCTTTGTCCTGTCTGATACTGGAAGTATCTTGAGAATACTTTCAATAAACCCATAAAAGATGAATTTATATCCTGATACTTTTATTCACTATAGAAAACATTTATTTTAATCTACCTGTACAGCAGTCCACAAAATATTAAATGCAAATGAATAAATAATTGGATGTTTACTCATCCTGGAATTCCTTTCCATCTGAACAACATTTTTAAAAATGAAACTATTAGAATACTAACAATAACAACTAGTAATTACACAGACTTTCAATGTTTACAAGTTAATCAATAAATAATGTCTCATTTGAGCCTCAGAGTAATGCTATAAAATATGTATAATGGGTATGATCCCAATATCAAAGATGAGAAAACTGAAGTTAATCTGACTTTTCATGACCCCATTTGGGTTTTGCTTTTGGCAAAGATATGGGAGTGGTTTGCCATTTTCTTCTCCAGCTCATTTTAGAGATGAGGAAATTGAGGCAAACAGGGTTAAGTGATTTGCCCAGCATCACACAGCTAGTAAGTGTCTGAGGTCAGATTTGAACTCAGGAAAATGAGTCTTCCTGATTGCAGGTCTGGCACTCTATCCACTGTACTGCCTAGCTGCCTAGTAATATTACTGATAATTAACATGTATTTATGTGTGTGTGTATGTATGTATAGTGTTTACTATATGATAGGCACTATGCTAGAGACTTTACACATATTATTTTATTGGATCCTCATAACAGCCCAAGGAAGTAAATAAGTTAAATGACTCAAAATTAGTGAGTATCTGAGGACAGATTTGAACTCTGGTCTTCCCAACTCCAGATTTAGAGATCTTTTCACTGGGCCACCTAGTTGATGAAGATATTTGTCCATTGTGACACATCTAGCAGATGTCATAAGAGGGATTAAAATTCAGAGCACTCCTGACTCCAGGTGTTTGTGCTGCCTGGGTGTTTTTTTTTTTTTACACTGATCAGCATTAGGATTTTAGAGATGTTTTATCTTTATTGTGGTCTGAACTCTGGTTGTCAAGGTTTCTTAATGCAGTCTTCCCATTATCTCTTGAGGTTTCAAGAAGATGTGACAGAGACAGTTTTGATTCATATGGCTATCCCTGGGAATTCAACAAAGATGAGTGTGACATATACACTATAAGGGATCCATTGTCAAATATCTTCTCACCTCCTTTGGGTTGGAGAAAAGCTATTATTCTTCCAATTTTCATTTATTCCTACAAGGTTTCCTTCCCTTCCCTGACTTTGGCAACATGTGAGAGATTCATGAAATAAAAGAGGCAGGAGGATCCAAGAAGAAATAGTTCTTTATGAGATAACCCATCTTCCTGGCTACTCTAAAGTATCATGATCTCTGAATAGAAAAGAAAATTAAACACACACACACACACACACACACACACACACACACACACACACCTGCCATTGAAATTAGCAATCCATTGGTCAGTACATTTTCTATCTTTGTGCCTAAGGGGGAAATGAATAAATGCCAAAATCTCCTATTTTAGATTTCTTAAGGTTGAATATGCACGCGTGCACGCATGTGCGCATGGGCACACACATACACACACACAAATAAATAAATAAAGCTTAGAGTATCAAGGACACAAACAATAATCTCTGACATTTGCCTAACATTTCTTTGTTTTTGCAAAGCACTTTCATATACTTTGTACCCTTTTATCATGAGAAAACAATGTTTGATAAGAGGGAAAGGCATCCCCATTCTTCTGATGAGAAAACAGAGGTTCAGAGAGATTGGAACCTGCTCAAGGTCACATGATTAGCAAATGTCAGAACCAGTCTTTGAACTCTAATTGTCTAACAAGATCCAGTGTCATTCTCACCCTACCATGTGACTAGAAGAATAGGGAATATATGGACTTGTGAACTTCTAAATGAGGGAACTCCTTCTAATAATGCAGATTGGCATCAATTCTGCAATGTAGCACCTTAAAGAGCTGTCCAGAACACCAAGAGCCTTAAGTGTTTTTTTGAGTTCCATAGTCAGTATGTGACAGGTCAGGCCAAGAGCAAAGTTTAGTTGGACACCCCCAATCCTTATGCATTTGCATTCTCTACCATTTTTTTACTTACTGCTTGAATAGAGAGAAGTAAGGTATGCCTCCCTGTGCCAGATCATTGTTTCTACTTTTCTTTCCTGTTTATTTCCTAAACATTTCTTCTGGGTCCCAGTCTTACACTATTTCCCATTTTCCCCTGCAGCATTTTAATATCTACTATATGCCAGGTTTTAGAGGTACAAAAAGCCCCCAAAATTTCTCTCTCAAAGAGCCCAAATTCTAATGGGAAAGAAAACATGAAGATAAGATGTATATAAAGGTAAGTCAGAGATAATTTCAGAGGGAAGGCACTAAGACTTATGGGGACCAGGGAAGGCTTCTTGAAAGACACAGGATTATAATTTTCAGCTAAATCTTGGAAGAAGCTTTAAAAGGCAAGAGGCAAGAGGTGAAGAGGGAGAACATTCCAAGCATGGTATAGAACAGGAAGATGGAGAGGGAGAGAGGGAGAGAGGGAGAGAGGGAGAGAGGGAGAGAGGGAGAGGGAGAGAGGGAGAGGGAGAGGGAGAGGGAGAGGGGGGGAGAGAGGGGGGGGGAGAGGGGGGGGAGAGAGAGGGAGAGGGAGAGGGAGAGAGGGAGAGGGAGAGAGGGAGAGAGGGAGAGTGAGAGGGAGAGGGAGAGAGGGAGAGAGGGAGAGAGAGAGATAGAGAGAGAGAGAGAGAGATGTTTATATCTATGTATTTCAAAGCAAGTCTTCATGACCCTGTGATGAAATAATGGGATTTAGCAGATACTCAAAGACCCACCTGGAGATTAATAGAGACTGATTGAATCAAGTGAGAGTGATTGACTGCTGATTAAGCCTACTTCAAGTTAATTGGATTGTAATCACACCTGGCTAGCCCTTAAGAAGGTATTGTTCTCAGAAAGTAGACTGTGAACTCAACTTGAGAATACCTTCAAAGCCAATGGATTTGGATGATGCCAACCAATCACCTTGAAGCAGTGTGTAAGGGCCACCTCTGTTCCAGAACTATAAAAAAGCTTCCACAGTCAGCTTAGAGGAGTTCCTGATTAAAACAGGCTCTCAGAGGAGGACTTCAGGAAGAACCCAACCAGGCTGGAACTCTAGGCTAGGTAGGACTTCTTTTTCATAACCTTCTGAACTCTTTGTAAATATCTGTATGCTTTAATAAATGTTTAATGCCCAAAGACTGGTACTGAAGCTTTTTAATTTTTGGCGACCACAATTAAGATGTTAAACTTCACAACCCTAAGGCTAGCTCTCTATTAAACATATACATTTTTTGTTGTTCAGTTATTTCAGTTGTGTCCAACTCTTCATGAACCCATTTGGGGTGTTCTTGACAAAGATGCTGGATCGGTTTGCCATTTCCTCCTCCAGCTCATTGTACAGATGGGCTGAAGCAAATAGGATTAAAATACTCAGGGTCATACAGCTAGTAAGTGTCTGAGACCAGATTTAAGCTCAGGAAGAAGAGTTTTCCTGACTCTAGGCCCAACACTCTTTCTATTACACCATCTAACTACCCAGCATATACATGCATATAGCTATATGTAAATATGTGTGTATGTATATATGTATGTATGTATGTATGTGAGTGAGGATGGTACTGAAAGCCTTCCTCAGAGACAAGAAGACCTAGTTTCAAATCTGTCTATGCTACACAGTGGCTATATGATCCTGGATAAAAGAAGTTATCTCAGAAGCAGCTGCCCCAAAATGGGTGTAGATAGATGGATGGATAAATAGATGGTTGGTTGGTTGGTTGTTATCCTTTATTCTTGAAGAGAACCAAAATGACACTACTATATTAGAGCCAATGTACAGTGTATCTGACTGGCTGATCAAACCAATATGAGCTTAGAATGCTCTGCCACATGTTGGGTATAGATAATCCTTATGAACATTTGGGTGGGAGATGGCTCTAAATTATGTTTCTTTTGCATTACTGCAATTCTGCTTTGCTCATAGAACACAGCACCTTCTTAGATGGGGGCATGTCATGCTGAATGATACTTTGCCAGAATCTCCCATGTCATGCAATCAATTCCAAATTTTTTTTCAGAGAGACCTTGAGAATGTCCTTGTATTGCCTCTTCTGACCATCATATGAGTATCTTCCTTGTGTGAGTTCTCTGTAAAATAGTGTTTTAGGCAAACATACATTTGGAATTTGAACAACATGTTCAACTCATTGGAGTCATGCTTTCTGCAGTAGAGATGGGTGGGTGAATGGATGGATGGATAGATGGGTGGATGGACTGATGGATAGATAAATGAATAAATGGACGGAACATTTATTAAACATTTACTATGTGTCAAATCCTATGCTAAATGCTGAAAATGCAAAAATGAGTAAGCAAGTAAGTCCTTGTCCTCAAGGACCTTATATTCTCATTGGGGAAGATAGCACATAGAGGTGTGATGGAAAAGAGAGGTCAAGGTAGGGTATGTGGTGAGAAGACTAAAGGAAGTTGCCTGGAAGTCTTAGTCTTGGTCATATCGGACAAAAACGTTAGTGATTTGGGGGAGCCAGAATGTCACCCAACTTTCTGACAGGTTAAGATGATTAGAAGGTAGGCTCAAAGAAAAGATTTCTCCATTTAACCATGTATCAAGACCTATGATCCCATGAGTTTAGGGAATGGCTCATATGAAAATTCCTTCCACCAATGTAGAGAAGGCACTTATCTGAAACTGATAGTCTCTGAGAATTCCTTGGATCACTAAGAGTTTTCAGCTTTCCCTTTTCACAAAATCAATGTGTATGATCTTACACCTTGGTCTTCCCAATATCAAAGTGAATACTTCCAATGATGGTACCATGCTGTCTCCCTAATATTTAATTACTTCAAACTTCATTAAATAAATAATATCAGGGCACAAGATAGAAGTCTATGATCTTGCACTGTCATGTCACTTCTTTAGAAAGAAAAGTCTCTCCAATAATAGCTAAAACTTAAACAGCTCTTTAAAGTTTATAAAACACATGGCATAAATTATTTCATTTGACCCCCTACAACAATCTTGTGAGGTATGGGCTGATTTAATTCCCATTTCACAGGTGAGGAAACCAAAACTGAGAGAGATTGACCAATATCACACAGTTAGCAAATGTATGAGGCAGGAATTTTACTTAGGGAACATTCTCACCACTTAACCACCTAGATAGTAGAATATCCTTAAAGCACAGAAGCTGCTGGAAAGATGGAATATAGGTACATTGTATTGTCCTTTGTCCACCATGGATTATGCAGTCCCAGCAGAGACATACTTGTCTATACATCTAATGATCGGAAACGATGTGAGGGAACATAGAGAGCTGTTAGGGCTAAGCATTATGCATCCAAACTAAATAAACCGTGTAAAAAGGGGAGGGAAAATCTGCATGTAGCATACCACAGTTTTATCTCTTTACTTCCTTGTTCAAACAAAGCTCTTCTCCAGTTTGTGCTGCCAAGAGACTACAGCTGTGAAGGAGAGATCTGCAGTCTCCCCATCCTTTTGCATCCTCAGCAGAACCATTGGCTGCATAGTGACTTTGGCATCTTTATTATTTTTAGCCCTGAAGAAGACAGAGAGAACACAGCTGGATCTTCAGATCACAGGACACATCTATGACATGACCACCATTTATTAATATCTTTATAATTGTGTATGCATAAATAATATCCCATAGATGTGAGGGGGAAATCTTTCTACTTGAAAAGTGAAGCAGGTGTATTAGGGCATTGTCAGTAGGGAATAAATATGGAAATCCCCCAGTGTCATTTAGAGCATATTTTGGAGCTCAGTGGTAAATAAAATGAAAGTCTCTAGCAAGTAGGGAGTGCCTGAAGGTCCCCCATCCCATCCCACCCCAATTCTGCTTGGATTTTGTGTCAAGTAACAGAAATTCCCTATACACAAGTATAAGTATATATACACACATGGTTATAGATAGATAGATGATAGATAGATGGATAGATAGATAATTAGTTAGATTAGATAGCTAGATAGATAGATGGATGATAGATAGAATTCACTTATTTGTGAACATGTTGAGGGCCAAGAACTCTTTCACTTTGAGATTAGTTTCCCAAGCACTTTGCACAGGGCCTATAGTGCCTAGCATAGAGCAGGCTTGTAATAAGTATCTGTTGATTGATTGATTGAACAATGGTAAAGAACTTAAAATGCATCCAATAAGAATGCTGTGAAGTAGCAGTATAGTTGAAAATGAAGAAAATATGGTAGGAAGCCACAGAAAGTAGAGAATTATTAAGATCCAGGATGGAACCTCAAAGAAATATAAATTAATGGGTTGGGGAAGGATACTCCAACTTTTTCAAGCTTTTTAGATAATATAGGTAGGGCTTAAGGAGAACTAATAATGTGAAATGGGCATTGACTATATCTGTTGAGGCCATTCTTAGATTATCATATACAAAGGGTTTAATAGATGGTGGTCTAAGGCAGCCGCCGAACAGAATGGGGGAAGGAGAAGACATTTCCCCAATGCTCCCACTCCTTTGGCCTTTTGCATAGGCTGTAGTCCCTTTCTGGGGTGTTCTTCCTCCTCACCTTTACAATTTGAAACCTGTGCTCTACTCAAATGTCAGGTAAATCAATAATTCTTACAGGAGGTCTTTCCTGAGCCTGCCCTAGATGTTATTCTTCCCTTCACCAAAACTATTAATTTTGCATTTACTCAATCTTGGTGGCCCAGAGGACACAGCACTGAGTTCAAACCCTGTCTCAGCAATTTCCCCTCTGTGTGACACTGAACAAGCTCCCTTAACTCCCAACCTCAGTTTCCTCATCATTAAAAATGGAAATAATAAAAATTGCACCTGCCTAAAAAGCAGGGAACATGACCCAGAAGGAAGAGATCCTAGAGCTAATACATTTTGAAAAGGTATTAGATAAGAAATAATGTGAGGAGTATCCACTGCTACTGGGGAAGAGAAGCACTGAGCAGCCAATGATAGTGTGAGGATACTGGGGAGAAAATACCAGAGTGGGAGGGGGAAGCTGAGAAACAAATCCTGTGATGTCGTCGTCGTCGTCGTCGTCGTCGTCGTCCC
Organism: Dromiciops gliroides; assembly: GCF_019393635.1. NCBI lineage: Eukaryota > Metazoa > Chordata > Mammalia > Microbiotheria > Microbiotheriidae > Dromiciops > Dromiciops gliroides. The sequence goes on from NC_057866.1 coordinate 30,166,745, forward strand.
CCCCGTTTTTTGTTTTTTTGTTGTTGTTGGATGAGGAAACCAAGACCGAGAGAGGTTAAGAGATTTTCTGAGGATCACACAGCTAGGAAGTACTTGGGATAGGATTTGTACCCAGGATTCCAAGTATACCATTCTCATGATTTAGCCACCCCTATAGAAGTGGGTTGATGTGAAAATCACTGAAGATAACGTGTATAAAGTGTTTTGTAAAACTAAAAGCTCAATAGAAATACTAGCTTTTAATGCATCTGGACATAGCCATATCACCACCAATGCAGTATCAGGTGAACCCTTTGAGAATAAGGGCTGTCTTCATTTTAATTTTTGAATCCTTTAGCCTTAGCTTCCTCATCTTCAAAGCAAGTGGGATGGATGGAATGATCTATATGATCCCTCTCAACTCTAAAGCTATGAGCCTCATGGTCCTATGATCTGCCTCCTAGGTTGTGAAGAAGGGACTTAACTGGCAGTCTTTTGATACACCTTTATATCTGATACATAATTAGGTACTGAATAAATGCTTTTGCAAAACTGAATTTTAGATATTTAGATAAGGAAGTGACATGCCGACCATTGAAATACCAGCATCTGATAAGGTCTTAGGGAATATCTAGGCCAATTCCTTCATTTTCCATGTAAATAAATAAATTGACTTCAAGAAAGGAAAAATGAAAGCAAGGAAAATATATATAGCTGGGTATAATAACATGAGTAAAGGGTTGGAATAGGAAATGAGCATGCCATGCTAGGGGAACAATGTGGAGACCAGCCTAATGGAAATGGAGGGTACATTTTGGAAAGCAGTAAGAAGGAAGATCTCAGGCTGTTTGCATTTTTAAAAATTATTTGTAGCGCCAGGTTTAAGTGTTTGGGTTATGTACTTTAGGTACTAAGAGGCTACTGGACATTGAGGGAGGAGAAGCATGGTAAAAGGATGTTGAACTGATTTGTGACAGGATGAAATTATTTCAGTCAAGGTTCTGTGACTATATCTACTATGTAATACCACCTCCCATTGTTCCCCCAAACATCCCCCCAAATAATTAAAAAATAAAACGAAACAGCAGGACACGCGGTTGGGTGTCCACTCACCTTTCTGAAGGTGATTTGAGCCCTCTTAGTTGGGATTATCTATGAGCTACCTCCCAACTCTAAAGCTATGTGCCTATGTCCCTTTGAGCCAGCTCTCAGCTTGCAAAGAAAATAAAATGGCTTAACTGGCAGATGTTTGAACTGCTGCCCATTCCCACCTAATCCATCCAAGGCTTAGGGTATTACACCAAATATTCCCCTCCCTGATACCTTCGAAGATACCATTGAGGCGGCAGCAGTTGGGGAAGCATATGTTGCTGATCTGCTGCCTGGTTACCCTGAGTTTGTCCATTAATATAGCGTATAAATAAAGCTGACTGGTGACAAATAGGGCTGGCCATTTTGTGGCACCATATGGTGCACATTTCCCAGGTATTTTTTAAACTTTTCCTCCCATCCAGATGTTTCCCTCTCTGGAAGCCGAGTTTGCACTGACTGCACAAGATGGTAATGAATGCCCATGTGGGTTTGGGGAAAAGGTTTAAGGATTTTCAACTCCTTGCAAAAGCAAATGGTATGGTTATTTATAAGGTGTTGTCATTTTCTGGGGTTTCTATTTTTTTTAAGATCAGCAAATCTCATATAGAGTTCAAAATAAAGTAGAAAAAATAGAATACACAACCTCTACACACACTCATACATACAATACCAATCGTGGACCTGTTCCTAAAAAAGAGATGTTGAACCCAAACCCAGAGCTTGCTTTTCTGCCTGAATTATCCAATTACATCAAATGGGGGTATCTTAGTCTGCATTGTAGAGCCAGTGCCCTCATTTTTCTCTTTGGCATTGGAATGCTGACCACAGAATCCCTCTGGATTTAAAGATGATACAGATAAACATGTTAGACATGGAACCTCTAAGTGTGAATGAAAAAGATAAGTCCCAGCCTGACAATTCCTTATAGTTAACTGGACTCAGAAGCAGTGCAAAAAGTAACTCCTAGATCTAGTCCCAGTGACCCTCCCCCACCTCTACGTTCTCTCAGCTGGTCTCCTGGACAACCTGGATAGTTTCTTGTTCACCTCAACAGTCACCTTTTAGTGCTTAATACCTCTGGGGCCATCCACTCCTCCAGACATCCAAAGAGATGATGAGATACCTTGGCTTGAACTATTTTTATTACCCTTGCCTATAAGGTTTGTCTTTATCAGGCTTTCACAGATAGCAGAATTGCTGTGTTTGTCCTCCCTCCCCCTCAAGCCCCTGCCAAGACTCTGGAGCAGCTGAGAAATGAGCAATCTGCTAATAGAGAAGAGAGAGGCACTGAGTCAAATAATAGCATATTGGGTCTGCATGGAGGCTCCCTGACTAAGATACCAAAGGGCTTGCCAATATTCTAACAACTAATCCTAAGTGGCAGGTGTGATTTACCACCATTTTATATAGAGAGCATCATAAAATACTGGGCTACATAAAGACAGAACAAATAAAATGTATATGCATGTATACATATGTATGTATGTTTTCACACACATACACACACACACACACACACACACACAAACAATTCTAAACTCCACTATAATCAATCAGTCACATAAGAAGGGGAAACATATGTTACATAAACTTGCATTTATTGGTTCTGAATATATCATCTCTGTTTGGTCTATTAGAACTGTAGTATTGGTTTGTCAAGCATGCATCATCAGTTTCTGAAGGACATGCTGGTAATGAATATATAGCAGTCAATAACCATTTTGATGAGCACTGTGAGTTAGCAATAAGAGCTAGAGAATTTTCTTTGCTGAGGGTTATGATAGTACGGGAAACACCCAAAATGACTGGGACAACTGACCCCAAAACAAGCTTTATTAGCAGTCTGTAGAGCAGGTGCACACCTCAGAGAAGTGCCACACCCCAGTGCCTGTCCCACCAGGCTTTATCCCCTGGTCCTTATCGCTAGTTTACTACCTTCATCCCTCATTGGTGGAGTATTAGAGAGTCACAATCTTTGCATCCATCCTACTGCATGGATTCACCCTCCACATACAATACTCCCACTTTATACATTGCATGTCTCATTATAATGTTAAATCTCCACCAAGGGGTGTGCTAGTTAATATTTCATCATCTTATTAAGCAAGTGCAGTAAAGCTAAGGGTCTATTCCAGGTGAAGTTTAGGGGCGTTTTCTGCTATTTTGCCTCACATCCCCATCTTGTGATCTGTAATTCTGTCCCTGCTTTATACTGATTGGCTAAGGTATGAGTGGTAACTTGGAGACTTTCCTACCCTGTACTGATGGGTCAAAGACCGAGTGGGAACGTTCCTGACCCTTCCTGTTGCTAAACTGCAGGGTAAGGGACTTTCCATGGGTCTTATGGCCTGAGGAAACAATCCTTTCTCTCAATAGCTTTCTAGGTTGGGACCACCATACTAGGGGCCAGAACTTCTCATTTGCCTGACTGGAAAATTAAATGGGCTCCCATGTGTGGCAAGAGATCCACCAAGATAAATTCATCCTCCAATTTAGTGTAGTTGGTTGCTGTTGTTGCTGATGGTGATGGTGATATTCTAACTTAGACTAGCAGATTGTAAAAAGAAACAAAAACATCAAAGAAATAGAGATTGGTACCATCATTAATGGTTTGAATCTGGTTTTGTGACAACTGCAGATCATAAGAGATAATTTTTTTTTTTTGGTGAGGCAATCGGGGTTAAGTGACTTGCCCAGAGTCACACAGCTAGTAAGTGTTAAGTGTCTGAGGCCGGATTTGAACTCAGGTCCTCCTGACTTCAGGGCCGGTGCTCTATCCACTGCACCACCTAGCTGCCCCTTTGTTTTTGTTTTTGTTTTTGTTTTCATAAGAGATAAATTGATCAAATTACAAATGTAAAAACTGAACAGGTATATTCATATGAGAAATGTGGGAAATGCAATAAAGATTATAATGGCTCACTTTATATAGAGATAGTTCTTTTCCCTTCCTTCCCTTCCCTATTATCTGAAGAAAAAGGATACCCACTTCCCTTTAAGTTACTATTTCCCAGTAGAAATATATATATATATATATTTACATGTGCCTATGTGTGTATATATAAATGCATATACATACATACGCACACAAATTCACCATCCAGTTGCACAACCAAAAGCTTCAGGAAAATATACCCCCACACATCATGAAATGGTTCTTTCATCCCTTCCCCAAGTTTTTCTTTCTTACCACCAGAAAACTTTTAGATAGCACAATAAGCCTCACCCCCTTGTCTACTATCCCCCCCATTTTGCCTCCTCCCCAAAGTTGCCCTTTCTCTTCCCTAGCTTTTATTCCCTTCTGAGATGCCTTATCATGGCTCCCCTACTGCAAAGCGATTTGGAGCTCACCCTTCTGATGTGACAACTGAGAACAATCTTTGCAGGATCTGTTTGAAGCCTTGATTGATGTAAGGCGGGAGAAAAGCACAGCTAGATGAGCAGATACCAGGCTGAGCTTTGAGACTTAGCATTTAGAAAGGAAGGGAAAGGAAGGAGGGGAATATGGTGCCAATGGGGGGTGGGGGTGGCCTCATATACAAAACCAAAGTCTGCCTCATAGTGAGCAGCAATGCATAGATGAAAGGGGGGCTGGTTTAAACTCTTAGAAGCAATAACTTGGTTTGAACTTAATGAAAGGAATGCTCAGTTTAATCACTTTTGCCATGTTTCATGAACTGTATTTAATATTCAGAAAAATGGGCAAAAGGAACAAGTTTGAATATCCTTTAAAAGGCTGTGCACATTACTACATGTGGAATAGATGTTAAAATACTAGTGGAAATGCATTTTAATTGTTGATTCAAGGCATCTTTTAAAAATATTTCATTTTTTCTTTTGAAACTTCCTATGTATTTTATAGGATAATAGTAATACCTATTATGTGCAGAAAAGATGAGCTTTATTCTGCTCAAACTGATGTGCAAAGGCTAGAAGTTACAAAGAAGCTAACTGAAGTTAAATATTAAAAAAAAAAATCAGAAAAAAAATCCTTCCTAACAATAAGAACTGTCCAAATGTTGAATGAGCTGTTTTAGGAGGAGGTAACTTTCTCCTTCTTGTAAGTCTTCTTCAAGAAGAGGCTGGATTAACAGTTTTTGTGTTATGGTAGAAATTTCTTTCGTATATGGACTCAACCAGAGAACCACTGAGGTCCCTTTCAAATCTCAGTTTCTGTGATTTTGTAATAAAAACAGTGAGGGGGACTCTGAAATTACAGAGTTCTGGCACAACTTGAAGTTTATCATCAAGGGTAGAAACAGCATAATTTCACATCGAATTGGTGAGGATAATAAGTTCAAATTAGAAGATACTAGATACCTGACAAGCACCATGATACAGTGGAAAGGATGGTGATTTGCAACCCGTTGGATGTGGTTTTAAATCTACTTTCTGCCATTTTTTGCTTTGCGACCTGGGATAGATACTTTAAGCAATCTGGATCTTTTTCCTTCACATAAAAAATAATGAACTGCTGTCATTATTCTTGTTGATTGTTTTTGTAGTTTTAATGTGACTTGTATTCCTTTCCAAGAGAACTACTTTTTTATACCCTTTGACCATTAATTAGAGGTTATTAATTTCTTCTCCTTAATTAATTTTAACATTATTAATTAGGGGTAATTAATTTATTCTTTTTTTTTTTTTTGGTGAGACAATGAGGGTTAAGTGACTTGCCCGGGGTCACACAGCTAGTAAGTTTCAAGGGTCTGAGGCTGGATTTGAACTCAGGTCCTTCTGAATCCAGGGCCGGTGCTCTATCCACTGCACCACCTAGCTGCCCCAATATATTCTTTTTAATTTTAATCAATTTCTTAGATATAGTTATGATTGTTTTTGCAAAAATTACTTTTCTAAGTTACCTAATTCCCTTTTAATTTAAGCTGCATTAGTTTTGTCTGTGCAAAACTTACACATTCTATGTTCAAGCCCCTATTCAGTCAGTCACTCTTTATGTGAATACAGCTCTGCCTCACTTAGATCCAATTCATAAGTAAGTCAAGACATCACTCTCATGAGGTCATTGGTCCTTTTCAACCATGAAGGACAAAAATCAGGGTGACCTTAAGCAAGTAGCTTTCCATTCCTGAACTTCAGTTTCCTCGCTGGTTAGATACAAAGGCCATATTAAAGATGGTCTCCAAGCTATGCCCCAGCTCTAATATTCAATAAGTCAATCCACTTTAACAAATACTTTAGTGTCTATTATGTAAAACAGGTTATGATTAATTAATTCATTTATTAATTCATTTCATGAGACTTCCTTAAGTACCTGTTTTGTACTAGCCACTGCCTCTCTAAGAAGATTCCCAAGCTCTTCTGGAGAATTCCAGGAGAGAGGAAAAACTGGAGTTAACTGTAACTCCCTTATTTATTTAAATATTGTCAATCATGTCATGTTAATCCTAAGATTGTTCACGCTGTGCTAGTTTCTTGCATCTTGACTAGCTCAGTGCTTCAGACAATAGTTAAAGGATTCCCCTTTGGCAGAGGCCTTTGACTCCTTGTTGAGTACATTATAGTAGTTAATTCATTTCAAAATTAGAGTTGGTATTGAACTATATATAAGTCATGAAATATCATAATCTCTGAAAAATTAAAGTTATCGGTTACCCAAAATGTACTTGACTCCTTCCTACCTTTACGGTATTTTTTATTTTTTTTTATCTTTTATTTTTTTGGTGAGGCAATTGGGGTTAAGTGACTTGCCCAGGGTCACACAGCTAGTAAGTGTCAAGTGTCTGAGGTTGGATTTGAACTCAGGTACTCCTGAATCCAGGGCCAGTGCTCTATCCACTGTGCCACCTAGCTGCCCCTCTTTCCAGTATTTTTACACTTTAATGCTTTCAATATATTCTCTAGTCTTGCTACACTGCCTCATTTGCTATCCCTCACATACTGCATCTCATTAGCCATCTTGATGCCAATTTGCCAATTCCTAGAATTATCTCTTCTCCTCTGGCTACTGCCTTCTCTGGATTACTTTAAAACTCAGCTCCAATACCTCCTTCTCTAGGAGGCCTTCTATGGTCTTACCAGCTACTAATGTCTTCGTTCTGAGATTGCCTTCCTTTTACCTTGTATATATCACATACATATGTGGTTATTTAGGCATCTCTCCCATTAGAATGTGAGCTTCTTGAGAACAGGAGCTATTTTTGCCTTTCTTTTTATCTCCATAACTAAGTACAGTTAGCATACCTGGCATATAACTTGTGCTTAAAAAGAATTATTGACTGATTGAATTAACATTAAACATAAGTAAGGTTCAACTTATTAAAGTTAAATTGATAACTAATTTATGAAATTAGGAAATAGCAGGCATTTGAGTTTCTGTGGGTATTTTCAGGGAAAGACCACTATTGGCAGCATGAAATGGGGCTGCGATCACACTTTAATTAAATATAAAAAATATGGGAACAAAAGCCCAGAAAGGCAGAAACAAATGAAGGAAAGTGGTAAAGAGGCAGACAGCACAGCTTGGGAATAGAGGAATGGGATGCAGAAGGAAGGCAGGCAGGCAGCTTGGGGAAAATGATGGGGAAGAGGAAGAGGCAGAAAATATCACTCATGTAACCATGGATTAGAGTTGGAAGTACTTGACAGATGTAGCTGATGGGAAATTGCTTAGGGGTGGTGGGGCAGGACTTTGAGGTCTCATTTCTATAAGGTTTGGGGGGAAAACAGACCAACTCCTATTTGTGCCACCTTGGGCTTAATTCATTAACATATTCATATCATCCCAAAGTTATGGATGAAACTTCAAAGTTACACCTCAAAGTTGTCAGTGTCTTTTTGGGGTTCTGCTGGTCTGGAGCTATGGAGATCTGGATTTTTTTCTGTAATTTACATATCATAGAACAAGAACTTTGAGAAGCAGTACTAGATGGTTACCCTGATTTGGCACACATTACCAGGATGTAAATTTCAGTGACTATATGATGCAATTTGCAAATTATGGTCCTCAGATCTTAGGGACAGTTTGTACATGACTTCCAGGTGCTCTTTGGCAATTTTATTCCCTGCTATTATCCCTTTATACTTTATTTACTCTACTGACTATAAGGGTGGGTGGTCAAAGGAACCAGAAAAAATACAATTTTAATATACAAATAAAGAAGTATTACAGGCAGCTAGGTGACACAGTGGATAAAGTACTGGGGCTGGAGTCAAGAAGACCTGAATTCAGATCTGATCTAAGACATTTAATAGCTATCTAAGCTGGGGTAAGTTACTTTTCCCTGTTTGCCTCAGTTTCCTCATCTGTAAAATGAGTTGGAGAAGGAAATAACCAACCACTCCAGTATCTTTGCCAAGAAAACCCCAAAGGGACTCATGAAGAGTCAGACAACTGAAAAATGACTGAAAATTATCCAGGAAAGGTAGAATGAAGGCTATTGTCAAAGTTGTTGGTCAGGAAAAGGAGGTAGGCAGGTCATGTAGAAAGTCTGAGCTATGATTCATGAATAGCCTATGTCCCACAAATGTTAAGCATCTTAGTGTAAGGCTTCTATTGCATCTAACGGAACCCCTTTGGAGGAGTTATTGGAAAGCCTGACTAAAAGTTCCATAGAATGAAGGCACAGAGAGGTTTTGAAGAGAGAGGACCCAAATCAATTAGAGTACAGATGGACTTTACCTAAGTTCCAATTTTGTGCCTCGATGTCCCAATTAACTAGTCTCAGTAAAGTTACACTGAATTATTTAATACCTGTACCATGCCATGCAGCCACATGATGCTCCCAGATTCCCTTTATAAATTGTCTTTACTCATTCAAATGTAAACTTATTGAGGAATGGTCTTAATTCCTTGTTTGGGGGGAGGGGCTAGCATAGTATATAGTAATAAATTCTCTATCCATCTGTTTATCAGTCATTTATCTGTCACCTATCTTTCTATCATCTATCTATCTGTAACTAGCTCAATGTCTCCATTTAGTCTAGTTGCTTTACTTCTGAGTTTTCTTAATTTTATATTTTTCAACAAGAAAGTTGGCTTTTGGTTCAGATTAGAGAATTCTCTGCTTACATTGAGAATAGGCCACAGTTGCATCTGAGGATGTTAATAAAAATTGGGAGACGTATGTTCTCTGCTCTGAAGATTTGCACAGGGTACTATTGCACTCTCCCCACACCCAGTAGAATTGAAAGTGTTAGGGGCAGACAGAAATGATGACAATCAGAAACTTTCCACCTTCTTCTGCAAACTGGCTCACTGGTCTTTGTTTGTCCTTTCAAGAATTAGTAAGTTCTTGTGGCTGGCTACACAGCATGAGTAGTATATCAGCTCTTTTTATGGGTCCTTAATTTATCTATCATTAACTTCATTGAATAGCTACTCATTCTAGTGTTATGGTATCATGTAAAAGATAGGACTGATTGGCTTTTATGGTATCTATCTAAATCTTAAATCCCTCTTGGATTTAAATCCTTACAGTCACTTTCCATTTTTCCTCAAATATTAGGTTGCTGGTGATTTTGTTAGAATTTATTTCTTTATTGTTCTCTCTTTCTTTCTACCTATCTATTAACACTAGGGTTTAGGTAAAATCTTTCATAAGAGTCTTTGACATCTTATATTCTCATTGCCTGGCAAAGCCCTCCATAAACATCGTGTTCTAAATGAATGTGAAATGTAAAGATGTCTGAGGGTGCTAAAGATGGAAGAGACCCTGAGAGTTTACGTGATCTAACCCCCTAATTATACATGAATGTAAACTGAGGATTGGGTCAATAGAATTCCTTGAGGCACCCCAGTCATCTAGAATTAAATAAATATATTAGACATTTGCTTTTTTGTTGTGGTAGTGGCTGCTGAATTTAATCGAGGTTTTCTATGAGTTTAGAGAGAATCAATGGCAGAATAGGTATTAGAACCCCATTTTAGCCCTTTTCAGGTTGTCTATAAATATTCTTGTAATTCCCTCTCTATCTCTTCATGTGTCTCTCTGTGGTTCAGGCTCTCAGTCTGTCGATATACCTTTCTCTATTAGTATCTCTCCATCTCTGGCTCTCTGTGTCTTTTTCTCTGTGTATGCCTCTCCCTGTCTTCTCTCTTTTGCTGTATCTCTGTCTCTCCCTTTCTGTCAATTTTCAACTCTTGATCTATCCCTTTCTGTGTCTCACTGTGTGTATCTCACCTTTTCTCTGTGTCTTTATCTTTCTTGCTTCCATCTACCTTTCTGTCCCTCTTACACACACAGGTGAACATAAATCTGGTATCTACTAGCTCTTTAGTCTTTCACGGGCTAGGAGAACCTAAAGACTAGACATCCTTCATCTCCCTAGGCTAGGGTCAATCCCTAACGGGAAAAGGGATTTGCTGGATCTTCTCCCTGAAGGGTCAAGCTTTAACAAGCCGACACAGACATGAAAACTCAAGGATGAACCTTGAGGGTACCCATACGCACACAAACACACATGAACACATTCAAGGTTTATCGGTCTTACACAAAGTTCTCATACCTTCTTGATTGTTCACACTATCTCTCATTCCCTTCCTCAGTTTTCTTGAAACGTGGTAACCTCTCTTCTGCTTCATTTGCCCCCTTCTAGTGACTGCTACAGGATAAATCCAATTCAATTCAATTTTTTAAAAATTCTCAAAAAAAAAGAAAAAGAATTCTCTTAAGTACTGTGCCTACTATATGAAAGATGCTCTGCAGAGCTTTAGGTACACAACTAACAAGGAAAAAATAAAATAAAATGGTTCCTGGTCCAAGGATCTTATATTCTAAATGAGATTCTGGGCTTATGGCTCCTATGGGAAGTTAGTATAGTGTTTTAAGCACACGGCACTTCATCACTATAAGTTTTATTTGTTAGCAACAGAACATGAAAACTGATACAAAGAACCCAGAAAATATTTCTAATTTCAGGTGGTCTTGAGAAAATGTAGGCACTGGTTAAAAGGAGTTTCCTATTTAATTTTTTTCCCTTCCTCTCCTTAAAGAAATAACAAATCACTGAAAGCTAATAGCAGTGTTGTAATTTGCAGTAAAGCTGGGGAAAATATAACTCCTTGTTGATTTGAAGTTACATCCACAGCTCTTACTTCATCAGGAGGGCCTCATTACTTCATGCTTCAGTAAACCACAAGCCTGAGAAGAGCTGCTGTTAAATTAATTTCCCAGGTTTTTGTTGGGTGCACATTGGAAACTGTGAGGTTCAGGGTATGGGGTGAGGGGAACTAAACTCATCAGGTTTTACAATGGTAAGTGGTGGAGAGATCACCTGCCAGGGTTTCAAAATTCCCATGGGCCTCAGTTTCTCCATTTAGCCTTCTCTACCAAAATTTAGTAACATTTGTACTTCCCCTCAGTCAGATCTGTTTCCATATGATCCTTCACTAACACACTCAACCTTGTGCTCCTTCCCAACTAGATTGCTTCATCCTTCTCTTTAATCTATTAATAGTCTACCTACAGTTTGTGACACAGCCATGAAGGAATTTTTGATCCCTGAGGGAAAGTGGCACAAAACTGTCCTTGAATCAACTTTACAATCTCTAATGTCAAAATAATACCAGTAATTATTTTTTAATTCAATTGAGTGGGGAGAAGGGATTATTTTCCATAATAGTTCATGGATAGTGTTATCAACAATGCTTTCCATGTGATAGCTTCCTACATTAATTATTCTTGATGATAAGCTCCTACTTGTTTTTGCTACTGTCTAAATTTCAGTGCCCCAGAGGAAAATTGCAGTTGTCCTGTCCTAGTTTTGATGGTGGTTCAAGACCCCGATCATTTCCCAGTTCTGCCCTGAAGTCTACTTTTACCATTTTGTTCCAAGTCAGTCCCTCTAATGTATGGACTTCCAGAAAAACTGTCTGAGGCAGGGTCAATGAATCTGGATGGAAATCCTGCTCGGCCACTGAGTATCCATTTCTTCATCTGTCAGTGTCTCTCAAATTTTAATAAATGTATATTGATTGACTCAAGGTCAAAACCTATGGTCCTATCTTCTGTATTATATATCTGTTATATATTGCTTTTTATTGCTGTCTTATTTCACTGTATGATATCATTGTTAAATTATCACATTACATCATATCATATTGTTATCTTATGTATCTTATGTTGTACTACTATTCATTTTTGTCTGAATTTGGAAATTCTTCTAAAAAGGAACTTATATCTTGTTTTACATGTCAATTTCACTCAATAAGCTAAATAATGGGGCAGCTGGGTGATAAAGCACTGGCCCTGACATTAGGAAGACCTGAGTCCAAATTTCACTTCAGACACTTACTAGCTGTATGACACTGGGCAAGTCATTTGACCACAATTGCCTTAAAATATCCAGGGCCATCTCCAGTCATACTGATTTATATCTTGGCACTGGACCCAGATGACTCTGGAGGAAAGAGTGAGGTTGGTGACCATGCACAGTCCTCCCTCACTTAAATCCAATTCAGTGCAAGTCATGACATCACCCTGATGTCATGGTCCTCTTCTAGAACAAAGGACAAACAACTGTGATGCTAAATAATAATACTTATTATTAATATACATAATTTTAAAATACCAAAAAGTTCTAAAGAGTATGTAGTTTTACCCTCAATTATACAAAAGAGGAAACTGAGTTTTCTTTGTTAAATCACTCATGCAAAGTGATGTAACGGTGTCACATAGCTGGTGTCAGAGTCAGAATTTAAAGTGAGGCCATTGATTGTAAGGAGGGTGCTTTTACAATACTGCCTTCACCAATTGTTTACAGGGTGCTGGGAATGCTTTCCAGGACCTCTGTCCTCAGTGCACCAAGTGATTGAACCTATTCCTCATATGGGAAGGCCATGACTGTTTCAATTGTGTTGAAAATAATCCAGCTAAGGAAAGAAAAATTCAAAGAAAATAGAATTGTTTTGACCCTTGCCTCTTATAATACTCTTAGGATATCGAAGGCTTTAATTTCAGAGGTAAAAGCACTTGCTGTAAATTCCACTGAAAACAGAATAATAATAATTTCATCAACTGACATTAAGAAGGTTCTTCAAGGCAACAGCTAGGTGGTGCCGTGGAAAAAGCATGGGCCCTGGATTCAGGAGGACATGAGTTAAAATCTGGCCTCAGATACTTAACAGTCACTAGCTGTGTGACCCTGGGCAAGTCACTTAACCCTCATTGCCCTGCAAAAAAAAGAAAAGAAGGTTATTCAAGTATGGTAAAGCACTTTAAAGATGTTCTCTTATATGAGATAAAAACTGCAGGCATTTTATAGCCCCATTTTTCAGATAAAGAAACTGAGGCTCACAGACCTTGTAATAGCACCATTGAATCATACTTCCAGAGCTGGAAGGTCTTAGAGTCTTAGACAATTCCTTTGGTAACTAAAGAGTTCTGACTTCCCCATAGACACACAGCTGGTGTGTGCCATAGACAGGACTTAAACTGAATTTTCTTGATTCCAAGGTGAGCTTTCCATTCACTCTTCAGTATAGCCTCTCTCAGCCCAGCCAAATAAACAGCATCTAAGAAAAAGTTTTATGGATAGCCTTGCCTTTCCTAGGGGAGTGTCTTCTTGAGCCTACAATCTTAGCCCAAGTGGGCTTTATCTTAGTTTAAATATGAAACTGGGTTCCTTTTCTGATTTTTTGATAAGATGGAAAATAGAACATAATCAACACAGGAGCATATAAAAATGTATTTAGAGCTGAAAGGGCCCTAAGGGGTCATCTGTCCAATCCCCTAATTTTGCATACGTGGAGACTGAGACAAAAAGAACTTAAATGATTTGTCAACAGTCACCGAGCTAGGAAGCCTCAGAGGCAGGATAGTTAACCCTTTCCTTCTTGACTCCAAGTAAGGTGTACGATCCTCATACTACGATCATCAGAGAACAGTCCTTCATCTTTCATTCTCTCATACATGTAATAAAGCCCTTTGCCCTTGTTTATAACAGTTTGGGATTTCTTATTTTTTTAACAATTTAATGATGACACTGTAGCTACTCACGTCTGCTTGGATAGATCAAAGCCCTTCTCCTGTTTTCTTTGCTTCTGTGCTTCTTGTCCTTGGCTTCCCACAATGCACAAATCTCTTCATTTTTACAGATGAGGCAAGAAAATCTTGAGATGATTGGGACTCCCCTCAAGTCATAAGGATCGTAAATGTATCAGTGGATAAAACATAGACTTGGATTCAGGAAGACCTGTGTTCCAATCTCATCCCAGATACTTACTAGCTTTATCGCCATGGGAAAAGTTACTTAACCTCTGTTTGCCTTGGTGTACTCATTCAAAAAATGGGGATAATAGCACCCACCTCTGAGGATTGCTATAAGGATTTAAATGAGAGAACGCTTATAAAATGCTTCGCAAACCTTGAAGAACTATATAAATGCTAACTATTATTATTATGTTAATTATCATTATCATCATTATGACCTATTTTAAATGGGAGATAAAAAGCCAGGCCCTCTGGCTCCTAATATAGGACTCTTCGCTGGGCACCTTATAACATAACATAGTAGAGTTATTTATGTGGAAGAGAATGAGTAGGGTGCCAAAGGATGCCCTGTTGTTCAGAGGCTGCTGAGGGTAACCAGTGGAGGCCATGGGTGGGTAGTCCCAGCAACAGTTGGCTCGCTCTGCTCTAATGAGGTCTCATCTCAATGTCGAAGATGACTTTGGTGAGATTTTCCACAGCACTTTGAGTTTTATGTTTTCGTTTAATGGTGTGACATCCTGTGACAATTATCATTATTTTGGGTCCAATTTTCTCTCTGAAGTGACTTTGACACAGATCAATGCATCTCTGAGCTTATTTATTTATTTATTTACGAAGTGGCAATATCAGAAACTGACAGCTGGAAATCTTAATTGGTTCAATGACAGAAACTATAATGACTGCTCCCAGAGTCGGTGCTTCTGTCTGACCTTGTGTCGGATTCAGAGGAAAATGTTCTTTCTGCTGCAAGAAAAGAGGGATTGGTGGGGAGAAAGGGGGGCAGGTGGAAGGGAGGAGGGCTGTTCTCTCAGAAGGAGGTAGCGTGAGGGATATACTGGGTGATGAAGACCTGAGAATTGGGCTTTAGTGGCTGATACCAGGGGTCTCCATGCTATTTGAACTACTGCCCTTTCTGTAGAGCTTGTCATTAAGGGTAGCAGGGGGCACTGGTGACAGCATGGAAGCCTGCCCACAAGTGTCTGGCCTGAGATCCCTAGACAAAGGCCTCCAGACAGCTGTCAGACAGGATGGCATTTGATTACTGTTGACTTGGGCCAGAGCCCAGTGTGTGTGACCTAGAGGCAAAGAACTTCATACGGACACCCAAACCGCCTTAGCCTTCTGAGTCTGGGGAGGGGACAGCTTCCAGAAAAATGCACCGGAAGCCAAGAGCAGTCCTGTGAGTTTCAACTATTTACTGAACCAATTTAAAATAACTCACTGGCATTTTCAAGAAATGTGAAATGTCCCAGGTCTTTAATATCTCTTACAGAACACATAGTAAAGAATACCCACAGTTCTTAACAGGGATACTGCTGCTGCAGATCATGATCATTAAGGGGAAGCAGCTTAACCTAATGGATAAAGAACTTGCCTCCGAGGAAGAGACTAAGGTTCAAGTGCACACTGGCTCTTTGATCCCAGGCCATCAGCTGATTGAAAGTCTGTGATTGCCCAGTAGAGAGAGCCCTGGATTTGGAGTCAGGAAAGCATGTTTGAATCTTGCCTTGGGCATTTACTGCCCATGGAACACCTCTATGCCTCAGTTTCCTCACCTGTCAAATAGAAAATAATAGCAACACCTACCTCTTAGGGTTGTTGTGAGGATCAAATGAGATAGCAAATATAAAATATTTTGCAATTCATAAACCTCAGATAAACAATAGCTAACATGATAATACCTAACTTTTTGTTTGCTTTTTTTTTTTGGTTGGTTTTTCGTGGGGCAATGAGGGTTAAGTGACTTGCCCAGGGTCACACAGCTAGGGTCAACTGTCTGAGGTCGGATTTGAACTCAGGTCCTCCTGAATCCAGGGCTGGTGCTATATCCACTATACCACCTTGCTGCCCCTAACTTCTTGGTTTTTGAATATGCTCTCTATGGATATAAGCAGAAGATCATGTGTCGGTTTACAGTGGTACAGCATGTTTCCCAATTGGGAGTCCAGTCCACCAACAAAACACAACATTCCAACAAATGAAAATAATGACAACAATGACAGCAGTGCAGCAGTAGTATCTGTATGTATGTGTGTGGATATATCTGTGCGTATACACAAATATTGGTACATTATAAGCTTTCTTTCAGTTTTAAATAAATTATCTCATCTGAGCCACACAACAACACTATGAACCAGATACTGCCACCATTTTTATTCCCATTTTCTGGATGAGCCATTTGAGGCTGAGAATCATTAAGTGATTTGCCTAGCAAGCAAGTCTTGCAGATAGGATTTGATGAACACATCTTCCTGTCTCCTTGTTAAGCCATCCACTTGTGCCATAATAGCTCTTTCTTCAGCTACAGAATGGTCATTAATAAAAATTGTTTACACTTATGGTATGGTTGAAGATTTGTAAGAAGTGGTGTGGTATCATGAATAAAGAGTTGTCTGTGGATCAATAAGACCTGAGTTCAAATCTTACTTATACTGGGAAAATCTGGCCAAGTCACTAAATCTCTCTGTGCTTCAGAGAACTCCTTAAAACTAAGTTGCTGACTAAGCCACTGTCTGCCCTGATTGAAGGACTTCTCTCCTCAGGCTTTCTCTGTACAGGTACAAAGGTTTACAAATATTTTCCTTGAACCAAAAGGAAGAGCAAGTACTATTAGTAACTCCATTACATAGATGATGAAACTAAGAGCTCAAGTAATGAAACTGAGTTTCATTTGCCCTCGGGTACACAGATAGCAGGTGGCAGATTTAGGACTTGAATCCGGGGACCCTAACTCTAAGACCAACGTTGTTTTCATGGTTTCAGCTCCCATCCATATATATACTATCATTGTAACATTAGGCTGGTCATTTAACCTCTTGGCCTCATAATTTCCTCATCTCTCTAATTAAGGGATCTGACTAGGTGGCACCTGAGGTTTAAACTAAATGTTGTGGTTGTTGTTGTTTTATGGACCTAAGATTTACTCTCTTGAGAACTCACAATGAGGGATGTGTTATATTGTTGTTGTTGTTGTTTTGTCCAGTCCTATAATTATAACTTAGGAATGAAGGATCCCTGACAACATGTTACCTGATGTCCTGGTAGTAACATTTGGGAGTTACCTGGGGCACCTCAAGGTTAAGTGATTCCCTGGGATCACACAGTAGGATGTGTCAGATTCAGGGCACAGACTCAGAGGATCCTAACTCTGAAGTGGGCCCTCTATGTACAATACTCCACCTGGTCTACCCAGGTAGAGATGTTATTATACCCTTATTACAGATAAGGAAACAGAGGTATACTAACACTTGCTATATGATGTAGCCTAAGTCACATAGATAGTAAGTGCCAGGTCTATGATTCTATCCCAGGTCTTCTCGACTTCATATCTCACACTTGCACTTACCACACTAAGTACCATCATTAGATAGGTTTTTTTCTTTCTGCAGACCCAAAGTCACAACCACAGACTTTCAAAAAACACTCCAATGTAGACAATATTTGACTATCAAGCTAAATTATATAACTATTAATAGTTATATATGACTATTTAATCTAAGATGAATTTTAACTATAATATCTACAAAATCATTCCAAGGCCATAAGCATATGTGTACTGATACATATATGTATACATATATGTATATGTATATATGATTCCTCATTTGATTGTGAGCTCCTTGAAGGCAGGGAATGTATTTTGTCTCCTTTTGTATCTCCACAGTTTTAGAAAAGTGCCTGAAACATGGTGAATGCTTAATAAATGTTTATCAGTTGATTGAAAGAATGAATGATTCTAGATTTTGCCAGGCTTCTATTTTAATCTTTCTTGTTGATTGTTTGTTCATTTGCTTTGGCCATTCTTGCACTCGAATTAAAATTAGACTGATTTTTTTCTTGCTGGCACTCCTTAAACATCAGAAGAGTCTTCAGTTCGCCAGGCACCAACCCAAACAGATCCCTGGCACCTGGTTCACAATCCTGTGGGAGTGTTTGTCTAGTGTGAAGGCTGACTCCTGCTCAGAGGCCAGGGTTTGCGTTAATGCAGGTATAGACATCATAACAGCTTTTCATCTCTGAACTTGAACCTGCCTCTTGTTTCCTGTCTGAGGCTGATGACTTCCCATAGCCCATCATTATTCATGTCCTGGCTTCCCTCCTGTGTCAATGGGACTGGTTTTTATTAGAGAAAGGCACAGACCTTGTTTTGTGTAGGAAGTCTCACAGCTGTCTGCCTGGGCTCTTTCACCAAGGGAAAGTCAGAGCAGGGGAAACAATCAAGTGAGTCACCCGCCTGAATCTCCCATGAAGGATGCTAGTGTTATTATTCCATGCTAAGACTGCATTTACCCTGTTGGCTACTCAACCAAGGATTCTAAGTGAAAACATCCTGGGCTCATGCTCTCTGATGAAGAAGGAGAAACTCCTGCCACTCCTTAGACCACAGCCTCAGTTCATTCTCTACCGGACCACTGCCTTTCAACACAAACCTAGTAGAGGTTCCATTCCCAACAGGAGCAGAGAGCTTCTCTTTGACATGTAAGAGAAGAGTTAATGCTTTTGGGAAGCAAATCTCCTGTTTTGAGTTTTACCTACAGGGCTAAAGGAGAGACACACATAATGCCCTCAACTTCCCCAGGACAGTTTTTTTTTTACCCTTTGTGTTCAATCTTCACAGTGGAATTCATAGTGTAACAGATTGTAAGTTGGAAGAGAATTTATTTTTTATTTTAATATTTAATTTTTCCCAATTACATTAAAGAAAGTTTAACATTTTTTAAAATTTTAGTTCCAAATTTTCTCCCTCCCTTCCCCTCATTGAGAAGGCAAACATTTTTTACATGTGTAGTCATACAAAACACTTTTCTATGTAAGTCATGCTATGAAAGAAAACACAAAGAACACAAGAAAAATAAAGAAAGTAAAGAAAAAGTATCTTTGATCTGCATTCAGGCTCCACCAGATCTTTCTCTGTAGATGGGAAGTACCTTTCATCATAAGTCATTCACAATTGTCTTAGATCGTTGTATTTCTGAGAAAAGCTAAATCATTCACAGTGGATCATCATACAGTGTTGCTGTTACTGTACACAATATTTTCCTGGTTCTATTCACTGCACTTTGCATCAGTTCATGTAAATCTTGGGAGAGTTTAGAGGCCATCTAGTCTAACCTCCTAATTTTTACATAAGAGATAAAAAGTTCAGAGAGCTTCAGTGATTTGTTCATGGTCACACAACTAACTGGTGTCAGAAGCAGGATTGAAACTAAGTTCTATATGGCTACAAGTATGGACTTCAATTACTGTAGGGCTGAAGATATGAACTAGACCTATGATATCATAGGTATAAGAAACTTCCATGTGAGAAAACTCCCTCTCCCAGTGCAAGTCAGAACATTCTCTGCAGCTTGTGGTCTAACAGAGTTTCTTAGGGCATGGCAAGGTTATGTTGCTTTCCCAAGGTCATACAACCACTATGTGTCAGAAGCACTTGAGCTTGGGACACCCTGGCTGCAAGATGAGGCTCTCTACAGTATGTCCAGCTGCTTCTCTTTAAAGACTACAACTTTTGAATTTTCCTAGAAAAGGAGACAGACTGATTACAAAGCAAGAGCTAGAATCACTGATGGAATACTCATCAGCAGGGACAGCTAGGTGGTGCAATGGATAAAGCACCGGCCTTGGATTCAGGAGGAGCTGAGTTCAAATCCGGCCTCAGACACTTGACACTTACTAGCTGTGTGACCCTGAGCAAGTCACTTAACCCTCATTGGCCTGAAAAAAAACACCTCATCTGCTTCACTGGTATCTATGCAATGTCAAGAAACCGACATATCAGATGGACCCTTTGTAGAGGTTTTATCAGAGGAAATAGACAGATGTTTTACAGGATGAGAAGAAATGGAGGGATGGAGGGAAGGTAGTTTGTATTATTGGACAGAGTACTCACATTTATGAGATCACAGATGCATTGTAGTCATGAAGTATTAATTTCTTCAAGCCCCTGAACATTTGGAAGCCATGTTCAAATATTATAGAGCACAAAGGAGATGCCTTCAAAGTGTTCAACATGAGGAAGCTGTGTTGGGATTCCTGAAATCCCATCTCTGACACTCACTAGCTGCGTGTCTTTTTTTCCATACAACTGCAGGACCCACATCACTTAACCTCTTTCAGCCTCTGTTTCCTCATATGAAAAAAATGTGTATAATAATAGCACCTACACCATGGGTTGTTGTGAGGCTTAAGTAGGATAACATGTAAAAAGCACTTTACAGACCTTAGAGTACTATGTAAAGGAGCTATCATTACTATAACAGGGCATGCTATTGAAATTCTGTATTTCAGCTCTCAAGTAGTTTTCTCATATGGTAACCACTCTGGTTGAGGGACATGGGTAACTTCAACCCTCTTGCAAGTGAAATCATATTGAGTTGACACATTTTTTTGGGTTAGAAGTCTTCTGAGGAAAAGGTCAGGAAATACTCCTTAGCCAAAATGCTTCTTTCTGAGACACAGGGAACCACTACAATCATCTTGCATTCCACTGCAACACAGGGTTGTTGTTCAGTAAGTTCTCAGTCACGTCCAACTCTCTGGATACTAGAATGGTTTGCTATTTCATTCTCCAGCTTATTGAGGTAAATAGGACAGTGACTTTCCCAGGGCCCCACAGCTAGTAAGTATCTGAGGCTGGATCTGAACTCAGGAAGATGACTCTTCCTGACATCAAGCCTGGTGCTCTATCCACTGCATCACCTAGATGCTCCAAACATAGGGTTAAATCAGGTGAAACTAAGACCTTCTTGACTCACAGGTGCTGTGTATTTTCTCCTCAGAAGAATTAGAATCAGTGTTTGATGATATAAATGTTGAGAACATATTTCATTTATTCTACTAATGTTCTCCTAGAGTTTGAATTCTGGCTCCATAACACTATATACTTCTGTATGACTTTGGGTATACTTTTCTCTCTTGGCATAATATCCTCATCTATAAAATGGGGTGGGATGAAGTCCACATGATCTTTAACTTTTCTTCCACCTCTTAAACTGTGATCCTACTATCTTTGGATGCTTCAAAAGGTGACCTCATGTTCTCAAAGGCCATGCCATCAGAGAGGAAGCTCTAGGAGACCTTCCCATTTGGCATCAAGGCTAGTGATAAGCTTTGCATCTGTCATCTGAATGGCAGCCAAGCCGTGTGCTAAGAAGTCAGGGCACTTTCTTTCCCACAATAACTCATGAAGCTGCCTATTAAATTAGATAATGGATGGGACTTATGTAGCAGGGGGAGGCACCTACATCAATGAAATCACAAATCATAGAAACATCCCTTTTGAGCTGAAGGGATACTTAGAAGTTATTCATCTTTCCACTACTCCTCATCCATTTTACAGATGGGGAAATTGGAAAAGAGAAAAGTTAAGTGACTTGTCCAGGGTTTGCAAAACTAGTAATTGTCTTGAGGCAGGATTTGAACCTAATCTATTCCAAGTACAGTGCCTATACTACACTAGACAACATCGGATCTTTTAAAAAAATAATTTCAATTATTAAGCATTCATTTTGTCTCCTACTCCCCTCCCTTCTTACACACACAGATGAAAAACAAGAACAAAACCCAAGCCTTTGTAAGAAATAAGTGTAGTCAAAGAAAACAAATTCTTATTTTACCAATGCCTAAAAATGTATGCCTCTTTCTACATATTGGTCTGCCACATCTCTGTCAAGAGATGGGTAGCAAACTTCATCACTGGTCTTCTGGAATAATGAATGGTTGTGTTGCAAAATGTTCCTAAGTTGTTCAAAATTGCTTGTTTTAAAAATGTTGGTGTCATACTATTAATGATTCTCCTGCTTCTGCTCACTTTACTATGAATCAGATTAAATAAATTTTCCTAGATTTCTTTGAAAATTTCTTAAAGCATTCCATTACATTTTTATACCATAATTTGTTCAACCATTTTCCAGGTGATGGGGACTCCCTTCATTTTTGTTTTTGTTTGTTTATTTTTGTTTTTGTTTTTGGTTTTTTTTGGCGGTGGGTGTTGTGGGGCAATGGGAGTTAAGTGACTTGCCTAGGGTCACACAGCTAGTAAGTGTCAAGCGCCTGAGGCCAGATTTGAACTCAGGTACTCCTGAAACCAGAGTCAGTGCTTTATCTACTGCGCCAACTAGCTGCCCTGACTCCCTTCATTTTTATTCTCTGCCACCACAAAATGTGCTATAATAAAATATCTTTTGGGGACATAGACCTAGGAGTGGGATTTCTGGGCCAAAAGTTATATATAGTTTAATAAGTGTGGACATAATCCCAAATTGCTTTCCAGAAAGATTGTCCTGATTCATGGCTTTATCAATTTACGTGTTTTGCTACATCCTTTTAAAAAAAATTTAATTTATGAAATAAAACAAGCATTTCCATTACATAGTAGAATAAAAAAGATGATTGAACATGAAAGTATGTACAACGTGCTATTCCTTTTAAATATATAATAAAGTTACCTTTTAACTTTTATTTATTTACTTTACTTTTATTGCATCCTCCCCTCCCTAAAGATGGCTACCATTAGACACAAATATGTATACATGTAATATATGAATATGTTCTATACATATTTATATTTATCAGTTCTTTCTCCAAATGAAGATTGCACTTTCCTTTATATGTCCTTTGTAGTTAATTTGAACGTTGATAACAGTGTAAATGGCTTATTTAGTCAATTCAACTCAAAGTTGTTCTTCAAACAATATTGCTGTTATTATGTACCATGCTCTTTTGATTTTGCTCATTTTGCTCTTCATTATTTTGTGAAAATCTATCCATGTGTTTTTTTTCCAAAATCATTGAGGCTGTCATTTCTTATAACACAATAGTATTCCATCACAATCATGTACCACACCTTATTTAGTCATTTCCAATTATATCATTTGCTTTTTTGTAAATTTTGCCAATCTGATGGATATGATGTGGAACCTTAGAGTTAACATTTTCATACCTCTAATTATCAGTGATTGGGGCATTCATTTTTTAATCTGAACATTAATTCAAATGTCTTCCATTGGGAACTATTTGCTTATGTCCTTTGACCACTTATTGATGGGAAAATGGTTCATTTTCTTATATATACATATATATACATGTACATATATATATGCATGCATATACATGTATATATGTATATGTGTATACACACACACACACACATATGGATTAGTCCCCTAAATAAAGTATCTTGGAAATGAGACTTTAATCAGAAGAACTTGCTACAAATTTCTCCACCTTCAATTAACTGTTTCTCTTATAATCTTAGCTTCATTGGATTTGTTTGTACAAACACATTTAAATATACACATATATACACGTATGCATGCATGTATGTGTGTATGAATGTATGTATTTATGTGTGTATATTTCCCTTTATCTCATTCTTGTATACTTTCTCCCCTCCCTTCCCACACTTTACTTTGAAAAAGAATGATGTACCTCAGGAATGTGCCTAGTACTACTCTCTAAACTCAATACCAAAAGCTTCTACTCCACTACCCCTCTCCTCTTCCCCTCAACTAGACACTAACCATATTTTAACTCTTTTCTTGTAAATCTCTGTTCATGAGCCCCCCTTCTCTGAACTTAGGCTTTGTTTAACTTATGACATCCCTCTCTGGACCTTCTCTCCTGAAACATTTTCCCCCTCTTATTCCCTACTTTCCTCTTCCCCGCCCCCCGTTCCTCCTTTTTCCCTGACTTCTTCTACATCAAATTCATGTGTATCTATGTCTGTGTTTTTGTTTGTGTGTGTGCGTGTGCGTGCATGCGAGTGCCCTAATCTCTGACAAATTCAGATAAAAGGGAGGTTAAAGTAACACCCAGTTCCCTTACTCCTTCCTCATTTGTATAGACTTATACTTGGGGCCAGTGATTCTGGAAGGCTTTGTCTCCCTACATTCCTCCCCTTCTCTTCTCTAGAGCATTCTTTTCCCTTTCCTTTCTCCTTTGAAGATAATAAAAAAAATAACAAAAATAATTCCCAGAACCTCCCATCTTATTTGACCCCCTCTATGAATGCTATAACAATATGGTTCTTAATGGGTGCTTGAGACACCACTCACCCCCCAGTACAAAGGGTATCTTCATTTTTATAAAGTCTTTTCTTATTACTCACTTGAATTTACCTCTTTATAATTCCTTTTTTACTCCCATATTTGTATTTTAGAGCTTCTTTATCAGCTCCAGTTTTTTCTCCATTAGGAATGTTTGGAAGTCCTCTATTTTGTTAAAGGCCAATTACCCCATAGGATTAAACCCAGTTTTGCTGAGCAAGCTATTCTTGGTTATAAGCCTCTATTAACTTTTGGGATATTGTGTTTCATACTTTCTAGTCCTTAATGGTAGTAGCTGAATTATGAATGACCTTGAATGTACTGTCTTAGCCCTTGAAGACTTTCTTACAGGATGTTTGTAATTTTTTCTATGACCTAGAACCTATGGATTTTGAATATAATGTCCCTAGGTGTTTTCATTTTTGGTATTTCTTTCAGAATGTGAGTGGTAGATTCTTTATCTTTTTTTTTTAACTTTGCTATCTGGTCCTAAGAGATTGCCAAAGTCTTCTTATGTGATTTCTTAAAATACTTTATCCATGTTCTTGTTTTAGTCATGGCTTTCAGGTAACCCAAAGATCTCAAATTATCTCACCTTGATTTTTTTCCATTAGTTATTTTTGGCATAAGATACTTTACAGTTTCTTTTCTCCTAATAATTTTATTTTGTTTTAATATCTCTTATGGAGTCATTGTAATCTGTTCCCTTCTAATTTTCAGAGTGCCCACTACTTCAGTAAGGCTTTGTGGTCTTGTCCTTAGCTTTTAATTATCTGTCTAAGTTTCTTGTCAATAGAACTAATTTCTTTTCCAATTCTTATAGCTGTCACTCTCATTTCATTTATAATATAATTTTAACTCATTTTTAAAAAACAAAACTATATTTCTTCTAGGAATTCTTATTGATTTCATATTTTTTCTTTGAGCTTTGCTTATAATATTTTGTAGTTATTTTTCTCTTCTAGATTATATCTTATGCATTCTTATTATAAGAGCTGGTCATTAATAATGCTGCTGCTATTGTTATTTTTATCATGATCATTAGTTTATCTACTATATTTACAATTTACTCTGGGTAACCTCATGCTGCTGGCATATTAAGAATTGTAGAGACAGAATTCATGGGGGTTCCTGGTGCCTGGTCCGGGCAAGGGGATGAGTCCATTAACAGCTCTGGGTATCCCTGGATCGTGTCCTTGCTGGTGTAGGTCTAGGAATGAATCCATGAATTGCTTTCATCATCCCCATACTAATAGCCCAACATGGAGATCTGGACATCGAATCCCTGAACCTGACCTACTTCTATAATTCCTTTCCTCTTCACTTCCTTGTACATTGAATTTGTGATTTTGAACTGGAAACATGCTTCACTGTAATTTCTTCTTCAATTGCTTAATTACTACTCAATCTAGTCTTCTTGGATCATTGTTGAATCAGTTTTGGGAAATCTGTGTTATGTGGTTTTCTCCTACTCTACCATCTTGGCTAAGTCTCTTACCATATTGAATACTAAGATACTAAAGCATGCTTATTTACACAATGCCATCCAACCTTGGACTCAGGACCAACTGGGTTCAATTCCTTTCTCAGATACATATTAGTTGCGTGACCTTGGGCAATTTAACTACTACTTAGCACCCCAGGTAACTCTCCAGGACTGTATGTTACAGAAGAGTTACTAATGTGTAGTTCTGCCACTGTTTTTCAAACCAAGGTTTTTCCTCACTGATGAAATCAAAAGTCAGAACTCTTCCAAAAGAAAAAAAAAAGTAAGTCTGCATGATGTTTGCCTCTGATCTAGCATGAAAGAATATTGTATTTGTTTGAAATAGAGGGGTTTTTAGGACTAGTGTATTTGGTCCAACTGAAGCAGCCAAGTAGCACCATGGCTAGAGTGCCAAGTCTGGAGTGAGGAAGACTCATCTTCCTGAGTTCAAACCTGGCCTCAGACTAGCTAAGCAAATTACCTTATAATGTTTGCCTCAGTTTCCTTATATGTAAAAAGAGCTGGAGTGAAAAATGACAAACTACTCCAGTATCTTTGCCAAGAAAATTGCAAAGGTGGCCAAAAAGAGTCAAACATGACTGAAAAATGACTAAAAAACAACATTTAGTCCAACTAATAGAGTATAGAAATGAGAAACTTGGGGCAGCTAGGTGGATAAAACACCAGCCTTGGATTCAGGAGGACCTGAGTTTGAATCTGGCCTCAGGCACTTGAGATTTACTAGCTGTGTGACCCTGGGCAAGTCACTTAACCCTAATTGCCCCACAAAAGGAAAACAAAAGAGATGAGAATGCTGAGGCTGGGGAAAGGGAAAGAAATTTCCCAAGCTCAAATGACAATTAAGTGGAAGAGCTAAGGAGCCCTGAAATCAAACCCAGGGCTCTTTTCAATATCCTCCCTCATCATTTATTTTCCCTTGATGTGGTATCTCCCTTTTCTGTACTGTAGTGTTAGTAAGAAGACTTGCCTGGGAGTCTAGAGGCCAAGGTTCCAAACTCAGCTTTAATGCTGACACTCTTTGTAGCTTTAGTAGGTTATTTCCTCTTTCGGGTGCACAGTTTCCTCATTAATATAATGAGGAGGGGAAGCTAGGTGGAGCACTGGATAAAGCACTGGCCCTGGATTCAGGAGGACCTGAGTTCAAATCCAGCCTCAGACACTTGACACTTGAAAACTGTGTCACCCTGAGCAATTCACTTAACCCTTTTGTCCCCCAAAAATAGATAGATAGATAAATAGATAGATAGGTGGATAGATGGATGGATGGATAGATGGATGATAGATAAATAATAAAATTAAATAAAATGAAGGGGTCGAGCTAGATAGTGTCTCTTGTACCTTCCAGTTTTGACATTCTAGTGATTTGAGGGTAGAAATCTGATTGGATCACTGCCCTTGTAATACTTGTTGTTAAACAATGAATTCCTGTTATTTCTGCTTAACCTTAGTCCAAAAGAACTGAGAAATAAAGGTTTCAGTAGAAGAAAAATAAATTAATTAATTTACATATAAGGAACTCGGAATACGTTTTGAGATTTCCCTGATCCCTGCTCTTTGGTATGGCAGATTTCATTGCTTTGAGATATGCTCAATCAAAGATTAGTCACTTAAAAGAAAAAAAAATACTCAAGAGGAATCCTCTTCATCCTATGGGAGGAATCCTTTATTATGTTCTTTCTTTTCTGAATGTATTCCAAAGGGAAGGACACTACATTTAGAATCAAAGGACGCAAATTTGAAACATGTCAGTTCTGCTACTTAAAAGTAGGGTGACCTTAGGTAAGTCACTTAACCTTTCAGGAGATCTCAGTTCCCTCATCTCTAAAATAAGAGACTTAGACTAGCTGATCTCTAAGATTCCTTCCAGCTCCAGGGAAGTAGACTATTAACATGTTCAGGAAGAAGACCATTAAATGACCTTGTTTCAGATACACATGATCCTATATCTAGAGCCAAAATAGAATTCAGAGGCCATGTGATCTAACTTCTTTATTTTATGAATGAGGACACTGAAGCTCAGAGATATTAAGTGATTTGTCCTAAGTCACACAGCATGGGAGTGGGGGGGATTTGATCCTGGGCCCACTAAATCAGGGGCCAATGTCCTTTCCACCTACCAAATATCTTCTCAGTTTCCAAAATAAAGTATTTCTCTCTCATTGGAGTATTTATTTTATTAGCCACATAAAGAGAAATAGTGGCTCATTTCACTATGTCAAAATCAATATATAGTCACTGCTATTTATTTTCTTTTGTATAAATTTTAATGCATTTTTAATTTCACCCCACTGGTTGGTAAACCAACCATTGAAGTGACTGCTGCCCTGTAATGTATTTCAGTAATTTCTAATAAACCTGGACTTTAAGATGATTTATCATTATCTTTATAAACTCCTGGAAATGGATCTACTTCCTGAGCTGTAGGAAATGGTGACACTTTAGCTAATGACAGTGGATTGGGAGCCACCAGAGCATCAAACAAAAGGGGTGAGTTGTTAAGGCAGTCAGTAAACTTACTATGTGACCTTCTTTGAGGACTTTGTTAGTTTAAATGGAAGGATTCTGGTCTCCAGTAGTCCCACTGATATCCATCACAACCTGGGTTCAGAAGACAACATCCAATCATATTAGGTCTAGTGGTTTTTTAGTCTGTCAGATTAAAAATTATACATGGAAAACCAGTGCGACTGACATGATTTCCTTTATAATGTATGACAATGGCAAACAGCTTAGGAAGAATGGAAACTGAACTATTACACCAAAGGGTCATGGAGAATCATATGATGAGTGGGATCAAACCTCAATGTATTAATAATAAAGTATTAAATCGCAGATTCAGAGCAAAGGATGTAAATTAGAGACATATGGGAAGAGAAAACAAATGGTAATCCCATATCCTAAGGACAGCAAGGAGAAATTGATGGACTGCCCACATGTCCCATGGAGAGCCATCTCATAACAAAAGACTTAATAAAACCCCCAGGATATTGTAGACCTCTTCTGGGGAATTTATGGAAAAGACAGGCACATCAGTCACAGAGGATGAGAAAGTGTGGAGGGTTGCTGTCTGTTCAATTGAAATGAATACTCACTTCAAAGCTCTCCCTGTATATATTAAAGTAAAACTTCCTTTAGGGTGTGGATTATGTTCATTAAAATATAAACATAAATATAATTTATATAATGCCTTAAGATTTATAAAGTAGATTACTTTTACTATTTCATGTGATCTTTTTTTTTTTTTTTGTGGGGCATTGGGGGTTAAGTGACTTGCCCAGGGTCACACAGCTAGTAAGTGTCAAGTGTCTGAGGCGGGACTTGAACTCAGGTACTCCTGAATCCAGGGCCGATGCTTTATCCACTACGCCACCTAGCTTCCCCATGTGATATTCTTAATAACCATTGAAAGTATATGCTATTATTATCTCCATTTTATGGATATGAAAACTGAAGCAAACAGGTTAAGCAACTTGCCCAGGTTCACAGTTACAAATCAACTATGGCAGCATTTGAACTCAGGTCTTCCTGACTCTTAAGCCTTGTAACTATCCACTTCATCCCTTAGCTATTAATGTCTTCTTTTCTGAGATGACCTTCCATCTACTCTGTTACATCTTATTTGTGCCACATCATTTATATCTTGTATCTTCTTTTACAACACTACCTCTTTGAAAGCAGTAATCATTTTTGTTTTGCATTGTATCCTTAGCATTTACCATAAAGCCTGACCATCATAGGGCAACTGTGATTTCTTCAATATAGGTAATTTCCTGGTGAGAAAACTCCCTCTACCAGTACAGTTCTGTACCTTAGATACAGCTTGGTTAATTGTTTAGAGGGTGAGTTATTTGTCCAGGGTCACACAGCCCACTCATGTCAAAGGTGGGATGTGAACCCAGTTATTCTTAGCTTTGAGGCTGGCTCTCTAACCACAGTTACACATTGAATCTCACAATAAGTGTGTCATGATTGATTGGTGTGCTGGCCATGAAATTTCAAAGAGAAAAATCTTATTGGAGCAAATAATCAGACTGCTAAGATAATGCACCCTTTGATATATTGAAGCCCCCCAAAATATCTATGCTTGTCTCAAATGATAGTATAAAAATGAGTGGGGGCAGCTAGGTAGCATAGTGGATAAAGCACCAGCCCTGGATTCAGGAGGACCTGAGTTCAAATCCGGCCTCAGACACTTGACAACACTAGCTGTGTGACCCTGGGCAAGTCACTTAACCCTCATGCCCTGCAAAAAAAAAAAGAAAGAAAGAAAAAGAAAAATGAGTAAATGAACTAGTTCATGTTGACTTTCCTAACTGTGAAGTTTATACATATGTATGATACTACATTGATGTGTGTAAGGGAATGGCTTTGTAACTTTGGATAAGATACATCCCTTTACTGGGCCTCACTTTACATATCTGTAAAGTAAAAAAAAAAATAGGAAAGCTAGGTCTTGCAATGGATGGAGTCCTAGCCCACAAGTCAGGAAAACTCATCTTCTTAAGTTGGAATCTGGCCTCAGACACTTAGAGTCTGATAGAACTGAAAATGACTGAATAACAACAAACTGAATAGATCAATCTTGATTCAATTGAATGCCATTAAAGAGCCTATTGTGAATAAGTATTATAGGAATATAAAGACAAAAACAAAAGAAACAAAACAAAAACATAAAACAGTTCCTGCCTACATTCTATATAATACATAAGATATCTTGATGTCCAAGGACTCTAACATGGATATAGTTGATAATGTGATGCTACAATCAGTGGCAAAAGGTGCACTTTAGTGACAATTTCACCCACCCAAAGAAAGCATCCATTTATTTTCCCATCGCTAGGCTTATTCACTGTAAGAGCAACTTCTCAAACTCAAACAATTTGGCATGGGATTTCTAATATACTAGGAAACTCAAAGAAACAATAAAGAACAATGATTTTTAAAAGAAGGCTGTAATAATCTTGCCAACAACATTGCTTTCTCTTTACCTCTCCATCTCCCTTCTCTTATCTCAGCATGTCTGAGGGATACAGTAGGAAAAGGGAATGACCAAGTTTGAAAACAAAACTAAAATTAGGAATCTTTCTCATCATGTCCAGGAACATACTCCCTTCCCTGAACTCACATTTGGCAATTAGATTCCTTGGGTTATAGCCGTTGCATGTTCAAAATAATCTATAGATCTATCCTCCCAAATTTATAGCTCACATCCCCCTATTAATAATATGCTGGCCTTGGTTTCTCAGACTCTGCTAGTCATTTTCAGAAGCATCTCCATTGGGGATTGGAAGGTGCTGCTCCAGTGAAATTTCACTGCTTAGTTTCGGGCTCAGCTGATCCTTTGCCCTAGGACATTCCTTTATACTTCCAAAAGAATGAGAATGTATATTCTAGGACCAACAATAGGGAATGGGGAAAAAGAATAAGTGCTTCTAGAGTGCCTACTGTGTGACAAGCATTCTTCTAAATGCTTTGCAGATATCTTGTTTTGTTTTGTTTTTTTTTTTGTTTTTTTTTTGTTTTTTTTTTTTTAGTGAGGCAATTGGGGTTAAGTGACTTGCCCAGGGTCACACAGCTAGTAAGTGTTTAGTGTCCGAAGCCGGATTTGAACTCAGGTACTCCTGACTCCAGGGCCGGTGCTTTATCCACTGAGCCACCTAGCTGCCCCACAGATATCTTGTTTAATCCTCACAACAATCCTAGGAGGACTGATTTATTTGGATTGGATTCTTCTAATGAATTTGTCTATTGATTTTGCTTATTTTAAAAGTGTAAATATGTTATTTTAAAAAATACACTGAATCAGCTAAACTTTGTGAGAATTTACATTTAAATTAGGGCAGCTAGATGGTGCAGGGAATGGAGCGTTTTTCATGAGTTCAAATCCTGCCTCAGATACTTTCTTGCTGTGTGACCCTAGTTTAACCCGTTTGACTCCATCCCTCATCTGTCAAATGACCTTGAGAAGGAGATGTCAAATCACTTCACTATCTTTGCCATGACAACCTCAGATAGGGTCACAGAGAATCGAATACAACTAAAATGATTCAACAACATATTTAAATAATGTCAGCGCATAAAGACAGTATCATAACTTGACCATCACCAAAGGAAAAAAAAATCTGCAAAACTAATCAGCATATCAACCACATCCCCCATTATGTGCAATGTTCCATACCCATACTCCTCCACTTCTTGCAATTTCCTTAGCCCAGCCTTTCCTCCCTTGTAATCTATGATATTTACTCTTTTTTCTGATAGAAGATGAAGAAAAACTCATAAAACAACCAGCTGATCCTCATTAAACTGATGAGTTACAGAGAGCTCTCCTTTAATCCAGTGCACAGAAACATATTTCTGAAGAATGAGTTTAGCGATCAAAAGTTGAGAAATGAAAGGAGACTACCTCCTTCCCCCTCCACAATTCATCAAATAAACTAAATGATCTCAAGAGCGAAAGGGAAAAGGAATGGGTAGGCTCTTACTCTTAATCATAAACTGAGATCTCATAATGAGAGGGCTCAGATAGGGCTCCATGTATGGGGAGTGGAAACTTTCAATTAGTTCTGTGTCCTTAAATCTGTAAAACGTGTGTTTGCTCAATTTATCCTGGGAGAGAGTGGCAGGTGTGATGACAAGAGTGAATACTTTAGAAAGAGAGGAACTGGTATGTGTTCTATTTTTGCCATTTACTATTTTGTAAAGCCACAACTAGATTTTTTTTTGTGCTCAGAGCCAGCAGCATGAAAAGGACACTCAAAGGAGTTTTAAAGACACATTTAATTAAACGGAAAGAGCTGAAAAGATAACGAAGCTCAAGATGGAGAACTCCCTAAGAGGAACACAGAAACCCTAGGACATCCCCCTTCCTATGGGTGAAGCCCTGCTCTTGTTATAGTGGGAGGGCTTTTCCTGACAAGAATCAGATCATTGGGTAGTTTCCTATTTTAAGTAAGTATTCTTGTTAAGTACTCTAGATACTCAGTTCAGTTCAAAGGTTTATAAATTTAGAGCTAGGAAATACCTTAGAGGTCATTTATTCCTATCTGCTCATGAATCAATCAACTGGCATTTTTTAATTCAACTATTGTATACCAGACATTGTACTATGTGCTAGAGGTACAAAAAATAAGTCATCCATCCCCTGCTCTCAAGCAAATAATCTAATGAGAGATAACATGCACACAAATATGGACAAACAAGATATATAAAAGATGAACTGAAGATAATCAATAGAGGGAAGGCACTAGTAGTAAGGAGGATTGGTAAAGACTCCTTGCAGAAAATGGGATTTAGGCTGAGACTCATAAAGAAACCGAGTCCCAGAAAAGTAAAGCGACTTATCCAAGTTCATGAAGGTTGTGACTTAAAAAGACAAAATTCAAAAGCAGGTCCTCTGGTATGACATTAAGTTCATTTCCCATCATTTTTATGGGAAAAGTGAGATACCTACCCCCCCCTTTAAAAAGGATATGGCTTGCCCAAGATCACACATAATAAATGGAATAGTCAGGGTGCAAATTCACAACCTCTGACTACAAATTTAGTGCTCTTTCTTCCATACTACATTTTGTGAAGGAGTACAAGCACCATCAGCACTGTAAATTTTAACATCCTGGGACAAAGCCCCATTTGCCTCACCCTAATTATTGTTCTTTATGTATCCTTTTCCAAGTGCTTTTAACTCTCTTAGGCTCAATTTCCTCATCTATAAACCAGTGATAACAATTCATAAACTACATACCTCATTGAGTTGAAAGAAAAAGTGCTTTGTAAATGTTAATACAGTATATATATTTGAGCTATTATTATATTTTAGATTTTTATGCAGTCAAAAAGTGCTTTGTAAACTTCTAAAGTGTGAGCTATAAAGGGAAGACATATTTTTTCTTTGAGAAAGAACTATGAAATAATCTAGCACCACTATGAAGGAGAAATTTCAGTTGCAAAGTAACCCTAATCCTTAAAGCTCCTATGGAAATTTAGGTGGTAGGCAAGATGAATAGTCCTTAGTAAATAAGCAATGAAGGAATAAATATATCCAACATCCATCATCTTCAGTGTATCTCTCATTACATACAAATTCCATCTAGAACCTGAAACAAGCAGGTAATATTGATTTCTTTATCTGTCTAGGGATAAAGATTCAAAATCATAAATTACAATATTTCATAATATATCATAACTAGTACTTGCAGGCCACAGGTAAGCTAATGAATGTATCTAAGTGTGTCCTATTCAAGTAACCAAACATTTCTGCATTCCAACTGGATGTGAATCTCAATTTGTAGATTACCATTATCTTTCCCAACAAAAACTCCTTGATATCTTGAAAAGGGTGAGAATATGTGAGGATGGGGGATAGAGCACAGGGAGGTTGTTTCTATCAAGTCATGTCATGAACGGAGAGATGACTGGACTAGAAGCCAGGAGACAGATGTGAGTTGTATGTAATCCACATTAATAAAACAAACAAAAATAATCCTTGGGGCAGCTATGTGGCACAGTGGATAAAGCACAGGCTCTGGATTCAGGAGTACCTGAGTTCAAATCCGGCCTAAGACACCTGACACTAGCTGTGTAACCTTGGGCAAGTCACTGAACCCTCATTGCCCTGCAAAAAAAAAATACTCCTATTATCTATGCACTCTCAGAACTAGAAATGACCTTTGAGGTCATTTGGGCCAATCCCCTTTCCATCTTTGAACTGGAATAAACCATCTCGATAGTCTCTTCTAGCTTTAACACATATCATACCTAATTGTGTTCATGTTTTCTAAATATAGGACTGTTTCATTCTCCTTTGTAAAACCTGTAGCACCATTACATAGTAGGTATTCAATAAATGTCAAATGACTGAAAGAATGGTAGGTAGCACGCACACATTCAAAAAAGAAAAAACCTGGCACTAAAACTTCGGCTGCCAGGTCTACTTTTTGGCAGAGATTCAGTTACACCAGCTAAAGGCTTATATGTTGACAAAGCCAACATAATCTCGTTGTTTCCCTTTTTCTCTTTTGTTGGTCTCCAATTCCAGAATTTCCCACTAGGCAGAGTCCTTCAGAAAATCCATTTGGGATATTCTACCATGCTGTTCTAATGTTCGTGTTTATTTGCCTTTGGATATGACTGCTTCTGACTCAGTCAAAACTGATACCATTTGGATTTTAATTACTTTTACTTTGGAAAGGTAATTATTGATGTGGTTCTTGTTGTTGCTAGGGATGTCAAGATTGACACCCATAGTTTGGATTGTGATCATTTGGGGAGCTGCTCAAAGAAACCTGTTGGTGAGAAAATCAAATGTTGATTTAGTATTTTATATTCAATTCCATTCTGTAATTGATTCCATTCTATAACTGCCTAAGCTAGGTTTCTAAGTTCAGGAGTTCACCTTTCTTCTCTAAGGTGAGTTGTCTCATAAATCACTTTAATTCAAAGAAATATATTATCTCTACACATCTTACTGTCCATGCACAATTAAGGAAGACATGTTATCTCACTAACAAGCCTTGCTAGATGTAGGTGAATAAGGAAGTCTGTTATCTCTACAACAGGGACTGTCCTTCAAAAAATTCTGATCTATTATTGCTGTGACACTAACTAGACATGCAAGTGGATACCACCAATGAGATTTCCATAGCAACAAAATGGAAAGAGGGGTTCTTACTAGCCCTGCATCCCAGACTTCTATCCATTATATTTTTCCCATCATCTATGATACTTCAGCCTTTGTAACCAACCAATCATATTATTTTTCATTTGTGATGCTTCCTGTTCTTTGTTCTCTTGTATTCCCTGAAGCTTTATGAAGGCTAGAAAGGCCTGCTTCATGGTCTCTTGGTCAAGAGACCCCTGTTATTGGTATTCATTAGCTTTACCAATAAATTGAATGTCCTTGAACCTATATGCCTCAGTTTGCCTTAATTTTCAAATATAACATTGGGCTTAAAGTATTATTAAGTGAGGTTGAAATTAATTGCATTGAGTGGACAGAGTACCAGCCCTGGATTCAGGAGGACCTGAGTTCAAATCTGGCCTCAGGCACTTAATACTTACTAGCTGTGGGATCCTGGGCAAGTTACTTAACCCCAATTGCCTCAAAAAAAGGAAATTCATTGCATTGATTTTTTTAGTGGTTGTTTTAATGGGAAAATTAAGCATTAATTTACCTGGTTAGTTTAAGGAGATAAAGAGATTAAGGTGGCACAAGTAAGTATATGTAGAATGATATAAAATTTCAAGAGATAAAGAAAATTAACATGGTGGGTAGAATACTGAACTTATAATAAGGAAAACGTGGTTCAGTTCCCTCCACAGACAATTATTTTCTGTTTGACCCGGAAAAGTCATTGAATCTCTATGTGCCTTCTGTGTATTTTCATCTGAAAAACGAGGTGATTGGGTTATATGTCCTGTAAGGTCTCTTCTAGGTCCATAGCAGCCTTTTCTATGTAGAATTTCACTCATCCCTTATGGCTCACTCTGAAAGATCTCCCCACCCTCATGGCTACTTTATTCAATTGGATGGTTCTTCACAAATCCTCCATTTTAAGGAAAGTGACCAGGTTAGCTATGGTCATACCTTCCTTCCGCTCTAAACTTCTTTCTCCACCATGGTCCCCATGGGGAAATTTCTCTCCTTCCCTTCACTCCTCAATCTTCATGTTCCTTTTATGTGTGTTCTTCCTTTATTAGAATGTAAACTGTTTTGAAAGCAGGGGTAGTATTTCTTTTTTGCTTCTTTGTATTCCTAGTCCTTAACACAAAGATATTGTAAGCACTTAATAAATGCTTGCTAACTGACTGAATGGCCCAGTGATCTCTGACAAGTTCCATTTACACTGTCTATATCTTATATGGGTATAGTTATTTCCACGTTGTTTCCCCCATTAGAATGTGAGCTCCTTGGTTAGAGGGACAATGATTAGGTTTTTCTGCGTATCTCCTGAACGTAATTTAGTGCTGGACACATTATAAGTACAAAATAAATATTTACTGACAGACTGAATGTTGAAGTGGCAAGTAGTATGTGCTTTGAATAAGGGGAGAAATTTTCTGGCATAACAATGAGCAGGAAATACATTCCAGATATTGGGGACAGCCCATGCAAAGGAATAAAAAGGAGAGGGATGAAATGACATATTCAGGAAAAAAAGTCTGTTTGACTTATATGAAGAGTAAATGAAGAGGAGTTACATATATGTACTTATTTCCTACCTGAGAACACAAAATGGAGAAGGGGACACCCACTAAAGTTGAATATCATCAGGTAGACTAAAACAGGCTGTTCATCTTTGGATTTTATGAGATGATTTTTTTTTTGCTAGTTTTATTCTGATCTCATTACTGGGCAAACAGAATGAGTCAACAGAGGAAGCAATCAACATACTATGCACCCGCTGGAACCTATAACGCAGAGTGTTGGCTGCTCCTATCAACACAACCAATTATCAGAGGCACTCAAAGGGTAAGCAGTCTGCCAGAATTGGCCAGAGGAGATTATGGCCCACATCCTGCATACCTATTAGCAAATGGAGAGTGGCCTTAGAATGACAGAGTGTGTCATCACCACAATATTTCAGGTGAATACCCTTTGGGGGCCATTTTATAATGGTGCCTGCAGATGTTTGCAGCCAGATAAAACCTTATAATTCCAAGGATACCCCTACCAAAAGAATGATTTCAGACCATTGGACTTATTAAGTATTCACTGGCCTATGATGCTGTGCAAATGAAGCTACATTAGGCATTGTAAAAACATGAATCCCAAATCCAACACTCCTTGTTCCCTAATAGATCCTCTCCTTTGGGGATGATGATGAAAACAACCACAATAGCAATAGTACTCTATTTGTGATTTCACTGATACATAGAGCTCTCACAGGAGAAAATCCCCTCAATCAATGAAGGTCAGCAACGTTTCTTGAATTTATAATCTAAGAGATTTGCTTCTAATTTTTTTGTTGTTTGGTTGTTTCATTTGTGTGTGACTGTTTGTGACTCCATTTGGGATTTTGTTGTTAAAAATACTGGATCCTTCCTTTCTTTTTTCTTTTGTCTCCATTTATTTATTTGTCATTTTTGTTTTTGTTGTTGTTCTTGTTATTTGACAAATAAAGAAACTGTATCTCAAACAGGTTAAATAATTTTCTCAGAGTCATACAAGTGTTAAAGGGAAAATTCAAACCTCATGCCTCCTGACTCTTAATAGAGTGCTCTTTCAAATATGCCACATTTGCCCTTAGGTGAAGAAAAGGAAATGGGAGAGATAACATTCATTCATTCATTAATTCTGCATCTATAATATTTTCAGGAAATCACTCTTGTGGATTAGGGAAGTACATAAAAATGTGACGTACTTGCTTATCATGAACTATGCTCATCACATCACATGGATTTACAAGTAACTATGATACAGAGAAGAATTACATGCTTGAATTTAGTCTGCTTTAGGAATAAGATAATGTTTGTTTAATTTCAGAGGCATCCTATCTCTCTTATCCAAATTAGATAATCTCAGAGAAGAAAGACAGCTCAAGAGTCATCTACCTCCTTCCATAGGTGGCAAATTCCCTAATTACATCATCCCTGGAATGTGGTTGCTCCTCCTTTGCTTGAAGACTTCAAGTAAGGTAGAAGCCTTTATCCCCTTGGGAGTCCCTTCAACTTTGGCCTTTGTCTAATTGTTAGGAAGTTTTTTTTGTTTGTTTGTTTGTTTTTAAGTCAAGCCCAAGTCTGCTCTTCTACCATTCATACGCATTCATTTCTCCTTACTTTGCTCTTTGGAGGGCCAAGCCAAACAAGTCTATTCCATTATCCACATAAAACTTTAAATTTGCTATTACCTCCATACACACCCCAAAATTTCTTTTCTCTGGACTACAGATCCACATTTCCTCTCACTGTCTCCCCTAATATATCCACTCAGGACTTTTTTTTTTTGCCATCTTTTTACTGTCCTCTCGATGTTTTCTAACTTTCTGAATCCTGCCTCAGAAACCTATGAGATTTGTGTCCCTGTGAAAGTCACTTCAGTTTTGCCTCAGCTTCCTTAACTACAAAATGGCAATGGAAATAAAATAAAATATGATAAACATATAAATGCAAAACAGAATAGCACTTTTCCACATAGTTGATGTGAAGACCAAGAAACAGAATCATCAAAATAGAAAATTGAATGATTGCAGCCCCTCATTTGTCAATCATATAACTTTTAAGACTCACTTTTTGGAGAAGGAAATATAGAAATTTAATCTATATAGACATAAAATCATTAATATAAAGCACTTTGAAAATTTTAAAATTTTGTATAAATACAGCTATGATGATGATGATGATGGTCATCTGAATACCTAAACTTAATTTTACCTGGCCTTAATTTTGAATTAGTGAAAATTAAGGGTAAGGTCCTATGATACCTCTCTTTTTTATTTTTATTTTTATTTTCACTTCCAAATTCTCTTCCTCCCCCCAAACCCCTCAACAGCTTGTTGAGAAACAAGAAATAAAATATCCATTAAACATATGAAGTCATGTAAAACATATTTCTACATTAGCCATATTCTGAGAAAAAAGCAAGAAAAATAAATGGGAAAATATTTTAATCTATACTCTGAGTCCAATAGTTCTCTTTCTATAGATGTCTAACATTTTTCATTATAAATCTTTTAGAATTTTGATGGATTATCATATTGCTCAGAATAGCTGTCTTTTACAATTGATTAACTTTTATTTTTTGGGGGGGGTGGAAATGAGGGTTAAGTGACTTGCCCAGGTTCACACAGCTACTAAGTGTCAAGCGTTTGAGCCCATATTTGAACTCAGGTCCTCCTGAATCCAGGGCCTGTGCTTTATCCACTGCACCACCTAGCTGCCCCCTGACAATTGGTTAATTTAACAATATTTGTACATTCTTTTCTTGGTTTTACACACTTCATTTTGCATTGGTTCATATATGTCTTCTTAGGTTTTGGTTTTTGCTGTTTCTGAAACAATCCACTTTATCATTTTTTACAATAGTGTCATATCACATTCATGTGTCAAAATTTGCTCATACACTCCCCAATTGATGGGTATATCCTCACCTTCCAATTCTTTGCCACCACAAAAAGAGTTGATATAAATTTCTATACATATTT
Organism: Dromiciops gliroides; assembly: GCF_019393635.1. NCBI lineage: Eukaryota > Metazoa > Chordata > Mammalia > Microbiotheria > Microbiotheriidae > Dromiciops > Dromiciops gliroides. Next base: position 30,206,679 of record NC_057866.1, read on the forward strand.
GTCCTTCTTCTTTTATCTCTTTGAGGAATGGACCTTGTAGCAGTACCTCTGGCTCAAAGGGTATGGAACAGTTTTATAGCCCTTTGGGCATAGTTCCAAATTGTTCTCCAAAATAGCTGGACTAGCTCCCACCTCATTTAAGACTGTGTCAGTTATACTTATTTTCCCACATCCTCTCCAGAATTTGTCATTTTCCTTTTCTGTCAATCTGATGAATGTGAGGTGGTACCTCAGAGTTATTTTAATTTACATTTCTCCAAATGTTAATGTTTTAGAGCATTTTTACGTGACTATTTGCTTTAATTACTTCCTTTTAAAACTTCTTGTTCATATCCTTTGAAAATTTATCAATTGAGGGATGGCTCTTATTTTTTTAAATTTATATCAATTTCCTATATATTTAAGAAATGAGACCTTAATTACAGAAATGCTGTAAAGCATATTTTTCTAGTTTCTTGCTTTTCTTCTCATTTTTGCTGAATTTATTTTGTTTGTGTAAAACTTTTTTAAAAAAATTTCATGTAATCCAAATTATCCATTTACCTCCTGTGAACTTCTTTATTTCTTCTTTGGTCATGAACTCTTTTCCTATCCATAGCTTTGACAGGTATTTTCCTTCCATGCTCCACTAATTTGCTTATATCATGATTTACATCTAAATCATGTGCCTATTTTGAGCTTATCTTGGCATATGGTGTGAGATGCTGGTCTATGCCTAGTTTCTGGCTGACTACTTTCCAGTTTTCTTAGCAGTTTTTGTCAAATAGTGGGTTCTTCCCATATCTGGGATTTGTTAAACACTAGGTTATTGTGCTAATTTACTTCTCTATATTGTATACCTAAACTATTCTATTGATCAGCCACTCATTTTTTTAATCCAGTAGTAAATTGTTTTGACTGTTACCACTTTATAGTATAGTTTAAGATATGAAAGGGCTAACCCCCATTCCTTCATTTATTTTTTCATTGATATCCTTGCTATTCTTGAACTTTGGTCCCTTCAGATTAATTTTACTATTTTTTCTAGATCTATGAAATAATTCTTTGGTAATTTAATTGATATGGCAGTAAAATAATTTAGGAATTTTGTCATTTTATTATATTGGTTCAGTCTACTCATGAACAATTAATATTTCTTCAGCACTTTACATCTTTTTTTATATGTTCAAAGAGCATTTTGTAATTATGTTCATGTTTCCTGTGTATGTCATGGCAGGTAGACTCCCAAGAATTTTATACTATCAGCAGTATTTTTAAAGGAAATTTGTTTTTTCTCTCTTGTCCTGCTGGGTTTTGTTGGTAATAGATAGAAATACTGATGATTCATGGGGTTTATTTTATATTCTGCAACTTTGCTAATGTTAATTGTTTCAAAACACTACAGTCAACAATTCAATTTAATGTTCATTTTTAATTGAAATATTTTGTTTTACATAACCTATAGCCACCACCACCACCACCCCGAGAGCTACCCAATATTTTCCCCCTAAAGGTAAAAGTTTGGGAAGCTGGGTGGTACAATGGATAGAGCCCCAGGCCTAGAGTCAGGAGGTTGTTGTTGTTCAGTCATTCAGTTGTGTTTATGACCCCGTGCATTATGTCATGTCACACCCTTTTATCTTCCACTATCTCTCATAGATTGTTCAAGTTCATATTTGTGGTTTTCATGACACTATCCACCTCATCCTCTTCTGTCCTCTTTTACTTTTGCTGTCAATCTTTCGTAAATATCAGGGTCTTTTCCAAGGAGTCCTGACTTCATTATGTGGACAAATATTTAAGTTTCAGTGTCAGAATCTGACCTTTCTATGAATAGTCTGCATTCATTTCTTTAAGTATTGACTGATTTGATCTTGCTATTCAAAAGATTCTCAGAAGTCTTCTCTAGCACCACAGTTTCAAAACATAGGTCCTATGGTTCTCAGCTTTCCTTATACTCCAACATTCACAGCCATACATTGCTACTGGAAAAAGCATACCTTTGACTATATAGACCTTTGTCAACAAGGTGACATCTCTGCTTTTTTAGCATGCTCTCCAGATTTGCCATAGCTTTCTTTCCAATAAGCAGGTGACTTTTAATTTCATGACTGCGGTCACCATCAGCAATGATCTTTGAGGTCAAGAATATAAAAACTGACCCTGCTTCATTTTTTTCTCCCTTTATTTACTAGAAAATGATGGGACCAGTTGCAAAGTTCTTAGGTTCTTTTTTTTGTTTTGTTTTGTTTTGTTTTGTTTTGTTTTACATGTTAAGCCTCAAGACAGTTTTTACACTCTCTTTTTTCACTTTCAAAAGATTTCTTAACTCTTCTTCAATCCCTGCCATTAGAATTATTTTTTTCATATCTAAGATTGTTGATATTTCTCTCTGCAAGCTTAATTCTGGTTTTTGATATATCCAGTCTAGCATTTTAGATGATGTACTCTGCATATAAGTTAGGCAAATAAGGTGACCATATACATCTTGATTGTACTTCTTTTCTAATCTGAAACCAATCAATTGTCCCATATTAGATTCTTACTGTTGCTTCTTGACCCGTATACAGGTTCCTCAGGAAAGAAATAAAATGATCTGGTACTCCCATTTCTTTGAGAACTTGAAATATTTTGTTGGGATCCACACAATCAAAGGCTTCAGTGTAGTGAATGTAGCAGAGGTAAATGTTTTTCTGGAACTCCTTTGCTTTCTCTATATTTCAGTGAATGTTGGCACTTTAGTCTCTAGTTTCTCTTCCTTTTCAAAAATCGCCCTATTCTTTTGGTAATTCTTAGTTCACATATTGGCAAAAACTAGTTTGCAGAATCATAAGTATAATTTTGCAGGCATATGAAATCAGCACAGTTTTTCAGTAATTTGAACATCCCTTGGCTTTGTCCTTCTTTAGGATTGGGACATAAAGTGATCTTTTCCAGTCCAGTGACCACTATTGAGTTTTCCAAATTTGCTGGCATATTGAGTGTAACACTTTAAGTAGCTCAGCTGGATTTCTGTCACCTCTACTAACCTTATTGTTAGCAATACTTCCTAAGGCCCACTTGAATTCATTCTCCAGAATGTCTGGCCCTAGATCAGTAACTACATGACTATTGTTGCTTTTAAGGTCTTTCTTGTATAGTTAATTTATGTATTCTTGCCACCTCTTCTTAATCTCCTACTTCTGTTAAGTCCCTACCTTTTAGGTCTTTTATCATGTTCATTTTTTCATGAAACATTCCCTTGATATCTCTAATTTTCTTGAAGGGATCTTTTGTCTTTCCTATTCTATAGTTTTCTAATTCTTTGCATTGCTCATTTAAGAAAACCTTCTTATCTCTCCTTGCTCTTTTCTGGAATTCTGCATCCAGGTGGATATGTCTTTCCCTTTCTCCTTTCCCTTTTGCTTTCTTTCTTTCCTCAGCTATTTGTAAAGCTTCATCAGACAGCCACTTTGCTTTCTTGTTCTTCTTTTTATTTGGAATACTTTTGTTGCTGCCTCCAACACAGTATTGAAAACCTCTGCCAATAGTTCTTCAGGCACTCTGTCTATCAGATCTAATCCTTTAAATCTATTCTTCATTTTCATTTTATGTAGTCCAAATCTATTCTCAGAGATTTACTGCTGTGTGACCCTGGACAAGTAATCCAACCCTGTTTGCCTCAGTTTCCTCATCTGTCAAATGAGCTGGAGAAGAAAATGACAAGCCACTCCAGTGTCTTTGAGAAGAAACCCCAAATGGAGTAAAAGAAAAAGTCTGACATGACTGAAATAATTGAACGACAACAAAACAAACAAAAAGACAGTTCAGCAAAACTAGCCAACACATCAAAAGCAACTAGCATTATACCTATTGTTCCATACCCATAATCCCTCACCACTGCAAAGAAAAGCAGGAAAGGTGGGCAGTGTCTCATATCTCTTTATTAGGGGAAGTTTCATTTGATTTATTGTTGTCCTTTTCTTGTCATTGTTGTAGTCATTTTGTGTCTTCTTTTCCTGGTTCTTTTACTACATTCTGTAATCAAGTTGATATCACTCTCTCCATGTTTCTCTGTATTCATCACATTCTTCATTTTTTACATTAATTCACGTTTTGCAGTTTATTCAGCCATTCTTCAGTTTATGGGAAACTACTTTGTATCCCTTTTTGGCCAACTCAAAAAAGTCTGATAGATGAAAGATATATGTATGTATGTATGTATGTATATATATATATATATATATATATATACACATACATAGAGATAAATAAATACACACAGATATATATATATATATATATATATATAGAGAGAGAGAGAGAGAGAGAGAGAGAGAGAGAGAGAGAATGAGACTAAGTTTTGTCCTTTTGTTTTTTGCTATAATTAATAGTCATGAGGTCTAGGTAAGGATGCCAACAAGCCTTTATTTATTAACTTTAAAATTCAAGAAAATATGTTGGACACCAGGGATATGAAGACAAAATGATGCAGTCTCTACCCTCAAGAACTTTATTATCTACAATTGTTTTTGTCTTTGTACAAATAATCTCTCAAGTCTGGAACACACTTTCTCCTCACCTACACTTGATAGAATCCCTACAAAGCATAACTCTGGTGCCACCTATTACACAAAATCCTCCTAATTTCCACATTTAATAGCACTTTGTCTTTTTTGAAATTAATTTGTGTATATTTTACATTTTTAGTTATGCATATAGAATATACCTTCTCTCTCTTCTCACCCCCTAGTAGTATGCGAATACCTTTAAACAGTCACAGTTTCTGTTTTGTCTTTGTATCTCAATGGCATAGTATTCTACTTGGCATAGAGTGGCATTCAATAAATGTTTGATGGTTTGATTTGAGTGATCTTGGAAATCATCTTGTATAGATGGCTACTCATTGGTCCTCAAAGGTTCAGAAGTCTATCTCTGTTTTGTCTAGTTCTTCAGCTGATATTCAATTGATGGATCTGGACTCAAATTAAATATCTTTAAGTAATAGAAATATCATAGGGTTTGAAATCAGGAATCCTGGGTTTAAATCCTGACTCTTAGAGTTTTTAGTTCTGTGATTGTGGTCATGTGACCAGAGTCTCAGATTTTTCATCAATAAGATGTTAATAATACTCACACGCCCAGAATATTTTTTCTTAAGGAAAGTGTACAATTAAACTTAAAATACCATATACAGAGGCACAAGCTATAATTAGGTCCTTACTTTTCATTTTTCACAAGAAATGGATAATTATTCACTTAAACCCCTCCACTGTTTTCATTCAGATCTGTCTCCCTGCAGGTTGATATTTTATTTTATTTTTAAAAAATGGTCTGTACTTTCCATTGTTCCTCTACTCAAGTGTTCTCCCTTACTTCTACCTTCTAAGCCTAGGCTGGTCAAGCTGAGGTTGGGTCTTAACTGTCTAAAACTCCTAAGCCTGAGAAATGCATCAGGCTGCATAGGAAATCAGTCTTCTTGTTGCTGTTGTCATTGATCATGATAATGATGACAGTGATGGTGGTGGTGGTGGTGGTGATATTTGGCTGTAATTAATGTGATTTCATACTTGGAAAGTGAACCATGCTACCTTCTCACTACCTGTCTGACTTCTGATCTCTATTCTCCAGTCTCCTTTGACTTTCGTCTTTCTCTCTGATGATTATGGTCTTTCAGGTTCCTAATAGTCTATCTGCTCCCTGGGTGTTTCAGGCTAGCTGACATCTGAACTCCCACATCACTTGCTTATCATCGACCCAGTTCTGACCCATTCCTTGCCCTGATATTGATTCATATGTATAATTGGGCCATATTAGAGGTATGGGTAGCATTAGCCAGAGTGAAGGGATATGGCTTCAAGTCCAAGGTCTGACACAATTTGTGTGATTAGGGTAAGTTACTAACCATCTGTGAGCCTCAGGTTCCTCACTGGGTATTATGTAAAATGCACATACCTAAATAGTTGTATTACTTTGGGAAGGGCAATTGATTCCCACCCCTGTGCTTCAATTTCTTCATCTGTTAAATGAAAGCATTCATCTAAGTGATCTCTAAAGTCCCATTTAACTATAACAATCTGCAAACATGAATTCTATGAGGCTATCAAATGGTGGAGTTGGACTGGATGCTGTCCAAGAATTCTTCTTCGGGCCCTAACATTCTGTGATTCTAAGGCAGCCTTGTTTCTAGAGGCCACTACTTACTATTTGCCTCTAAGTTAACCTCATCTTTCTTTTCTCCTCTGAGCCTAGCCAATCCACGTCATTTTTAATTGCTGTTCTTCAATCATTCTCAGTCATGTCTGACTTTCTATGATCTCATTTGAGGTTTTCTTGGCAGAGCTATTGGAGTGGTTTGCCATTTCTTTCTCCAGCTCATTCTGCAGATGAGGAAACTGAGGGAAATGGGATAAAGTGACTTGCCCAGGGTCACACAGCTAGTAAGTGTCTGAGGCCAGATTTGAACTCAGGAAGATGAGTCTTCCAGACTCCTGACCCAATACTCTATCCATTGGTCCACATTACAAAATAATCATCCTATTGAGCTTCCTTTAATTTCAGGTCTCTGCTTTGATTGAAATCCTATTTTCAAATACCTACACAGAACCAATAACTCATTTTGGTTTCCATATGATTTGACATGAAACTAACTAATTAAATCTGGTCCCTTTGCCCTGCCATTGGAAGGGATAGATTCAGGGACAAAAAGCCTTGCCCTGATCCCATGTAATCCCAATTGTTAATGACAACTCCTTTGTGGTATTCATTAAGAGGTTGCCTTATCCAGATTACTCATCATACTGCTGCTCTTTCTATGACCATCAGACAACATCCCTTAGGCCTTCTTTGTTGCTACTGGTGGGGGTGGGGGTGGAAAAAGGGGGAAGAGACAAAGGGAGGTGAGTTTTATAGCCCTAATGACCCTAGATCTCTAAGCTGTGCCCCCACTGTGACTGTGTTATTCTTGTTCTTAAAACAAAAATAGCTTTAAAACAGAGAAAGAAAGACAGCTCAGATTTTCTCTAAGGAATCATTCATTCAAAAGACACTCAAAGGTGAAAAATTTTCAGTGGAATAAAAATAGGGAAGCACCCTTTGAGTACATGATACTTTAGCATCTTTTTTTAATCGTCTAACATTTTCTTTTTTAATTTTTTTTTGTTTCACAATACTTTTTACATTACACTTCTGTCCTGAGATATAAACACTACTTCCACCCTCCATTAAACCCTCCCCTGAAGCAAAGAAATCATTTAAGGGAATTTGACTTATAAGGCAAAGCTATCTGATTGATGGTGTATCTAAGATTCTGGAGTCATCTAGTTTTAGAGTTTTAGAGTTGGAGGACCCCCACTGGCCAGCACGGTACCATGAACAGAGCCAGTTTGGAGCCAGAGAAACTGGGTTCTAATCCATGTGCTAACTGTCTGATCTTTGGATAAGTCACTCAGTTCTTTTGGGCATTGTCTTCTTAATTGGTAAAAATAAGGGGTTGAATTTAAATGTCACTTCTAGCTCTAAAGATATGATTTTATGATCTTTTTCAACACACTCAGAAAGGAATACAGACTTTAACCTAGCTCTTAAATGGGCATCCAGCTTCTGCTTAAAAGATTTCCAATGAAGGGAACCATGCCAGTGCAACCCTAATTCACTTGTACACACCACCAACTGGAGGGAAGATTTTGGTTTGGGATTTCCCCTGACATCAGGCCTAATGTTGGTGCTTTGCAGCCTCTTCCTGTTCTTCTTAGTTCTAACCTCAAGGGACTAACAGAACAATTTTCATCCTTCTACCAGATTGCTTTTCAAAGACTTGAGTGTAGCTATCACCTCCCCCACCTCCACCACCAGAAACACCACCATGTCTCCCTTACTCTAGGATAAATATCCCCACATGCTTGAAGTGATTCTCATATGACAAATCCAAGGCCTTATTTCATCCCAGTTGGACTCCACTATATGGCTTCAAGTTTATCAATATCCTTTCCAAACTGTGGCATGCTGAAATGAATATAATAGTTGAGCTTTGATCTAAAAAAGGAAGACAATAGAGGGATTATCACACCCTTATTCTGGGAATTTATGTGTCTGTAATGAAACTTAATGAAGCATAGGATGGCATTAATTTTGTGGGATTCCATATGATATTATAGACTCATATTGAACATGCAGTCTTCACACACACACACACACACACACACACACACACCAGATTTTTAAAAATTTGTATACCTGTGGCTGCTTCCACAGCATATATACTATATATATATATAGAACATTATACTGATGAAATTGATTTTTTGACCCAAGGGGAAAGTGTTTTATATGTACTCTGAATGAAGTTTACCATATTAGATTCTGCACAATAAACTAGACTAACAAAATTATTTTGGGTCATATCTCTATCATTCAGTGTTTTAGTTATTTCTCCAACTTTGTGTCATCTTCAAATTTGGTAAGCATGCCATCTGTCCCTACATCTAAATCATATATGTGTGTGTGTTTATGTGTATATACGTATATATGTATTATAATATATATACACACGTACACATATGGAGCACAAAATTTATATAATATAGTATATATTTATTTCATGTGTTTAATAGCTAAACCCATATATGTATATATATATATATATGCACACATATATACCTGTATATACCGGAATATGTATATGCACAGACATATAACACAAATTCGATCCCTGAGGGCACTCTTTTGTAGACCTGCCATGCTGATATCAAATCATTACCCTTTGAGTCCAGATCTTTAATCAATTATTTATAGTCATTTTTCAGTCGTGTCTGACTTTTTGTGACCCCATTTGGGGTTTTCTTGGCAAAGATAGTGAAGCGGTTTGCCATTTCCTTCTCCAGCTTATTTTACAGATGAGGAAACTAAGGCAAACAAAGTTCAGTGACTCACACATTTAGTAAGTGTCTTAGGCCAGATTTGAACTCATAAAATGGGTCTTCCTGACTCCAAGACCAGTACTCTATCTACTGTGTCACCTATAAATTACCTAATTATATTAGCATATAGTCCATATTTTGGGAGGGTCCATAAAAATATTATGAGGTATTTTGCGATGATTGTCAGATTTATCCAAGCTTACTCTCTCTTGTCTTGTCTTGAATCTGCAACTATTTATGTATTGGACATTGGGCATCATGAACTGGATATTCCATAAACAACTTAAATGCAACATGTCCCAATCTGAACTCTGTTTCTTTGCCTTCATGCCCTCCCCCTCTTCCCATTTTCCCTGCTATAATCAATGGCATAACCATCTCCCAATCACCCAGTCTTGCAGCCTACGTGTATTCTTTGACTACTTACTCTTTCAAACCCCTTGTCCATCCAATTGTCAATCCCTGTCATTTTTACCATCGTAACATCTCTATTCTATGCATCACTTTCCTCTGACTCTTTCACTAACCTGGTGCAGGCCTTCCTCACCTCATCCCTGGAATCATGCAATAAACTTCTGCCAGGTCTCTCTGCCTCAAGTCTCTCCTCACTCCAATTCACTTTCCACTGAGCTGCCAAATTGATTTTTCCTGAAGCACAGGTCCAACCATGTCAGCTCCCTATTCAATGTACTCAAGTTTATTAACCCTAACCCTTTTCAGTTCATCCTTTACACTGCTGTCAAATTGATAATGACCCTGTTGACTCTTAAGTCAACAAAGTCCAATGGCTTCCTATTATTCCCATGATCAAATGTAAAATCCTCTGTTTTACTAATGCCCTTAACAATATCCTCATTCCCTATCTTTCTGGTTGTTATATACTTGACTCCCCTACCTATACTCTTTTTTCCCCTCTCTCAATAAGACTTTATTTTTTTATAAAAGTATTTCATTATTTTCCAGTTACATGTAAGGACAGTTTTCAACATTTGTTTTCATAGGATTTTTAGTTCCAAATTTTTCTCCCACCTTCCCTTCCCTGCTCCGTCCCCAAAATAAAAATCAATCTGATAGAGATTATATATGTACAATCACATTAAACATTTCTGCATTAGTCATATTGTGAAAGACAAATCAGAGGACAAGGGAAAAACCTCAACAAAGAAGGAAAAAAAACAGCCCCAAAGTCAAAACATTATTGTTCAATATGCATTCGGGATCCACAGTTCTTTTTTCTGGATGTGGAGAGCATTTTCTATTATGAGTTCTTTGAAATTGTTTTGGATCATTGCACTGCTGAGAAGAGCCAAGTCTATCACAGTTGATCATCATACAATGTTGCTATTACTGTGTACAATTTTCTCTTGGTTTTGCTCCTCTCAGTCAGCATCAATTCACGTAAGTCCTTTCAGGTTTCTCTGAAATCCACCTGCTCATCTTTTCTTACAGCACAATAGTATTCCATTACATTCATATACCACAACTTGTTCAGCCATTCCACAATTGATGGGCATTTCCTCAATTTCCAATTCCTTGCCATTACAAAAATAGCATCTATAAATATTTTTGTCCATGTGGATCGTTTCCCCTTTTTTATGATCTCTTTGGGGAAAAGACCTAATAGTGTTATTGCTGGGTCAAAGGGTATGCACATCTTTATAGCCCTTTGGGCATAGTTCCAAATTGTTCTCCAGAATGTTTGGATTACTTCACAGCTCCACCAACAATGCATTAGTGTTCTAATTTTTCCACACCTTTTCCAACATTTGTTATTTTCCTTTTTTTGTCATATTAGCCAATCTGATAGGTGTGCAGTGGTACCTCAGAATTGTTTTAATTTACATTTCTCTAATCTATAGTTTTTAGAGCATTTTTTTTTCATATGGCAATAGATAGCTTTCATTTATTCTTCTGAAAACTGCCTGTTCAAATATTTTGACCAATTGAGGAATGACTAGCATTCTTATAAATTTGATTTAGTTCCCTGTATATTTTAGAAATGAGGTCTTTATCAGAAATACTGGCTGTAAAAATTGTTTCCAAGCTTTCTGCCTCCCTTCTAGTTTTGGCTGCATTGCTTCTGTTTGTACAAAACATTTTAATTTAATGTAATCAAAGTCATCCATCTTACATTTCATAATATTCTCTGTCTCTTTGGACATAAATTGTTTTCCTCTCCATTGATCTGAGAGGCAAACAACTCCTTCCTCTCCTAATTTACCTATGGTGTCACACTTTGTGTCTAAATCATGTGCCCATTTTGACCTTATTTTGGTATATAATTTAAGATGTTGGTCTATGCCTAGTTTCTGCCATATTATCTTCCATCTTTCCTACCAGTTTTTGTCAAATACTGAGTTCCTACCCCAGAAGCTGGAGTCATTGGGTTTATCAAAGAGTAGATTACTATAGTTGTTTACTACTGTGTCTCCTATGCCTAACCTATTCCATTGATCTGCCACTCTATTTCTTAACCAGTACCAAATAGTTTTGATGACTACCTCTTTATAGTATGGCTTCAGATTTGGTACAGCTAGCCTGCCTTCCTGTGCCTTTTTTTTTTATTATTTCACTTGATATTCTTGACTTTTTGTTCTTCCAGATGAATTTTGTTATTATGCTTTTCTAACTCCATAAAATAATTTTTAGATAGTCTGGATGGTATGGCACTGAATAAGTAAATTAATTCAGATAGAATTGTCATTTTTATTCTATTAGCTCAGCCTATCCATGAGCAATTGGTATTTTCCCAATTATTTACATATACTCTTGAGTCTAGTGACACTGTCCTCCTTATTGTTCCTTGAACAAGATACTCCAACTCCTGACTCCATGAATTTTCACTGCCTATACACTATACTCCGTGTCTAGAATTGTCTCACCCCTCATTGTTTATCTCCTTGCCTTCCTAGCTCATGTTAAGCCCGGGGTAAAACTCTCTTTTACAGGAATCTTTTCTTCATCCACTTTAATGACAATGCTTTCCCTCTGTGTTCATCTTTGTTTACGTGGTGCCTCCCGACTGAGTCTTTGATTTCCTTGAAAGTGGGAATATTAGATGACAATCACCAGATCTGTTGTTGTTTTTCATTTTCACAATTCTTTGTGTCTCTGGGGATTAGTACAGTGTCTTAAACACACAATAGGTGCTTAAGAAATGCTCCTTGATTTGACTTACCAAGTGATTTTATAAACCAATTCATCTGTATCCCTCCTAAAATATGGCTCCCAGATCTAAACAAAATACTCTATATTTTTTATGAGCAAGGCAGAGATCAACAGGACTATAATCTCTCCAGTTCTAGATACTATGCCTTTCTTTTTCATTTGTTTGTAGGCAACAGTGGTCAAGTGACTTGCCTGAGGTCACACATCTAGTAAGTGTCTAAGGCCACATTTGAACTCAGGTCCTCCTGACTCCAGAGCTAGTACTCTATCCACTTCACCACAAAGCCCACCCACAATGCCTCTCAATGAAATATAAGCTATTTTGTCTGCCATATCATATTGCTAACAAATCTTAAACTTCAATATGGTCTACAAAAGCTCTATGATTTTTTTTAATGAACTGTAGGTAGCCATGCCTTCTTCATCTTTTATTTGTGAAATTAATTTGTTGAACCCAAGTGTAAGAAAGAACATTCCTTTCTATCAAATTTAATCTGATTGGGTTAAGTCCAATGCTCTCACCTTTCAGTTTCTTTTTGAATCCTGAGTCTCTTTCCAGATGGATAAGCTCTTCCTCTAAACTCAGTACCTCCTGCAAATTTGGTATGCCTTCTGCCAATGTCATTGCTCAAGTCACTGTTAAAAATGCTGAGTGACACTGGACCTAAATCAAGGTTCCTAAAGCATTCCGTTAAAAATATTTTAGCAAAAAAATAAAAATTAAAAAATGCGCTAGCAATTTGAAATGGAATCATTCATCATTATTTGGGGGCTTTTTAGACATTCAACCAATTCCTAAACCATCTAAATTTTTGTCATTTTATCTACTTGTTCAATAGTCTGCAGAACATTTTTAAAAAGAATAATATCATGATAGCAATTCTATTCTCTATTAAAAAAATTAAATTATTAAGAAGAAAAATGAAAATAGAAGGAAAGGAGGAAGAGGAGAGGAAGAAGAAAAAGATAAAGATGGAGAAAGATGAAGATTATTGAGATAATGACGATGATAAAAATGCTGGTGGTGATAAAATTGGAAATGAAGGAGGAAGAGGAGGATTTTCAATATAACAATAGAATTTTCATGTTATTTTCCTTCTAGCAATCCTAGGAGGTAGGTAGTGCAAGTATTTTTATATCTATCTTACAGATGAGGAAACTGAACCTTAAAGACTTGTCCAAATTCATATGGATATGAAACGTAAGAGTAGGTACTTGACCAGTCTTCTGACATCAAGTCCAATGTTGTGTTTTGCTTTATTTTCCCCAGTATGCCATATTGAGATAGTATTTAATTTAAAAGGGAATAAAAATCTCCTTTGTTCTGGTTTATTCCTTTGATTTTGTTTAGTCACTTTTTCTTTCATAGCTGAATCATGCAGAGAAGAAGCAGCCCTCAGTTTAATTCAGTTTTGCTTTATTAGGTAACTTCTATGTGCCATGCAGTATGCTAGGTGTCAGGTATACAAAGAAAAAGCAAAGCAAAATATGGAAAATGGTCCTTGCTCTCAAAGAGCTTACATTCTATTGCAATATACTATCAAGCATCTTTTTTTTGTATCCCCTTTTCATAGGGAGCGTTGTCATGGAAAGGTAATCTGAAAGGCTGAAGGAAGATAAGCTGAATAACCATGACATGGTGATCAGTGGATCTGAAATCAGCTGTTTGTTTCATTTTGTTTCTCTCTTCCAGTTAAAAGGAGAAAATTTCACACCAAAGCTTTAGCTGAATTCCTTGTTTTATTTAAAGAACTATGCTGGATGCTTCTGTAACCTGTCTTGCAAAGCTAAAACTCTGACAGAAGCGTGATGTCTAAATTAACGCCAGCCGCCCTAATCAAAGGTTATTTGCTTTACTGTTTAAACAGAGATTATTCATGGCATGGGCTGATGTGTTTTGATTTTTCAGCATGTCATCTATAAGATCACAGTGGAGATTTTAGCCTTGTGATAACCCCCTAAAAATAGAGGCACAAATTAGAAATGCTCATTGATTCCATTATAAATTGTCATTTGGAATCTGTGTGCTATCCTTTGATCTTGCCAGCACAAATCAAGTGACCCTGACCTTGGATATTCATTCCCTCAAGACAGCACATCCCTCACTCAATATCAACGCTCTTCAGTCCTTAGGCTTAATGGAGAGGTCATACATAATGTAGTGGAAAAAATGCTGGACCTTGTAGAGAACTTGGATTTGAACCTGGACTCAAATGATTCTCAACTGTGTCATTTGGGTCAAGGCACTTAACCTTCTTCTTGTGTACCAATTTCCTTCAAGTTCAGAGATATTTACGGTCAAACACTATTTTTTTTGAAATCCCGAGTGTCAGAATTATAACATATCTTTAATAAATTTCCCTTATTGAATTTGAACCAACAGTCTAACCTATCAAGACCTTTTTTGAATTCTACTCACACCTCATCTGCATGATTTACCCTCTGATTGGAGGGTAGAAGAGTGAAGAGCTCCTGCCCAAAAACTCTCTTTAAGGAGGGTGCCCATGCTAGCCTTCCATTCATTTCCCACATGACTGCACTCCATAGTGCCCTGGTATTCTCCCTTTACCTGCATTTTCTGTGTTGACCTCCCACGTTAAGTTCTGAGGGCAGATACTACCTCCCTTTCATTTTTGTATACACAGTGCCTGGAACAAAGCAAGTGATTAATAAATGTTGATTGGCTGACTTTCCTCACTTGTAGGCAGTATCAACTTCATAGAGATGCTGAATTGGACGACAGCATACATGTATACATGCATACATGCATATAGTATGTATATAGTGCATATGTCTGTGTGCCTGTAGGCATATGTGTGTACAGACATGCATATAACTTTGTTGTTGTTGCTGCTGTTGTTCTTTGACCTTTTGGATGATGTTATAACTTGCACTGAATTGAATTTAAGTGAGGGAGGTCTGTGCGAAGTCACCAACCTCTCTCTTCCAGAGCCATATGGGTCTAGTGGCAAGATATCCATCAGGATGACTAGAGATGGCCCTGGATGTTTGAGGCAGTTGGAGTTATGTGACTTGCCCAGGACCACACAGCTAGTAAGTGTCAGAGGTGAGATTTGAACTCAGGTTCTCCCACCTTCAGGGCCACTACTCTATCCACTGCACCACCTAGCTGCCTCTATATATACTTTTTAAAACTGGATGAACTAGTTAAATGTCAGGCATATGAATTCATTGTAATAGGGAGTTCTCAGTAAGTCCATTTACCAAATCAGGACAATACCCGTTTTGGAACCTAGAGTCTTAGAGATTTGTTTAGAATTAGTAGAATTAGTAAGGAACTTCATAACTTCCCCAGGGTTGTATAGCAAGTATGCCTATTAAAGAAGACTCGCACCCTGGACTTCCTTAATCTGAAAATGGCTACCACTTCTCCTCTCCTTCCTTTCCTCTCTCTTTTCCTATCCCTCTCCATCCTTATTGACTAAATATTTTCCAAGGATTTAGAGAGGAAAGAGATCTTATTTGGACCAGCCTCATTGTTTTACAGATAACGAAACTGAAGCCCAGAGAAGGGAATTGTTTTGCCCAAGGCTACACAAGTAGCAACTATCAGGGCTGAAATTGGAACCCAGGTCTTCTGATTTCAGATCCAATGTTCTTTGCTTCTTGGTGCCCTGAGTGACTTCTTTATCTCCCTCAGGTTCAAAATGAATAAATCCCTTGCTTGGCAGCTTTGACTTCCCTCCCATCTCTCCTTGTTTTCAGACAACCCTCTGGCAGCTCTGATTTTGCCTGCCTGTCCTCTGTTTATTAAATAATATATAAACAGCCCCCTTCAATTCTCTTTCCCTGCCAGGAGCAACTACCTAAAGTATATCTTTTAAAAAATAGCAATGGAAACCAAACCAACAAAATAAGTCCCTCTGTAAATCCATGTCCTGTGGAATTGTAACAGCATGATGTGGGGTGAGGCAGGAGTGTCATGAAATTGGATAAAAACAAAACTTTGGTCAAATAGAATCACTATGAGCAGTAGGAAATGGAGGAGAATGGAATCTAGACCTGACACTTATTGTAATAATCTGTCCTAAACCACAGAACCAGAATTGTAAGGTAGTCCAACCCTCTCATTTTACAGATGAGGAAATTGAGGCAGAGAGAGGGGAAGCAACTCCCTCAACATATAGTATGTGGCAGAGCCCCAAATTGAACTCAGGTCCTTTGAATATACAGCATTCTTTCCACAGGCTGTTTTCATATAAAAGCAAAATACAAAATCTGACAAAGTACCATGAATATATTTTTTACATAATCCAACATTGCAATACAAAATATTTAGAGATTGAAGGTTCCAGAGGGATCATCAGGTTCAACTCTTTACAATCCAGAGAGGAAAATGACCCTTTCCCTCACCCCCAAAGAGAAATGACTTAGTCAAGGCCATACACAAAGGCAGGACTTAGATGCAAACTCAAAGCTCACAAATCTAGACCTAGAAAACATCAGAAATCATGTAGTCTAGTACCCTCATTTTTTCAGATTAAAAAGAAAAAAACAACAACTAAGACCCAGAGGTATGAAATGATTTTCCCAAAGTCACACAGTTAATAAGTATGAGAGGTAGAATTTGAAATCAGTGCCCTTGATTCCACAGCCAGTGTTCATTAGTGACACCACATGTAAGACTCTTTCCATAGCATTGCATTTCCAAAACCATTCTTCCCAGTCATGGAGTATGTCCCATCATTTTACAGATGAGGAAAGTTACATGATTTGCCTAATGTCAAAGAAATGTTAAGTGGTACAGCCATGTTCAAAATCAAGGTCCCTTGACTCCAAGTCTAGCTCTTCTCCCCACTGAACTCTAACATCCTCTATAATGACTCTTTAACGTGACCCAGAATGGCGAGTCAGCATTTTTTTATTTACGCTGCAATGCTACAAGCAAGTGAATGGGTACAGGGATGTCCCCTAGCTTATTTCAATACAATGAATCCAGAAGAAAACAGTGCTGAGTTCACCACAGAGACTGAGACCTCCACATACTTCATTTGTCTCCCAGGAATGATTGATTTCTCTTACAATTTTGCACCACTGATGCAGAAGTTGTGAGGAAGATGCAGTGGGCTATTGGGCCAGCATCATCAGGTTTCCCACCCCTCCCAGGGATAAAGAAGGAAAGCTCAGCTGTGGAAACTAAATGGCCTGCTTCCCAGGACAAAGCAATGGCTTTCCTTGCGGGTCCCATCAGCCTGTAACACTTTTATAGCATCCTTATGGGTGCCTTGAGCCCCATAAAATCTAAGCAATAGAAGTTGACATGTCTTCTTTAAAAGAGGTATCACGTTCTTAAAAGTCCTACAGCATCAGCAGCAGAACAAAAGTCATGTCACCAGAGAACATTATCCAGTATTGTTTGGGACTCCTACTCACACCCCTCCTGGTGTCATACAAATAAATGAGTATGGCACCTCATTGCAGTAAGACATCATTTTTTTCTTCCGACAAATGAAGGTTAAATAAGTCAGTGGTCTTCAAGTAAGAAAGCTGAGATCATGTGCAGGCCACACTTCACAATGCATATTTTACTGTATATATAAAATCAGACCAAGGGTGAGGAGGTTTATTAGGGAATAAAAAACTACCTTTATGAGCTACAATATTTCATCCTTGAGTCAATCATGCTGTAACAAGCATCAAACACAAGAGGTAAAATGAAGTGGAATGTTGAGGGATGGGGAATTCTCTATGGGCTTTAGCCTGGCCTTCGTTGGGCCTTTACAAATAAACAACCACCAAAAAAGGAAAAAAATAAAGCAACAATACCAACAATAATTCTGCCCACACAGTTAACCACTCAGAGCCAAAATTGGAAGGTCAGCTTCCCCAAAGGACAAACAAATGCAAATGTTGCCTGGTCTATTTTAAAAGTGAGATGGACAAAGCAGAAAAAGGATTCTGACTGTCGGAATATTACTGTTGCTTCTAGTAAGAATCACTCCTAATTTGCTCCCCCATGCCTTTCTCTGACACATTCAATCTCCCTCTTTCTTAGAATAGTATTATTGCCCTGAGGTAAGTGTCATAGACCCAGAGATGTATGGCCCAGGATTTGTTTCCTCTCCTGAGCCTTGGTCACAACCCAAGATATGCTACTCTGTCCTCCACCATCACCACCACCCAAGTGCTAATTGGAGAAGGCCATTGGGAAAGAAAAATGGAAGTCAAAACGAGGGGAAAATAAATGAACCATATCTTGCAAAAGGGTGTTATTTATTCTCTCCAAGACTTATTCACTAGGGCTGTGAATCCTGAGCAAAGGGAATTCAGTGCAGTATGTATCCTCGGGTTACTGTTTTGTTAAGTGCTGCCCAAAAAGTGCCAATCAAGGGGAGAAAGTGATGGGTATCCCAGAAAATTTGGAGGAATCCAAATCGAGTTGTTTGTCTTCTTTCTCAAGGCAACCTAATAGTGATTAGATGTGGAAGGGTGTGGATGAGAGAAGAAATCTACTGACATGTTAGTCTGGCATGGGATGCCTTGCATTACTTGTCTCTCACCCACTTCCCAAGCCTTATTTCATGTTATTGCCTTTGTGCCATAGGCATTTACAACCAGCAGTTTTTTAGTGGTCCCTTGATCTTGCCCAGTGTTCCTCATCATATTATTGTCTCTCCCTAAGAGAGAATATTCCTTCCCATTTTATTCTTGTGCAAGTCCTTTTCTATTAAGGCCCAAGTAGGGTACTGCCACTTCTGTGACACTTTTTCTCTTCCCCACCCAGGGAATAAGTATTACTCCTCCTCCTCAAATTTTCTTAAAAACTTTTGTTTCAATTTCTCTTTTGTCCCTTATAAAGCAAAGGGATTGGAACAGATAATAAGCTATTTTATTTCCTTCTCATTTGTGTACAAAAATCCTATGTAGACTATAAATCCCAGAGGGCAGAAACAAAGTGGTTTGTTTGTTTTCCAACTTTGTGCCCTAGCTTCTAGTACAATTTTTTGCACATATGAGGCACTGAATATATATTTGTGAAGTAAAGTAAATTTATTATTCTTTTTTGAGGGGTGGTCACTTTAAGTCCAGAACAGAGGCCACATTATAATCAAGGTCACTTCCCAGCCTTTTCTGTATCCAACTCTCTGGTCTAGCTTTTGGTAGAAGAAAATGGAACTCATCCCCATGAGTATGGCTTCTCCAAGTAAGACCAATTCACAGGGGGCAGCTAGGTGATGCAGTAGATAAAGCACCAGCCCTGGATTCAGGACTATCTGAGTTCAAATCCGGTCTCAGACACTTGACACTTACTAGCTGTGTGACCCTAGGCAAGTCACTTCACCCCCATTGCCCTGAAAAAAAAGACCAATTGACCAATTCACAGAATCATAGAATTAGAGCTTGAAGTGATCTTGGAGGTGATCTAGTCCTATTATCTCATTATATAGATGCAGGACCTGAGGTCCAAAGAGGTAAAAATACTCTTTTAAGTTGGTACAGGTTTTTATGTGGAAGATGTTGGAACTAGTCATCAATAACCACTCCATAAGTTGTTAAATGTCTGTTGTGTTCCATGTGCTAGAATGCAGACATAGAAATAAATCTTTCCCTTCCTTACAGTCCAACTGAAGAGATGACATTAACATGTACAAAAGCCAATACAAGATGATATCTTCTGGGGAGAGTTGAAGACACCAGGCACTGTGGGTATTAGGAAATTGGTGATTGGACCATTTGGGTGAGGTGATCACCTGGTCACTCAGAAAGGGTGCATGAGTTGACCTTTGAAGGAAACGAGGGATTCTAAAGTGGCAGACAATGAGGAGAAAGTACATTCCAGACTGGGTAAAATAGCCAATGCAAAGTAATAGAAATGAGAAGTGGAATGTCATAGGTAAAGAAGAGAAAGATGGCCAGTTTGTCTCGACTACAGAGTCTGAATGGGGACTAGTCTATGACATGGCTGGGGGTTGGGGTAAATTAGAGCCAGGTTGTGGAGGGCTTAAAATGTCAAACAAGAGAGGTTTTATTTGGTCCTGGAAGTAATAGGGAGCCAATGGAGTTCATTGAACAAGACGCTCAAACCCAGATCCTCAGGTGGTGAATCTCTCTCTCTCTTTTTCTGTTGTACCCCAGTGCCTTTGATGCACGGGATTGCTCAGATACTGCTGAAGAGCATTTTGTAACCTCATTATAAATAGCTCATTGAGTCAGCATCCACACTTACGTGGTATAAATGAAATGATAAATGGGGAAGAGTTTAATTAGCCATAATGTGCCTTAGTAACTTTCTGGAATGATGAACACTAGGAAATAGTATCTATTAAAATTAGGTAGGGGGCTTTACAATATCAATAAGAGATATAATGAGTTTCATCTTTGTAGAATTAGCAATTTTGGTTGCATTTACATGTGATTTTTTTTATTTGTTAAAGAACTAAATGTACTATATTGCAAATGTGATGCATCTAATATAAAACTGGAGAAAATAGAAAGACAGCATGATTTGGGGAGGGGGAGAGGGGACAAAAATGGGCTATATGCGATAGAAATGTTTTAGCTCCACAGAATGCCTTCAGCCTACTTTTCTAGGAATTGTGCTACATTATTTTCTCTACATATATTACCCTTCAGCCAAACTGACTTGGTTACTGCTCTTCCAACTCAATGTTGTAGTTCTTGCTTCCAGCCAGTTCACCCCAATCCCCTTAACATGCTCCTCACTCAACTCTTCTTTTATAACCTTTAATTCCATTCAAGACCCAGCTCATGTGTCTTCTCTTAATGGGATCCATTTCAGATCTCCTTAGTTCTCCTTCATGCTCTCTCTCCTCAAATTGTATCTCTGCATACCTACTTCAGAATGAGGCAAAGCGGATGAGTAAAAAGATGCCACATTTGTAGTTAGAGGACCTGAAATCCAGTTCCAACTTTGCCATTTATTTCCTCTATGGACTGGGACCAATCCTTTAACTTCTCTGGGCCTCAGTCCCTTCGCTTATAATATAAGAGAGTTGGACTAAATTACTTCAGAGGTCCCTCCAACTCTGAAATGATGAATATAAGAACCTTTGCTGTATCTTGCTAAATCAATAAAATGTCCTTAAATATAGGGAGTAGGTTTTGTTTTTATTTTCTTTGCACTCCCACATAAGAGTTTGCTTAATAATTGCATACTAGAGTTGCTTAATAATTGCTCATTGGTTTGGATTATCTGGGGATGTAAAGAATGTCCAATTCCTAAAGTACTGTCAGGGGTGTCATGGCATTTCCAGTTCCTCATCAAGGGCAGAATTCAGACCCTTGTAACACCTCAGAGGCCACTTGAAAAAAAATTACAGTGTCATTCACTGAATCAACTTTCCCTTATATCCCTTCCTCTCCCTCCCCAACTGAAGTATCTCCATCTCCCTGACTCTTAATCACTTCAACAACTGTTCTGAGAGTAGCCTGGGAAAGAACAACAGAAGTTGGAGAGGACAACTGGGAATTCCTTGGTAAACAGATTAGAAAAGTTTTCTTTGTTTGAATCAGAATTTGATTAATAATGTATTTTTTGCCATAAGATGACTTGTTACTCTTTCTGATAAAAAGAAGCCCTGGCTCTACCCTTGGATATCTCTCTTTGAGACAGAAGGAAGATTTTCAGATGTCACCACCGACAGCAGGGATGAACAGCTGTTCCCCACATAAGCTTATATTAGAAACCTTTCTCTATGGAAACCTACCTATGCCCCTGAGTATAACTTTGAGTGTGGCCCTGGAAATGTATTATACTGAAGCATTGTCTGGGCCAGATGGTTTAATTAAATGCATTTATTTATTTATATTCTGCTGCCAAATTCTAGAAATGTACATGAATTGATACACAAAAAAGATGGTTTTTAAAAAAGTTGAAATAAATGCTGATATTAATTTAGAGCTATTTGCCACAAGTGGCTTCAGCTTGCATGGGAATTTTCAGAATCTATTAGGATATGCTCAATAGAAATCTGGGAGGTAATGAGTTATCTCTCTGTGGAGTCACATCAGTTTTTGTTTTGTTGGGGGGAAAGTGATGCAATAAACGTACCAAATGGATTTTTGGACTATTCAATTGGTCCACCAAAATAAAGAATGTTGATGTTGAATTGACAAAGATGGTGTGATCTAGGTATGAAGAAATTAGAGGAGAGTGTGGAAAAAGAGAGGGGAAGAGAAAGGAGAAGATGGGGGAAGATTGCTGTTTCATCTTCCTAAAGTTTGGGGATTTTTTTTTGAAGAAATTTTAGACGTCCCAGTTTATGAGGTCCTTGTTAATTTCTTTGGTGAAATGTCTTAGAATTTTATGCTAATGTGATCTTGCTGATTTCAATGGATATAAATCCATGTCTTTCTGTTTTATGATCAGTTCTTCCAAATTATATGTAGCAGAGAGAACCATGTGTTTTCACAAGTATAGATTCTTGTGAATGGGGGGAATTCATGAATGGAGGGGAGTCTATTCAATACAAGATATTTCTTAAGCTTTTACAATATGTGAGGTGCTGGGAATACATAAAACAAACAAACAATAAAAACAGCCCTCTCCCTGGAGGAGTTTCCATTCCACTAGAGGGAACCAACATTGACACAGATGACTATGAACAGAAAAAACAGATACAAATAAATATAAAATGACTGGAGAGTGGGGGGTTAAAGATATCAACTAGGAGAATGGGGGCATAGTGAGAGAAGCACTAGATTTGCCATCAAAAGACCTGGGTTCAAATGCGAGCACTTCCATTTTCTACCTGCATGACTTTGGGCAAGGTATGTCCCCTTACTGGTACTCATTTTCCTCTTCTGGAAAATAAAGGTATTGAAATAGCTGACCTCTGAACCCACAATGTGAAGAAGCGTTTTGGTTCAAAACCCACCTCCATACTTTGTCCTCTGTAAGATTGATGTGGAACCCTGGTATTATTCATTTGGATAATGAATGATTTCTAGCCACATATTTGCATGGTATGACTTGCAGTGGTCATCCAGATGCCCAAAGGTCATGGCTCTGAAATGTCCAAGTATCCATATTGGGCCTGAAAGACAAGTTAGCAACAGAGAGAAAAAGCCACTGGTGGCAGACGTCAGATTTAATCGCCATCCAGTTTGGATGGCCTGTATGTTAGCTGGTGACGTATACACAGCCTATCTGTAATACTCTAGTGCACCGGTTTATGCCCCGAAGCATCAGATTGACTTACCTTCATTATCTCCTCTCCTGTGGCTCTCATGATGCTATGAAATTATCCAGCCCATTTTAAATCCAGAGATAAGATTTATTTGGCAGTAACAAGGATCAAGCCTGTACATTGACTGCAGGTTGTGAGAGATGGAATTCCTTTTAGGTTGGTTTTGTGCTTGCTGTCCCCTTAATTTTAACTTGGCTCCTATTACTCCAATGCTGGATCCTGGAATGCTGTCACAATGATAGTCTGGGGATGTTTCCTATAAATTAATGGTCACATGATGGAAATCACTTCTCTGCCTGATCTGGTAGTCTGCCTCTTATTCACATTTATTTTTATTCTTGTTTTTTTTTGTTTTTATTTTGTTTCAGATGGATACATGGTCTCATCATTCTACCTCCCAATGTAGACATTCCTTTAGCTGATTCATATTAAACACCCTTCTCTAATTTAGTCTCTCAGATCTCCAAAGAGATTACATAACTTGCGTAAATTGCGGAGCTACTATATGTCAGGTAGAGGAATTGAACACAGTTCTTCCCACCCTATACCTTTGGGGGGGGGGGTTGCAGTGAAAATGGAATCTGAAGACCTGGGATTAAAACCTCATTTTCCTTCTTAGGTACCAAGGTGACTGAGGGCAAAACATATCATTTCTCTGGACCTCAGTGTCCCTATCTTGTAAATTGAGGGGCCTTTTGTTGATGAGGTATGGGGAAATGGGCACAGAGAAAAGTTTCTTATGATTTCGGATGCAGTTGATTTATTTGGCTTGTTTTACTGATCTTTCTTTCTTTCTTCTTCTTCTTCTTTTTTTTTTTTTTTGATTCCTCACAAGGGAAAACTCAAAGGCTTGGGGAGAAATATTTTCGGAAATGAAGGCAACATGTGATGCAAAAGAAAAAGGCATCAATAAAGCTTTATTTCTTAAAGAGACCTGTGATTTCATTAGCATAGGGAACTCCCACTGAGGGAATTATCATTCCTGATTCAAATGAGCATAGAAAGTGCTTAGAATTTTCAGAGTCATTTGAGCATTTAAGATGACTTGTTCAAAGCCAAACAGCCGGTATGTGTCCAAGGTAGCACTTAAATCTAGGCCTTTCTGAGCTGTGTGACCCTGGACAAGTCACTTAATCCCAATTGCCTTAAACATTTGGGACCATCTCCAGTTGTCCCGATCTATATCTTGTCACTGGACCCAGAAGGCACTGGAAGAGAGAGTGAGACTGGTGATCTTGCACAGCCCTCCCTCACTTAAATCCAATTCAGTGAAAGTCATGACATAAACCCAAAGTCATGGTCCTCTTCAAGAACGAAGATCAAAGAACAAGTGTTTCCAAACACTGTGTTGCCTCTCCAAGAAAACTAATGTAGTCTGTATAAACTCAGCCCAGCTCTCACTTGCACTGATGGGTCAGGTCCCTCAGAGAAAGGATATCTCTTTCCCTGCAACACTCTAGGGATGCCCTTAAGGGACTAGGTGTGTCTTTCTCTAATGCTCTTGCCTCAAACCTTCATTCTTATATGTTAATTCAAGTTTCCTGTATATATGCTCCTGTATATTCTCCCCAGAATGACTCACCAGTAATTGGTTTCTCAGTATCATTGAACTAATTAACATTTATTAGGTTTTTCAAGGAATTATTTATTGAAAAGATAGCAAGCACAGTTCTTGTATTTCCCCCTAACATATGAAGACTTTGTTGTTCAGTCATTTCAGTCATGTTCAACTCTTCGGGACTCCATTTGGGGTTTTCTTAGCAAAGATAGTGGAGTGGTTTGCCATTTCCTTCTTCAACTTAATTGACAGATGAGGAAACTGAAGCAAACAAGGTTAAGTGATTTACCCAGGGCCAAACAGAAAGTGAGTAAGTATCTGAGACCAGATTTGAACTCAGGAAGATGAGTTTTCCTGACTCCAGGCCCAGAGCACTATCCACCTCATTGCCCCTAATATATGAAGACATTTCAGCTCTGGTGATAACATTGGTGCATAGGAAAAGTGAGCTCAAGCTTAAAACAGTTTCTACAAAGTTTCTGCCATACTCAATACTATATTCTGAGTTCAGCATAGTTTATAGGTGAGTTTCTTCTTGTAGGACCCTCTGTCTTCCTTAAAAGGTCAATTTACCTATGTATTGGGTCTTGGCCACTCGTCAGGACCACATTGGCCAAGCATAAACTCTGGTCTGGACGACTCTGGCTCCCAGACCACTAGCGACTTGCTCCACTGACATTTAGAAAACCATACCATCTCATCCTAGTCTGCAACTTCTTCACCAATAACAGGAAAGAATGGACACAACAAGACAGAAACAACAGAACGGTCGTACCATGTGGTGATGGCTCAGGTAGGAAGATAGAGATACAAGGCTTTTCTGTCATTGTGGGCTGAGAGCAGTTCTTATGTCCTCATTTGAATGCAGCCAGACAGGAAGGAGAAAACATGGCCATTAAGTGACTTTTGGGTTTTTTTTGTTTTGTTTTGTTTTGTGTTTGTGAGGCAATTGGGGTTAAGTGACTTGCCCAGGGTCACACAGCTAGTAAGTGTCAAGGGTCTGAGGCTGGATTTGAACTCAGGTCCTACTGAATCCAGGGCCAGTGCTCTGTCCACTGTGCCACCTAGCTTCCTGCATTAAGTGACTTTGGAAAGCCCTCCCAATCCCAGATCAACAGTCAATCAAAAGTCCATTTCTTCATTACACAGGGAGTAGACCAGACCAGAAAATAGTCGTACCTGTATACCGTATGAGCTGAATGTGTTCATTAGGCCTGGCCTTGGTCAGTCTGCCATTACTCTAAAGTGAAGTAAAGGGGCAGCTAGGTGGTGCAGTGGATAGAGCACTGGCCCTGGAGTCAGGAGGACCTGAGTTCAAATCCATCCCAGACACTTGACTAGCTGTGTGACCCTAAGCAAGTCACTTAACCCCAACTGTCCCACCAAATAAATAAATAAATAAACTAATTAATTAATTAATTAAAATAAAGTGAAGTAAAAATAAGTTAAATTAAATTAATGTGGGGGGATGAACTAACTGGACTCTAAACCCCTTTTAACTCTGTCTTTAATTATTTCATTACTTTCATTCTGCACTCTTTTGTTTATTTTTAAGTTAGACCTCCCTGCATATTGCCCGGCATATCATCGGGATGACCAATTCATCTTCCAGCCCACATAAGTCCTGTGATTTAACCTTCCAAATGTCCATTCCCCCCAATCAGTGCACCAAATGTAGCTCACACAGTTGTCCACGACCAGAGAGAATTGGATATATCCTGTATGGTTGTCAAGGAAACCACATAAAATCAGTTGGCAGCATTATTGAGAGTCATGTGTTGCTGATTTTTTAAATATATTAATACCTACTTATATGTTCATAAATCATGAGCCTTGGAAGTATTTGTCACGTAAGAGACAAGTGAGATCCTTTTGTTCCATCACACACTGAAGACCCACACATAGAGATAATATTTCTTTGACACTGAAAGCTCAATGTGTTTCTTTCTAGAGTGATTAGATTTCATACCTATAAGTCCTTTTTCTCCTTGAAGGGACTTCATTTGAGGGTTGTTCCTGAGTAAGATGTGGAAGAAACTGTTATCAGGCTAAGGGAAGACATGTTTTACTTATTATTATCAGTTGGGCTTGGCCTTGGAAAAAGAACCATGTCTCCTAACTTCCCAGACAGAATTCTGTTCAATAGAGCATATCCTCTTCAAGTTTGTTCAAGTAATCAAGCCATCTCTAAGCACTTATTAAGTTACTGCATTAGTGAACCAGACACTGTGTTAAGAGATGGGATACAGAGACAAAGTCAAAGTAATCCCTACTCTCAAGAAACTTACATTTCTAACACCGAAGGTTGTCAATACAAAATTGACAAACTGGCTCCTAGCAAGTAATCCATGCAATTTAATTCAAGAAGCATGGCTTGTTGAAGCAAGGCAAAATTTAACAATAATAATAAATATTATTATTGTTGTTATTGTTATAAACCATGCTAATAATCTGCATTCTTATGGATACTTGGTTTATAGTAAGCATTATTTTTTAAAATTTTCTTGAAATTTAAGTTGACCTTAGATTTAAAAATATAAGGGACCTTAGAGTATTTCTAATCTTAATACCCTCAATAGGAAAGATATTCAATAGAGGGAGAATTTGACTTAAACTGTGTGGAGCCTTAGTTTTGTAAGAGGAGGAGAAAGCGTGGATTGAGTGCACTCCAGGCAAGGACCCTTGAAGAAAACAATGAGATGGAAGATAGAATGTATGTTTCATTGGAGGGAGTTGGGGAATTTGAGAAGGGAATATAAGTAGACCAGTTTGACCTTGTGAATTGCTAATTATTTTGACTAAAAGCAAAAAGAAACCGGAATGTAAAAATCTCTTAAGTAACAAATAAAGATGCTTGTATTTTAATCTAGGTGCTATAGAGAGTTACTGATATTTCTTGATAGAGATTGACATGGCTAGGCCTACATTATTTAGAGAATTATTTGGGGAAATATGCACATAAACATACACATATGCATAATATACATAATATACATAATATACATATATATATACAAGTATATATATATGCATGTATATGTAAGTATAAAATATATACATATATTTTGCAAAGTGCTTTGTTTATATTTTCTCATTTGATTATTATAATAACCCTAATAAGGTGGGTGTTATTACTAAGGATATGTATGTTTACATTTATATGCATATATATAAACAATCATATACTCCTGGATATATGTGTACACACACACACTTAAATAATATATACAAATATATGTTAAAATGAGTAAGTATGTGTATACACATAGACACATACATAGAGATATAGATAGGAGGATACACAGAGAAAGAGAGAGAGAGATTTGCATTTTTCAGTATAACCATACCAGAACAAAGAAAAAATATTATACAAAGAACAATGTTGTAGTAAGTGCATCTTATAAGTATACCATATGATCTCACTATAGATCCTCACTTCTCTGTCTAAAGAAAGGAGCTATATTTCATGATCTCTTCTCTGTGGACCAAGTTTGAATATTGCAACTGGTTGGCAGTCTGATAGGAAAATTGTTTCCACAGCTGGATGAAGGATAAATTAGAAAGGGGTTAAACCAGTACCAGGGAATCCAATCAAGACACAGTTGCAAAGGGTTAGGAGAGAGGAGACAAGGCCATGAACTAGGGCCATGTAACTGTGAGAGGAGAGAAGGGAACAGATGTGAGACATACTGTGGAGGTGGAAATAACAAGACTTGGTAAGTGATTGGTTAGGAAAGTGACCTCGCTTGAGAGGATTCACCATGAGCACAGGCTGCATTACCACCCTCTGGGCATTGCACTATACTCAAGCCTTCCCTTCATCCAAACTAAAATGAATGTGGGGAATGGACAGATAGACCTCACCTCTGAAAGAAGACTCCAAATTCAGTCCTTAACTGTCTCTGGTAAAATTATCTCCAGTGCTACTAATTGATGTTACATTCAGGAAATTGTAACATGTTCCCACTGCATATGAGGCTGGATGCTGGGGAAGATATAATGTTTAGGTCAGACATTGCCCTTACCTCCTCAGGGCTATCAGGTATTAAAAGCAGCTAGATTGTAGCGAGGATTTAGTAGTGCATTTGGAGTCAGGATGACCTTAGTTTGAATCTTTCCTCAGAAACTTAGTAGTTGTATAACCCTGGGTAATATACGCTATGTCTTAGCCTCAGTTTCCTCATCTATAAAATGTGAATGGTATTCACTGAACCTTGTCTACAAAAATAGGGTAAAACCTACCTCAGAGTTATAAGAATCAAATGAGAAAATATATGGAAACTGATTCATAAACCTCACAATGCCATATATGTATTCAACATAATGTTGGCTGAAACATTTTGTTAGGTCAAGCCACACAAATCTTCCTTGGACTTTGAAGATCATAGGTTCATAGATTTTGGAGATGGAAAGGACCTTAGAGGTAATTAAACCCAACCGCTTCATTTTACTGATAGAAATTTGAGCCCCAGAGCGGTTAAGGGACTCACACAGCATATAAATGTCTGGGGCAGAATCTGAACCCAATGCTTCCTGATTCAAAGTGCTTTAATCTCTCTTGACTCTTAAGATTTTTATCAGTTTCCCTGGATAATATTTATTGACTGAGACTAATTGATATCAAATTATTTATAGTTTCAATTGAATCCATAAGCAGGAAATGACAAGTGTTATTCTCTCTTTAAATGAGGATAGAGTGACCTTGGAGTCTCTAAAGCATACTGGTTTGTAACAAATTCTCAATTTCCCAGGAAGTCACAGCTATGGGTGGGTACAGGCACGCATATGTGCACACACACACACACACACACACACACACACACACACTAATGGAGGAGGATTTCACAAATTAGCAGGATAGTAGAATTCAATGGATGAGCAAAAATGACTCCCCAGTTTCTGAAATCATAATAAAGGGCTAGCTTTCTAACTCACAAAATGTTCAAATGTCATTGGGAAAATTTGTTACACTGGTGGCAGTCTTAATAGAGAAATCAAAGAGTAAATAATTCAAGTCAATTCAATCTTATTTTTAAAATATCAGATTGATCACTAGACATTAATTAGTATATTGCTGCATCAAAATAAACAATAACTGTGAAAATATCCAATTGGCTACTGGACATTAATTAGTGTCAATATTTAAGAGTTATTGTGTATATTGATGTACGTGAAGTCAACCGAGTGAAGATATTTATAGCTTCCAAGGAGGCTGATAGAGGGGTCAATTTTCCCATATATTTAAAAGAAGAGGGGCAGCTAGGTGGCGCAGTGGATAGAGCACCGGCCCTGGAGTCAGGAGTACCTGGGTTCAAATCCGGCCTCAGACACTTAACACTTACTAGCTGTGTGATCCTGGGCAAGTCACTTGACCCCAATTGCCTCACTAAAAAAATAAAAAAATTAAATAAATAAATAAAAGAAGAGCAAGTACATTCTGGCTAACTCTCAGAGCCAGACAGACTACATCTGTCCCTCTGGGTTCTAGAGTATACTATAGGTTCTTGAAATGTCTCTCCTCTACTGCCATTGAATCAAGCCCCCACTAGTTCAACCCCTTTCCTTCCTTCCCTGCCCCATTTATCTACCAATTTAACTACCTAATATTTAAGCAGTTTCATTTAAGTACCTAACATAAATTAGTTTTACCAACGGATATTTCCTTCAAAGATATAATGATAACAACAAAGTACATTTTCTCCAATTTCTTTGCTGTATACTTTCTCCTATACTGCTTCAGTCTCTGGGGGAAGGGGGGAGCCAGCTCACTCTTAGCTCAGTTCTTACATAGTATTGGGCAGCTAGATGGTCCAGTGGATAAAGTGCCAGGCATGGAGTCAGGAAGTCTTATCTTCTCAAGTTCAAATCTGGCCTCAGACACTTACTAGCTATATGCCCCTGGGCAAGACACTTAAGCCTTTTTTTGACTCAGTTTCCTCATTTGTAAAATGAGCTGGAGAAGGAAATGAAAATTCACTCGAGTATCTTTGTCAAAAAAAAAACAACAAGAAAAAAAATGAGTTTGCAAAAAGCTAGGACATGGCTGAAATTAATCAATAGCAAATACATAGCATTGATCCCAACAAATTCATATTCAAAGGTCACAACAGTGCTAGATGAGTCATTCATTGCCCCAATGGAGCTAGGGTACCAAAACCTATGTCTTGTTACTTGGGGCATTCATGCTACACTGGATGCGAACTCAAACTCTGAGATGCCACATGTCTTCCTGACCTATTAAAACTCACAAAACCATAGGTGTCACAGTCTTCAATTAGAATATGGAGGAACAGACTCAAAGACCATTAATGGAGGCCCTCTATCAGGGCCACGTGCCCTCAGAGTGGAAAAGGCCCACAGGCATTTTACCTCCCAGAATTGCCTCTCATTATCCACCATGAGAGGCTTAGTCATTGAGCTCCCCAGGATCACTGATGAAAAGTTCTCTCACAGAGGTGACTCAGCTTTTTAAAAGATTCCTCCACTTTCTGACTATGTTGCCAATCAGAAAAGGCTACCCCAAGACATGACAAAAGGCTACCCCATGTCAGACATGACAATATGCCCATGTGTGATTTACAATATCTTCAAAGCTCTTACACTCTACGTTATCTATCACCCACTTCCCAGAAGTGGGGTCCTCATCCTCTCCACATGGAAAAGTTGTATCAGCATAGCAAGCTAATGTACTCTTGGCATATAACAGGTCTCTGTTCCAAGAGTTTTAAGAATTGGGAAAAATCTAAAAATCAAATGCACCTCTCAACACCAATTTTTGACAATTCAAATTATTCTCATTTGTATATTTTCTGCTCGTGACAAATTAATCTACTTACTGTTTCCCAAACTAAACAATTTCCTTTGCCCAGGCAACCCCCATGCTAAATATGTCTCACCTTATCCCATTTTATAGAAACCTTAGTTTCTACCTAGGCTTAGTTTGGGGCTCTCCTAAAGCACTTTCCCTGAACCTCTTTGAGATTAGGCACCTCTTCTTTCTTAGATTGTATTGTGTTTGTCAGTTTAGATATTGTACCTCCATTGTAGAACATAGATTGATTTAAAGGAGGAAATGTCTTCATATCCTCAGTGCCTAACAGAGTGTTTTGATATTAGTAAGTACCTAATAAATGTTTACTCAATTCCATTTGACATCCTCTAACCCTGTCCCCACACTACATCTTTTCATCAAAGAGCTAAGATTTAGAGTGCAGTGGATATTCATACTATAGGAAAATGTATCTTTTCATTCATTGAAAGAAATATATCACCCAGAAAGGGTGAGGAAACATGAATATAGTTAATAACACATAGTACCTTGCCATGACACTCATAGGATGGATTATGACTTGTTGATCTTATCTAATAATGGGCCATGATATCTCCTTCTGGAAAGTGGGGGAAAAGGACAAAGAGAGTAAATGATAATCAAGTTAACTCTCAAAAATGACAGTCATTTTATGACTTCAGGCTTTGTTTGGAAATCTCTATTATTTCCTTATAGGACATTGGTTTTAGCCAATATCTCTGTGATTTTGATAGCCTTTTTTGCCATTTAAAAAAAATAATCTCCTCCCATTGACTTTTCAATAAATGTAGTGTTTATGATACAGAGTGAGAGATTTAAAATATCATTTCGGTAATAAGATTTATTAATGAACACAACATAATATTCATCAATTGACTAGAAAATTCTTTTCCTGAATGACATGGACAGAAGAAAATGGTTTGGGATTCCTAGATTCTTGATCTTTGTAGTTCTTCTTGTTCGTAGGAATATATGCTTTCTTTCATCAATTCATCCCTCTATAGAGGTTGTTGCTCAAGTGGCCAAAGTCAGTCAGCCAATCAATATGAATTTATCAAGTGGGTACAATATGTCAGATGCTGGGTTAAGTTGTGGGAATACAAATTCAAGGTAAGGAACATTTGGTCACTCTTCTAGAGGTCTTGCACTATTTTGATTTCATGTTTTTGTTTTGTTTTGTTTTTGGTTAGGGTTTGATTTTTTTGGTCTTTGCAATAAATAGGAACATCTGCAAACTTCTTTGTTCACTTTAAAGTTGGTAACTTCATCAAGTTCATATATACCAAACACCAAGCTACAGCATCTGGCCGTAAAGCTGTTTAATCTCACTGGGAGTTTATTGGTTTAAATCCATGACTAACAATCATATAAAAATATGGTGAAACCAGATGTCTTTAAACTTCTGTAGGGTTTTTTTTGTTTGTTTGTGGGGTTTTTTTCAATGCTGAAAGTATATTTCTCTTGAGTGCCTCAAGTTTTCTCACACTCCAAAGAAACTCAAACCCCTTTCTTCTTGTCTCCACTCTGAGCTACCATGTAAGGACACTAGGGAAACAACCCTGTAAAAAATATCAGTTCAGTTCCTTGACCTGAAAAAACTTCAGAAAAAATTCCTTTGCTTGTGGCTATTGACTATATCTACACCTCAGCCTTTGGAGACTTGACATCCAGGCTTTTCTTGATTGGTTATTCCATTTTTTCCCAAAATAACAGTCTGAGTGGTTTGGGTTTCTTAAAGCCCTGATCCTACTGAGAACAAAGGCTAAACAAAAAGAATATTACCATTTAGATGATGAAATAGGGGCTACCCTGAATTTCAGATTGATGAGTTCATGATTTTATCCTGTATGACAATTAAAATAATGACTATAGACACAAGTTTGGAGTAGGCTTATTGTCAATCTATCAATTTCTTTCAGTAAGGGATTGACCAAGAATTTCCTTGGCTTTCTGTGGTCCCAAAAAGAGTGCATAGCTACTTGTCCAGGTTTTTTATCCCTGTTTGATAAGAAAAGGGTTTATGGCCATCTCTCTCAGACCAAAGACCTGCTCTTCACAGTTGGGTTTTGGCTCATGTAGCCTTCCACTATAGGAGGTCCATCACACAGCGAACAAATATAATTGGCTAGCATTATTCAAATCTAATTGGTTAACATGATTTGAAGGTGGGTTATATTAAAATGAAGTCCAAAATAACATCAGAAAGGAATGCAAGACCCCCACTCAAGCTGGTCAAGGCAAAATCCTTTAATCTAAATGTTGGTTTAATCTCATTAGTAACATCCTTGGGCCATCTAGACAGAAGGAGCAGTTTCCAGCCAACTCTCCTTTGTGAGTTTGAGTCTAGTTTGGTCCAGATGAATCATACTTTTAGGAAGAACTCAGACCTTGAGTGGGGGGAGAGAAAAAGGACTAGGAAAGAAGGGAAGATCTCCGGGTCTCCTGTGATATTGATTATTAATCATTATTTCTCACATCTGTGTGGAAGGATATTACAGAATGCATCAATTGCATTCATTAGATAACTTTAGAATAAGAAACAGAGAGCTTAGAAAGCTCATCATACTACTTGCATTTCTACTAATTCACCTTCCAGGGTTTCAATTTCCTCAAGTGCAAAAGGAGGAGGTTAGAGCAGCCTCTAAAGTCCTTGCCAGATCTAAAGCTAGGTCCTATGGACTGCCTCAGTTTACAAATAAAATAATCGAAGTTCGTGTAAGAGATCATTAACCAAATCCAACCCAATAAGCATTTGTTAATTGCCTTCTGATTAAAAGGCTCAAAACCAGTGAGTGGCCAAAATGGGACTACAACCCTAGTCTCATCACTTCCTGCTCTGTGCTTTTCTGTACTACTCCCCTGCTGACTTTCTGGCTCTTGAAGTCTTTTGGCCATTGGTGATTGGTTCATGCCTTTGTCAGTATCCATGGCATCATCAGCTAACTCTTCAATACTATATGTCTGCCACATCTAAGTAGTAAAGAGGACACCAGAGTAGGAGCCAGGATGGCCCAGGATGTTTCTGAAGGCTGCAATTTTCTCCTTCTTCTCCTTCACCTCTTGGAATCCCTAGCTCCCTTCAACATCACATCAAGAACCATCTCTCATAGAAGACCTTCCCTGATCCCTCATAAAATTATTAGAGCTCCCCTACTTCAAATTACCTTGAATTTAATTTGCATTTACTTAGCTTAGTGCATCTTGTTTCCATCTAAGAGAAAATTTCCCAGAGAACAGAAACTGTTTTCATTGTGTGTCCCCAGTGCCTAGTACAGTAACTGACACCTTGTCTAGAAGTCCGATTTCACTGGTATAGGAAATGATCATTCAAGAGATTCTAGTGGCCTATTCAGATCAACATCTTTTTTTTTTTAATCTCACAGTCTTACTTTCCAAAAAGGACTGAGAGGTTGTGATTTCCCCTAAATCACATATAGAATATGAGACCAAAGTGAAGACTATCTACTAAGCTGCAGTGCCTCTCTCTGTGTGCCTGATGTATAGGAGACACATCATAAATTCTTGAATTAAAGCGAGAAGACTTGGGTTCAAAATTGGGCCATGACACTAATTGTGACTTTGTGCAAGTCAGCTATAAGGTCCCTGTTGCCTAAAGCCTCAGATATAAAATGGGAATTTTCAAGATCTATACTGGTTAGCTCACTGTTTTTTTGAAATTTAAATGAAGCAGCATAAGAGAAGTGTTCTCAAAAGTTCTATATAAATATCAGCTAATTATGTTAGCATTACTACAAACCTAGTTTGCAAAGATAGATCTAGGCATCAGACTCTCCCCTGGCCATTCATGGAAAGGGATGGGCAAATTAAAACCCCTATTTGCTTTGCTCTAAGGACCAACTTAATTTTTAAACCTTAGAGTACATAAAAGTACCTCTTAGGTTTTCTAACTATGATTTTTTTTTCTCAGAGAGGAATTAAGGCTCTTGCAAGAAACAGAAACTAGCCATGAATTTTGAATTATTACTTAGATTAGCAATTTACCAAATGGCACTGGATGGCTCTTTAATAAAAAAGGAGACACATACATTTCCCCCAACTCAAATTATTTAATAGCCATTATAGTCCCCAGTAATCTCTCAATTCCCTATTACAACGTTTTCCCATAACCCTCAAATACCCTGCATCCTCATGATTCCCTCTGCGTACTCTAGACTTCTAGTATCTACTCAAGTCTAGTCTGACCCATATTTTTCCATCTTTCAGAATTAACCCACTCCACTGCTTTCATATATATGCACATATATATGACTCTATACAAATCAGAATCATTTAGATACAAACCTATATGTATGTATGCATATATCAATCAATGAACATTGAATGTTTACTATGTTTACTACACTAAGAACTGGCAATACAAAAAGATGAAAAAGACATTCCCTACAGGGGCAACTAGGTAGCACAGTGAATAAAGGACCAGCCCTGGATTCAGGAGGACCTGAGTTCAAATCCAGCCTCAGAAACGTGACACTTACTACCTGTGTGACCTTGGGCAAGTCACTTAATCCTCTTTGCCCTGCTCCCCCCCACAAAAAAAAGAAAGACGTCACCTACCCTCTAGAAGCTTACAATTAAATGAGGGAGAAAACATGCAAAAATATGTGCTAAGCAAGCTATATACAAAAAAATAAGAAATAATAAAAAAAGAGAAAGACACTAGAATTAAGAGGAATGGGAAAGGCTTGCTATATAAGAAGGGAATATAGTTGAGACTTAAAGAAAGCCAGGGAAGTCAGCAGGCAGAACTGAGGAGAGGGAGAGTATCCTAGGCATGAAGAGAGCCAGAGAAAATACCTGGCGCTGAGAGATGGACTGTCTTGTTTGGGGAATAGACTAGAAGCCAGCATCACTGGATCATGGAGTACATCTTGGGGAGTTAGGTTTGATTGGAAAGATTAGAAAGGTAGGATGGAGCTAAGTTATGAAGGA
Organism: Dromiciops gliroides; assembly: GCF_019393635.1. NCBI lineage: Eukaryota > Metazoa > Chordata > Mammalia > Microbiotheria > Microbiotheriidae > Dromiciops > Dromiciops gliroides. The sequence goes on from NC_057866.1 coordinate 30,243,210, forward strand.
CTTTGAATACCAAGCAGGAATTTGTATTTGATCTGGGAAGCAATACCCTCTTCCACACATGCTCAAAGAAGGGATGAAAACCATTGGAGCAATCATATACAGAGGGGGTCTGTAAAGTCAAAACTTCAGCAGCTAACATCCTTGGTCCTTTTTGGAATTCACTGTACATGGCTTCAGTATATGTCAGGTTTTAGAAATGTCATGCCTGGGAGAAATACCTTGTATTTTGCTAATGAGGCTGGGAATTCTTCTTATAAGGCGACAACTAATCCATTAAGTGATGTTTGTGACTGAGCTTCTTCCTTCCAAACACCAGTAGTAAGTCTGAGGATTTGTTTGTTGATACTGCCTCCCTGTCATCATCCTCTGTCTTTAGCTGTGAGGGAGATGATTCTTTTCCACCTGCACTGAATCTCATAGAATACTCAGGGGCTTAGGTGTTTGGAGTATGCTATCATTGGTCCATTTATAGAGCACTTCAAAGTAATTACTGCTGTTGGGGAAATGATTTTTGAGACTGTTTGCCTTTGGTTTTCCTTTTTTTTTCTTCCCCTTTCTCTCTCAAGATGATCTGTCAGTAATAAAATGGAAAGCATGTCAGGACGGAAAACTAAAGAGGACCAAAGTTAATATTTGATAACTCTAGCAGTGAGGTGACTTAAGAAGAAAACCTGATTCTTTTACAAGCAGAATTGGGAACCACCTGAAAATAACTTGGGTGTTCCTCAGGGATACTTCCAACAAGTTCTCAAAAATGAAAGCATAAGTGGCTTTAAAATTTTAATATATCCACGGTTTGCTGTAGCACACAACAAAATAGTAACTGATTAGTTCCTGTGAGCAGTGGGTCTGAAGGAGTTCTTCCCTCATGATAATGAACTGGCAAGTTATAATTAAATTCAACAAGCATTAATTAAACACCTGCTGTGTACCAGGAAAAGTTCTAGGCCTTGAGGCTACAAAGACAAAAGTGACCAAAAAAAAAAATACTGCTCTCAAGGAGCATTCTTACATGTTATTGGATGGGTTTCTTCTTAAGTCACCTCACTGCTAGAGTTATCAAATATTAACTTTGGTCCTCTTTAGTTTTCTGTCCTGACATGCTTTCCATTTTATTACTGACAGATCATCTTGAGAGAGAAAGGGGAAGAAAAAAAAGGCATACAGACAACTAAATCCAAAATAAAGGGGAAATTGGGTAATTTTTAAGTAATAGAAATAACCCTGTTGGGGTTATGCCAAGTTGTTTCAGGACATGTTTGGTTGTGTTGCATTTTCCCCCAGATCTGCTACATGTTACCTGTAGGATTAAGAGAAAGTCACTTAACCTTGCTGTAGCTCAGTCTTGTCTCAAAAGGAAAAGTAACTAGATGATCTCTAAGGTCCCCAATGACTCTAAATGTATGATCCTACATTGTATCTTCCCTTGATAAATATATACTTCTTGAAGACAGGAGCAGTTTTGGTTTTGTCTTTTTTATTACTAGAATTTGGCATCATATGAGAGGTGGGGAAATTCTGTGGATAAGAGAGCTATCATCAGAATCAATAAGACTTTAGTTCAAATCCAACCTCCCTCTGACAGTTACTGGCTATGAGTCCCTTGGAAATATGCATGTAAACTCTTAGTGCCGTGTTGTTGACCACTCATTTTTCAGTTGTGTCTGATTCTTCCTGACCCCATTTGCGTTTTTCTTGGCAAAGATATTGGAGTGGTTTGCCATTTTCTTCTCCAACTCACTTTTATTTTTTTCCAGATAAGGAACTTTGGGGGCCAAATTTAATATATGAAGAGTTAATTGGGTGGCTCGCCTAAATATTGAGGTCCCGGAGATAATAAGGGACCTCTAGATATAAATCTCCCTCCTCTCCAAAACTGCTTTTTTAGATATTTCTCCCAGGCCAATAAGAAAGGAGCCTTACAGCCTCTGTTCCACAGATGAATCAGATTTTATTAAGGAGAATAAAGTAAACAACAAAGGTGAAATTAATAAAATCAAAGACAAGGAAATAGGGGAGAAGAAATTCGGATAATCTTCCTAGCTCTAACCTAAGTCTATTAAAAAAGAGCAGAGTCACTCACCACCTGGAACTCATAGCTTCAATGGAAAGCACAGCTTACAACCAGGCTGGAATGACTTGTCTGCTGCTCTTGCTTGTGCCACTGGGAGGGCAGAAGAAAAAGGAAGAGAGAGAGCTCTGGAAGAGACTCAGACTCCTCTCAGTGAGCATCTAATCTTCCTCCCCCAAAAGGGGAGGTCCTTCAAAAACTGCCTATGGAGGGCGCTTTCTCCTTCTGACCTCAGTAGCATATGTAACTCCAGGGCAGACCAGGTGTGGACCTTCCCAAATGAGTCAACCGAATTCTAATAATTTTACCACAGAACTGAAGCAAATAGGGTTTTAAGTGACTTGCCTAGGGTCATGCAGCTAATAAGGGTCTGAGGCCAGATTTGCATTTGTGAAGATGAGTCTTCCTGATTCCAAACCCAGTGTCCTATCTATTGGGGCACCTAGCTGGCCTACTCAATGCCCTAGGGAACCCACAAAGTTGCTGAGCAAATATTGATGTATATCAGTACAGGGAATTTCCTCATAGAAATACTCTCCACTCTTAAGTCCAGTACCAAACCCCAAACTTAACACAATTCCTTGTATCCTCTAGAGTTATTGCATAAAAATTAATGGAATTATTTTCTGGAATGGACTTATTTTGCTATATAACATATAGTTATGTTTGAGAAAGACCCATATAATGTACCTGAAAGCAGGATTGTCCACGCATCCTCGTTGTTTCATGTACACTCCAAACTTGCAGTCCAAGACTAATCATTGACATCTTTTTTTTTGTTTGTTTGTTAAGGCAATTGGGGTTAAGTGACTTGCCCAGGGTCACATAGCTAGTAAGTGTTAAGTGTCTGAAGACGGATTTGAACTCAGGTCCTCCTGAATCCAGGGATGGTGCTCTATTCACCACCTAGCTGTCCCATTGACATCTTCTAAAAAGGGCCTTGTCAGTCTTTAGAGAATTCATCCCCCCACATTCAGTACAGAGGTCATTATGTCCACACACCCACTATTGGATCACATGAATTAAGACACCTACTCTAGCAATTTTGTTCAGATGTGATTGTCCTCAGAATTTCAAAACTGGACATTATGCTGGGTGGAAATTGATGATTCCCAGGCTTGGTTTGGGGGAAGAAAATTGGCAGTAATGTGAATGTTTATCATTGAGACCCTTCTGATGGAAAAGTCAGGATTCCTTGCAAATAAATGAGTGTCTCTGGGTGTGAGAGTTGTATTTTGACAGGCTTCTCCACAAAGTGAATGTTCAGTTGTAATTAAATATGAGTCATACAGCATTAAAAGTCTACCAAGAAAGATCGAAACAGAGTCTAGTGAAAGGGTCATGGTATATGTGCCTCTTCCATCCTAAAGAACTCTTCCTCTGTGGGTAGGAGGAAGGAAAATAAGAAAAGGGGGGGGGGAAGCAGCATTGACTATTTCTGAAACCATTTTTCCAGTCCTTTGAAAAGAAAATCCAGTTAAGCTTCACGGCCTATTACCCCACTCCCTATCCCCGCCTTCACATGCAGCAGTGACTTTGTAAATACTTGTCCTGCCTCGTTTTGCCTCTAATTGCACAGTGTGTGATGGTGGTAAGTGTTCTGGGCACACTATCACCCACTCTCTGCCCTCTGATTAAGTGGACCACTTAGCCGCTGAGTGACCCTAAGACCTAATGGGGGTGGTCTGGGGGCCATTGTGGACTTGAGCATCCAAAGAGGAAAATAAAGTCATTCAGCATGTGTTAAAAAACAAAGAGTTGTTGTGGTTTTTTTCTCTCTTCTCTTATGCTTACCTATTTTTTTTTTTGCCTTAGCATATTAGGCTTAGCTGTCAAAACCTGAGTAATATTTTCTCTGATCGGGGCAGCTAGGTGGCACAGTGGATAGAGCACCAGCCCTGGAGTCAGGAGTACCTGAGTTCAAATCTAGCCTCAGACACTTAATACTTACTAGCTGTGTGACCCTGGGCAAGTCACTTAACCCCAATTGCCTCACCAAAAAATATATATATATATATATTTTTTCTCTTATCATAAGCCTATGAAGACTTTAGTAGCATCAAAAGTACCTGTAAGGGCGGGGTGCAGCTAGGTGGTGCAGTGAATAAAGCACTGGCCCTGGATTCAGGAGGACCGTGGTTCAAATCCGGCCTCTGACACTTGACACTTGCTAGCTATGTGACCCTGGGCAAGTCATTTAACCCTATTGTCCCACCAAGAACAAACAAATAAACAAAAAAGTACCTGTATGGTGCAGCTACGTGGTACAGTAGATAAAGCACTGGCCCTGGATTCAGGAGGACCTGAGTTCAAATATGATCTTGGACAGGATACTTACCAGCTGTGTGACCCTGGACAACTCACTTAACCCTCATTGCCCACACACTCATACGCAAAAGTACCTGTAGATATTTCAGTGGATCCCTCAAAATTATAGGTTCTTTAAGTGCCTATCCTAGGTTAGAAGGTGATATCTTGGCTACCAAATGAGTTTCTGAAACTTCTCAGTTCAGTTGGTTAAGGAGCAATGGAAGACCCTAATAGATTCATTTTTTCTGATCTCATAGTCAGGCACAAATGTTTCATGCATCCCTCAGTCCTCAGTCCAGCTTTGCAAAGAGCATGTCACCAACCATTTTCCAGCCCCTAAACATCTATTGTTTTAATCTCAAGACTATAACAAATCCATTTGAAAATTTTATAGCCATGAACTATGCTATGCAATCTTTGGCACCCAAGAGGTAAGAAGTAATGACACAACCTTCCAATATCATTGACAGCTGCCTCCTTCATAACACTTTTTGAAGCCTTTATTATTTTCCTTGGTCAAATCCGTGTCAGGTCAGTAGTAGGAATTTGGCAGTCAGGGGTAACAAGACTCTGACAAAATTTTAATAAATCTAGAATACCCGTAAAACATCAAAGCAAGTTGACTACTTTTAGTGTGAATAATGTCTACTGTACCCCTTTGTAAATTTGTTGTTTTCTATCTTTTACATCCATCCTTCATTTAAAAAAATGATGGGAGGAGAGTTAACATTATGCTCAGAGGGGAAAGATGTCAAGTTATAGTCACAGAATCTAAAGATGGGATGGAACCTGAGAGAGCATTAAGTCTAACCAATATCTAAACAAGGATGTTCTCTACAATATAACCCCAAGGTAGTCACTCATCTATCACCTGCTTGAACACCACCATGGAAATAGAACTAATTACTTCCTAAGGAGGTAATCTCCACTTCTTTTCCACTTTGGAATAGCTCTGTTCAAAAGTTTTGCGGGGTTTGTTTTCCTTTTCCCCCAAACCTAATTTTTTTCCCCTTAAAACTCTCTAGGGGCACTGAGGTGACATAGTGGATAAAGCACTGGCCCTGGAATCAGGAGTACCCGAGTTCAAATCCGGTCTTAGACACTTCACACTTAGTGGCTGTGTGACCCTGGCCAAGTCAATTAACCTCAATGGTCTCACACACACAGAAAAAAAATCTATTTAATTTTTGCTGTCTGGGACTAACCACTTTCACATCTTCCTTAACACTCTGAACGCCTCCCATTTCTAGGACAAACATTCGCAGTTCCTTCAAACAATTCTTACATGGCAAGATCTCAAGATCTTACATCATCCTAGTCAACCTCTATGTTCTCAAAGCCATGCCTAAAGTATTTCACCCAAAGCTGAACATCATACTCTATATGTTATCTTGCCAGTACAGAATATAGTAGGAACATGACTACTTCCTTAATCCTCGACTCTATACTCTAATGCAACTAAAAGAAAGCGTCACTTTACTAACTCACCCTATTGACTCATTAAACGTGACACCTACTAAAAACCTCACATCTTTTTCAGATGGACTTACTAATGATGCTTCTCCCACCTTAAACTTGTGAAGCTGATTTTCATACCCAAGTGTAAGACTTCAAATTAATCCCTATTATAAACATTCTGTTAGTTTCAGACCAGTTTTCTAGCTCCTCAAGTTGGTTCTATTCCTAGTGCCAGGGAACGGTATTCCAGAAATGATTTGGTCTTTTAATTGTACAAATACAGTTTTTGGAATGATCATTTTAGTAGTCAATAACTAAGACTTGATCTTGTGTCTGCCATTTTTGACCCAGAGAAACTTGAGTATGTATAGACAGAGAAATTGTTTTTTCACATGTATACCAATTAGTAAATATTGCAAATAATCTTAATCATATATCACGTCTTTTTTCTGTATTTTTCCTCTCTCTGTACCATACTGTTTGCCCTCACATGAATATATCAACATACAGTCTATAATACAAGCAACAATTTATGACTTTCAACCTCCATAAAACCTTACCTGCCAAATGTGACCAACAGAAAACTCTCCTTATTCAATCATTCCTTTTGTCACTCCCTCTTCCATTTATTGGAAGAATGCCATAATATTCCACTGGAAAATATGTGTTTTGGACTGTTTTATAATTAATCATCAATTGATTAAGCAGTCAACAAGCATTTATTTAGCATAGATCCTATGTTGGGCACTAGAAATATAGCTACAAAGAATGAAACAATTCCTATCCTAAACAAAATTACATTTTGACTGCTTAATGAATGTGAGGACTGTCTCCCCAAAGCACTGTAAGTTTCTCATGGTGGGTTTTCCATTTTGCACTGCAGCACAGAATCACAGAAAGAATACCATATTTGGAATTGAAAGACCTACGTTTAAATTCCATCTCAACTATTTCCCACTTCTGTAACTGTAAACAAATCATGTTTGTTATATAGACCTAAATTTCCCATATGCAAAATTAGAGTGTTATTGGATTAGATATTCTCTAATATTCTTTTGATCTTTAAATCAACAAGCATTTTTTAAACTCTGTGTTAGACACATAGACTCATAACACTTTGGAGATAGAAAAGAAAGAACCTAGAAATCCTGTAGGTCAATTCTCATTTGGTGGAAATAGAACACAAAAAGAGCAAGTAGTGTGTCTAAGGTTGCACAGTCAAATAGAACCCAGGTTATCTGAATACTAGACCCATATTGCATCTATTTATTAGACAATATTAATTCCCTCATCAGAATTCAATAAATGCTTTTTACTAAAACAGGTAATCAGTGTGTGTATGTATGTGTTTTTGTGCACGAGGATCTATGAATGGATTAATTTCATATACAGAGAAGTACAATGTTGCCTTACCACAGGCGTGCAGAGATTCACACATTCAATTATAAGTAGGTTCTGTATTGATCTGTCTATACCTTATTCAGCCCACTTGGGTCCCTTAAATAGAACAATTATTTGGAAGAAAAAAAAATTATGACAATGAGTGAATTGTTCAGCACTGTGGGAAGATTGACATTTTTTAACAGTATCAAGACTACCTGACAATCATCAGTTTGAGTCACTGACTGTAGCATTTGCTTTCTCCCTATTCTTTTATTGAGAAAAAAAGTTCAACCATAATCCCCATTGAAGCCCCTTTCTAATTTATCCTAAAGATATTATGGTAGAGGGGGAAGCTAGGTGGCACAGTGGATAAAGCACTGGCCCTGGATTCAGGAGGTCCTGAGTTCAAATGTGACATCAGACACTTGATACGTACTACCTGTGTGACCTCGGGCAAGTCACTTTACCCTCATTGCCCCATCAAAAAAAAAGATATTGGGGCAGCTAGGTGGCACAGTGGATAGAGCACTGACCCTGGAGTCAGGAGTACCTGGGTTCAAATCTGGCCTCAGACACTTAACACTTACAAGCTGTGTGACACTGGGCAAGTCACTTAACCCCAATTGCCTCACTTAAAAAAAAAAGATATTATGATAGAAAAGTGTTCCATCATAAGGTAATAGAAACAATTGCATCATAAAATTATGAAGCTGGAAGGGACCTGACAGATCATGTTGTTGAGCCTCATTTTACAGATAAGGAAAGAGAAATCCATGGAAGTAAAAAGACTTGCCCTATGCTGTGGTGTTCATATACAACAGAAATGAGAACCAAGTACCTCAATTCAAAACATAGTCCTCTTCTACTCCCCTATTGTGTGACTTGGCATTGTCAAGGGGGAAATAAAATGGAGTGATGGAATTAAATCTCATGGAAAACTTCATATAATCTCTTGTATGATGTGTCAGATGCCATCTTATCTTATACTTACTTGAAAGAGAAGCCTAACCACAACCTCTCCAATAAATAGACTCCTATTTAGCTTTTAAACTATTTTTAGTAGCTCTTTTATAGATGAACTTCAGGAACCTATGTTATAGTGGTAATGTTGATTTTTTTGACTCAAGCATAGGACTTTACATTTATTGATGTCAGTTATGTAGAAGTTGTTCATAGCTCCACCCATGACTAGTCTGGATGCTACAATCTCCCTAGGATGTACTATTATTTCTTCTTCTTCTTCTTCTTCTTCTTCTTCTTCTTCTTCTTCTTCTTCTTCTTCTTCTTCTTCTTCTTCTTCTTCTTTTTCTTCTTCTTCTTCTTCTTCTTCTTCTTTTTCTTCTTCAACAACAACAACCATCTTCATCATCATCTTCACTTCCTTCTACTTCAAAAATCTATTATTTAATCTGAGGATTCTATCCATTCATACATATTTCAACTCCTGTATATTTTCATGAGTTGTTGTGACCAAACATAATTCATGATGTGGTGACCAGTATTTAAATTATAAGACAATTACATGATAGTGACAGTGATGATGACAAAATGATAATAATGATGTTGATGACAGCAACAATGATGACAATTATGATGGTGGTGGTGATGGTGGTGATGATGATGGAAACTGTGATTCTTAAAGTGTGTATACCTTAACCAGTACCATGGAAAACCATAATTTAAGAAAAATGGGAGGAGGTGGCTAGATAGCACAGTGGATAAAGCACCAGCCCTGGATTCAGGAGTACCTGAGTTCAAATCCGGCCTCAGACACTTGACACTTACTAGCTGTGTGATCCTGGGCAAGTCACTTAACCCCCATTGCCCTGCAAACAAACAAACAAACAAACAAACAAACAAACAAACAAACAAAAAGAAAAATGGGAATTGCAGGTGGTCCAAAGGGCAATGGAAAGACTCATGGTTAGTGAAAGTAGGCTATACCATATGAGAAATGTTCATTCATAAATGAAGAATAATATAAAAGATACCAAAGACAATAAAAATCAGAGAAAGAAGGTGAGATAGTTATAAAGTGATGAGGCTGTCCAAGTGATACACTGGTATCAGTGTAATATTAGGAGGTCCTAGAGGATACCTGGTCAAATAGCATTGGGTGAATATTAAATGGATGCTTTATGAAAAGACCACAAAATGAGAAGAAAGAAATGGGTTGTGATCTGTGACAATCAGGGGACCATCTAAGGATCCTTCAAAATATAAAAATAGAGTCCAGGCATGGTGTTGTCCAACACCCTGTTTGCTAGCAGGAAGACTAAGGCTAGTGCATCACTTGAATTCAGGAGTTCTAAGCTGCGGTGGACTAAGGTGATCGGGTGTTTTCATTATTTGGCATAAATATGGTAAACCCTTGAGACAACATCCCTTGTTAGAAATGGAACAAGTAAAAATTTCCATCCTAATGAGCAGTAGGCTCAAATCTATGAGTAGTCCCTATACACTTCTAGCCAGGACAAAATAGGAGACCAAGTTGAGAGAAAGAGAGACAGAGACAGAGAGATGATTGGTAGATAAGTAGATAATATAATTAATATTATTTCTACTAATAACAACAACTATAGCTCAAATCTACATAGTGTTTCATGGCTCCAAAGTACACCCAGAAAAACTGAACTTTTCCTGACTGGAAGAACGGAGGGCAGATACTCTGGAAACAGTTATGTCTTTAAAACTGAGCTGTCTGGCTGAGTTCTACTCACAGTTGGATTTCATATTCTCAAGCAATGAGAACACAGACTATTGAGGGAAGTGGGGCTCTTGCTGGGTACCCGGCTTTCCCCCCATGGCTTGAGACTTCTTTTATCTTTGCTTTCAAAGATCCCAAAGTTTGTTTTACACTAAATATCTGAAAAGCAGCTTTAACGAGGGTTTTGCATCTGGATGAATTCTTTTAAAAATATGCACTCGTTTGAATTCTAATCCTTCCTCCTTCCCACTTGTCACTTGCCATTACCATTCTATAACCCAGCTTATTCCAAAGCAGATAAACACTACAGTTTGTCTGCACACCCTCTTTATATATTGCACCAGATTGACTTTTTTAATCAACAAAAGCCATAAGAACGTGAATTCATTAAATGGGCACCTTAAAGTACAGAAAATCTCAAGCAGGAGGCACAGAGACTATACATGGTTATATGGGAAGCAGCATGTTCAGGATGCTCAGGAGAAACAAATAAAAGCCCTGCTGATACCCCAAGCCTTTGGTAGGGAAACAGGATTGCTTCCTTTCCCATACTTTGGATGCCAAATCTCTGGAGCTGTGTGCTCCCCCCAAATATCTATAATTCTCCATGATGTGGAACCTAGACAAATGCAAATAAGAAGAGGCATCTTGACAGAAAATGAGAATTGCGGCTATGGGGCTTAGGAGGAGGAGGAAACAGTGAGGTGCTTGTCATTTTTTTCCGTGTCATATAGGAAATGGTGAAGTCCAATGCCCTCTTGGCTTTGTGGCTTGTGATGGTTTGCGGTCCTCATTTAGCCATGAAATTTCTTTTGAAGTTTAATTCCTTCTTCTGTAAAATGGGGAATAATAACAGCATTTTCTACTTCATCAGATAGTTGAAGGGCTCCAATGTTGTTGGGTGGTGGTGATGATGGTAACTGTAAGATTAACAATAACTTTTTAAATAGGGAATTGTGATTTCAGTGGAATAAGAAACTCCCATTGAAGAATCTTCTCCAACTTGTAGAGATCAGCACCTCAACTTAGAGAGTTACCTGGGGAGCCAAAACCTAGAGTCAGACACAGATCTTTCAGTTTTGCCTGTTACCCATTATATCATGCTGACACATACACACATACATACACACATACATACAAAATGCAGACACATATATCACAAACCAATTCACATGCATATGTAAATGCCTACTCATGCATATGTATTAATTTATGTCTCGGTTTTAGACAGATAGGCACATATAAATATATGCTGTACTAAATTGTGTGTATAATCAAGTATTTTGTGTGTATAGATATATTTGTGTATATAGAGATATGTTTGTGCATATCTATCTTTATATACTTTAGGTCCTGTGCTAAAGAGTCCCATTGATGATTACTCTTGGCATGGTGGTGATCCTGATTTCTCAGAGGCTATGCCAGCAGAACACAAGGTCTGGCAGGACCAACTAACCTGGAAAGGCTTCTAATATTAGCACAGTGACAGACTTTGTGTCTTTTTTCTGAGTACATGCCCAGCTATGTTCAAAGAGGCTCAACTCCCATTTGGCAGCTGGGTGATGATTTTTTTTTGTCCACAGAAACTTTTCAGAACACCCTCCTGAGTCACAGGGCGGTTACAATCTGTGTCAGTCGAACGAGTACCCAAAGTACCACAATAAAAATCCTTGAGGTGTTGCAGTACATATGGGAAAGAAAATAGTGAGGAAAGTGCAAGCAATAAACAATGCTTCACAGTTACTAAGTCCCAAAAAAATCAGCTTCACAATTACAAGATGGGTAATGCATAGCTAGAGAGTGGTTCATATGGGGAAAAATCAGTTATTTTAGCAATCTGCAAGGTCATGATGAGCCAGTAGTCTGATATGGACATACAGTGTTTTCTGAGACTGCATCCAATAATGCAAGGACTTCCAGAAACATGGAGGGAATAGTCTCATCCTACTCTGCCCTGCTCAGATCACATCTGGACCAAGATTCTTGTGTTCAGTCCTCGAAACCAAGATTGCATGGTTGGGTCCATGTGTGTACATGCATGTGCATGAGTGTGAAGAAGCTCCTACCTTTGAAGACATGTGAGTGTGTGGACTTACATTTGTGTGGGAGACTGCAGTTTCTATTTGAAGTAATGGATACACTCATTACCACCTTCCACCTTTTGCTGGGTAATGAAGTTTTGTCAGAGAAAATAAACTGCCTATGTCTATTTCAAATACAATGTAAGAGTCACAACTGCCCATTTATGAGAGGTCCATTAAATATGTTCGGTACCCAGCTCTGTCTTTGTTCATTTGGGTGGGAAGTGAAGTGCACAGTAATATGGCAAATTAAGTGAAAGGACTAAATGAAGCAATTAATATGATTCTCTCCAAGACAATGAAGGTTCCGGGCAGAATGCAGAATAGCTCCAGATTGACCCTCTCCAGGATTCTGAAATAGCAGTGTCCATTATAAATCAAGCATGGCTCCTCTCTCTCTCTCTCTCTTTCTCTCTCACTTGATCTCTTTCTCCCTCTCTCTGTGTCTCTCTTTCTCTTTCTCCTTCTCCCTCTCTGTCTCTCTGTGTATATATATGTATGTATGTGTATATAGATATATGTTTGTCTATATACACATACATATGTATTTATGTGTATATAGTATATAGTATATAGTATGTGTATATGTATACATATATACATCATCCCACAATAGCAGAAAACAAGTATTTTTAATATTTCTCTAATAATCTTTCACTAATTCCTCCTTTAATGTCTCATGGTGGAATCAAAGTGCCTCTGGGTTCTTGCAGGACTTTCAAGTGGAGCACAAGCAGGTTTTACAAAGGCAATGAAGGTGCATAGTAGTCCGGTAATGGATTATATGCTTCTCACATAAGGATCATTCTACATAAGATAGAGGAGGGCTCTAACCATATTTGATATAGGATAATAATTTTTTTCAGCCACAGATGATCCAAAGATAATTAACTAAATAATAGAGAGGCTTTGAGTTACATAAGTGGGAGAAATATCTGCTGAAATTGTAGATCCTAGGGCAGCTAGGTGGCACAGTGGATAAAGCAATGGCCCTGGATTCAGGAGGACCTGAGTTCAAATGTGACTTCAGACACTTGACACTTACTAACTGTGTGGCCCTGGACAAGTCACTTAACCCTCATTGCCCTGCCAAAAAAAAGAAGAAGAAAGAAAGAAATTTTACATCCTTTAAGTAATGTGGTATAATTCTCTGAATACTTTTAGAAGTGTTTAGGAGGAAGACCACTATACAATAGCGACTTTCAAAGGCCATAAATGAAGTCATAGAAGGGTGATATTCTGTGAGTGTACAACAAGCACCCAACAGTAATAGATGAGAGAGAGAGAGAGAGAGAGAGAGAGAGAGAGAGAGATCATGAAACATTAGAGTGTTCAAGTATTTTGATAATCACCATGAGTAAAGATAACGGATGTCTCTTTCAGTCTCACCTGCTGACATCCTACCAAATTCTTCAATGGCCAATGAATATCTTATCCTTTATGAAGCTTTTCCTTGTCCCCTACCCCAACTAGATACAATCTTTTTTTTTTGTGGGGCAATGAGGGTTAAGTTTATATAATTATATTTATATTTGTGCTCTATTTATTAGTGTTTACATTTTATCCCTCCCTACTCTACTTAAACTCCCTGAGAACTGAGATTGTCTTATTTATGATCATATCTCTTTCAATGCTTAACATAGGACATTGCACAAGATCAAAGTATTTATGGGTCAGAGCAAATTTAGAGGTCATCTACTTTAAACACTTCATTCTGCTGATGAGGAAAGTGAAGAACCTAATGTGACATGAATTACTCAAAGCCTTCCAAATGGTAAATAACAGGATTATGGCTTGAATTTAGATTCTCTAATTCCAAACCCTGTGCTTTGTAAAAAGCCATGCTGCCTTTTATATCATCTTTTGTGAATTTTGTTGAAAGATCATTTTTATGTTGTCCTGGATTTGAATTCAGAGGAGTTGGGCTCAAACCAAAGCTCTAATCTTTCATTCTTGAGATAAGGTTACAACCTTGTGTAAGTCCCTTCTGCTTCTGGGGTCTCTATTCATCATGAAAATAGATATGGTGCTATCTCGACTGCATAGAGTTAGTGGGAGGGAAATGAAGATCTCATGGCAACAGAGCCAATGAAGCTCATACCAATGATATGGTGCTGTAGAGTGATTGATGGCAAAGAGGAGGAAAATTTCATACTAATTTGAGGTAGTTAAGTTGTATAATGGAGAGAGCTGGACTTGGAGTTGGGATGACTTGAGCCCCTGTAGATTTAATGGCTGTGTGACCTTGAAAAAGAAACAACAGTTTTGGATCTTTTTCTTCATTTTTCAATTACCAAGCATTTTTTCTTTTTCATCCTCTCTTTTTTTTGTGGGGAAATGGGGGTTAAGTGACTTCCCCAGGGTCACACAGCTAGTTAAGTGTCAAGGGTTTGAGGTCAGATTTGAACTCAGGTACTCCTGAATCCAGGGCCGATGCTTTATCCACTGCGCCACCTAGCCGCCCCCTTCATTTTTCAAATGACAGAATAAGGTCTTTTCTAAGTCTAATTTTTGGATAATATTATCTTCTTTGAAAATGAGTTGAATTCATATTGAAAGAGTCCTAAGACAAATCATTATCTTGCATATGTTCTAGTATATAGTATATTTATGAGCATGAATACAACATACATACATGTGCATATCTATGTGTAGTGCATGTAATATAAATATACACTTATAAACATGACTCATACATATGCATTTAGGCAAGATAATCACTAAATAGGTGTGTACGTATATATGTATACATATATGTGATATGCATATATTATGTATATGCATGTATTTAGCTAACATATGTGTATATGCAGCTAGTGCATATGCGTGTTTGCAGCTAGTGGATTGAGTGCTGGGTCTAGAGTCAGAAAGACTCATCTTCCTGAGTTCAAAATTTCAAATCTGCCCTTAGATACTTACTAGTTGTGCAACCATGGGCAAGTCACTTAACTCTATTTACCTCAGTTTCCTCATCTCTAAAATGAGCTGAAGAAGGAAATGGCAAAGCATTCCAGTACCTTTGCCAAGAAAACCTTAAATGGGGTCACAAAGAATAGGATATAACTGAAATGACTGAACAAACACACACACAAACTCACACACACAAATAAATGTATACCTAGATGAGTGTGTGTCTACGCATATATATCTGTTTATTGCAGTCTATGTCACAGGTAGATAAAATGACATTTTTATAATTGTACAGAATATTAGGATATGGCCTTACCTTCTATAAACTCACTGAAAGTATCTGGGGTTAATACAGTAGCAGAAAGAATGACAGATAAAATGTGCTTCATCTTCTTCCCTTATTCCCATGTTTTGATTTGTTAGATATTTATATTTCAAAAGCTTCTCATCTCTGTATAGTATTGAAATTATGCTTGTGTGGCATGTCAACATCTCTTAAAATAATGTTCATAATAGTTTTATGGATCAATGTCACCTACGTGGTTGTGGGCAACAGTTTAGATAGCAATAAAGCTTCATTCCTGTATTGTGTTTAATTGAATCATTGGGGATATTTTAAAGAAATTTGTCATCTGTTAGTTTAGAAAAGCTAGTGAGTTTCTGAGGTCTAATTCTTAACATCTGCCTTTCTCATTTTAAGTATTTAGTTCATTCTGTTTTGGGGAGCATTGATATATTTCAGTTTTTACTACTTAATCACATAATATGCATTTAATGTTATCTTGAATATTACATATCATTGTCTTCATTATTTAGCCATTATTATTGTTGCCATTCAACCAGAAGAAATTCAGGTATGCTCTGTCCCCTTTCAAAGCTGTATATCCATATTTTCACCTAGATACAATGCTGCCTTCTACCTGATTATATGTGGGTCAAAAACATTTTTTTCTTGATCTTTTCATCCATCTTCTTCAATAAATATGCAGATGATAGCAGTCACCGTTTGTGGGAAATAACTACTTCTTATTTCTCCTGAAGTCTTAGATCAATGTGGCATTTGGGCCAGAAGCATCAATGTTGGAGAATATTGGATTACATATGTGAATGTGCATGTATATGTGTGTGTGTGTGTGTGTGTGTATGACAAAGTGGTAGTGCTTGCCCATGAGCTATTAGAAAGTGATATTTGGTGGAAACTTCTGGCTATACCCTTCCCTATCCCTCCCTAACATGTTCTCAATTCCAGTGAACTTTCAAGAAGGGAGAGGGGATATCTGTCTCACAACTGAGTGACTTGGAACTCTGGAATGCAGTATCCTTGCACAGATACATGTGTATATCATTATACGCAAAAACAAAATCAGTAAAGGTCTATTTACAATAACTGAAATGTCTAAAGTTTATGGATGTTTACAAAGCACTTTCTTCAAAATCACGCTGTAAGGTAGGTAAAGTCAAGCTTAAGACTTGACCATAGGCAAAGTTTAGGAACATTTAAAAACCTGGTTTCTAAACTCCACATTTGGGATTCTTTCCACCTTCCAGTGATAGCTTTAATTGAATTCCTCTTCAGCTTTCCAGTGCTGTCCATGGTTCTATGATCAGAGTTTTGGTCCCCAATGAAAATTCAGTGGCGAATGCCTTTAACTGCCCAGTAAACAATGAGAAGAACCATGTCTAGCATTCCCATGGTGGAGATGATTACATGAGAAATAAAGCTCTGTACAAACTAGGGTTGGCAAATGAATTAAAGGCATCTGCCCACACTCAAGAGGATAATGTATCAATGATGATGGACAACAGATGGACCACCTGGCATGCAGACTGAATCCCACTGGAATACAAATGACCAACCCTGACACCAAAAACTCTAGTTGGGAAAAATAATTAAAAAAAGATCCCATTGTTCAGAAAGAAGTGGAAATGGTGAACATGAAACCTTAACTTCTGATAGATGATCCATTTGTGCTCTCATTGTGTCAAGTAATGATAAATTAAGATCATAATGATGGATGCTTCTACATGACATTCAGGTAATTTCTGCATGTTAATTTATTTTGTCCTCATAGCTGTCCTGTTAAGCAGCTGCTACAACTTTTAATAGTCCCATTTTATTGACAAAGCAATGGAGTCTCACACAACTTTAAGTATCTTGGTCACCATAGGTAGTAAGTGTCAGAATTAGAATTGGAGTCCAGTGATAGGCAGACTCCAAATTCATCATTCTTTCCACCATTTCTCGTTGCTATAAATCATTTATATAATAATGTAATTGTTTGTCTAGCACCACAAATATTGAATGTGTGTAAATACAAATTAGATTCACTTGTCTATATTTTAAAGGACTTTTCTATTGAGTATAGTGAGACAGATTTATGGTCTCAGCTACTGGGAATGCTGAGAAGTGCTTGAGCTCAGGAGTTCTGAACTACAAGGGGGATAAAGCCTGTACAGTGTCTGAATAAAGTCTGGCACTGATATAATGAATTCTCCAGAAGAAAGATCTGGCAGGCTGACTACAGAGGGGAAAACTGGCCCCAATCAGAAATGGAGCCATTCAGAAGTTCTTGCTGATCAGCAACTGGGTCATGATAGTGTGATTTGTTGCATTCACAGCCTAGGCAGGAGAGGAAGATGTGATTTAGTATCTCTTCTACACTTAGCATTTTCTACTTTGTAGCATATTTTTGTATATGTCTTATTTCCACCATTGGACTTTTAAGTTCCCTGAGGCAAATGACCAGGTCTTTGTCAAACTCTGTATCTCTCTCACTTCCTAAGAGTATTAATGCGGTCAACATGTGCAGAGGTACAGCTTTTGAGTTAATTATACTTTGGTTCAAATCCTGCCACTGATACAGTTTGATCATGGGTAGGTCCCTCAACTTCGAAATGTTTCAGTAAATTCTTTAAAACAACATTACTGATGAATTGTCAATCTGTATTAGTGAAGGGACTTTCTACACTGGGAATCCTACTCTAGATGAAATCACAGTTTCAGATTAAAAAATACAGATGCAGTTAATTTCACTTCCTGGAACAATGTTCTCCACATAGAAGATATTTAATGAATATGCACTGCTAATGTGAGGTTTCTTGTGGCAATAAATGAATGAATGAATGAAAATAATAGTCAAATGACTAACTAAATAAAAAACTAAAATCTGAATACATGTATTCCCTTGGAAGGATAATGAGTTCTCATATCAGAATGAGTAGGTAATCATTTAGTTCTCCTGCAACTCTATCATTCTATATACTGTAGTCTTTAGGTTCCTTAAATTTTGAATATTCTCTGTTTTACGGCTCCTTCTAGCTCTGACATTCTAAGTTCAAAGGTTTCTTCCAAACTGTAAGAGTCTATGTTGTAATGTACCTGCCATATTTACTTTTTATGTTATGTGAATACAATCTGATATCTGTCCATGAATCAGTCAATAAATATGTACTTACATATTTATGTATTTGGTGGCAATATTTATGTTTAGTAACATTTTTTTGAAAGAACTGCTATATTGGAGAACAGAAAATCAATGAAATTTATATAGTACTCATGCCCAATCTGGAAAATGTCCATTAATTCTTCACAATCAACCGTAACAGTGGAAAACAGCTATGCCTTATGTTTTAGTGAAAAAGGAAGCCAGAAATGTGAACCTAAATATATATGTATATTTTTGCGATCTTCATAACATCATAAATCAATAATTTGTACCTGCTTTTGTAAGTTATATATGTTGAGGATATTAAGAGACTGACCTTATGTAGTTCATAGTCTAATAGAAAGATCAAGCTTATACAAAACTACATTGGAAGTTAGAGTAAGTTATGTAAGTACATGGGAACAGTAAGACAGACGTATAGGAGATTTGGGGAACAGGGGAATCTAGGAAATTTCATGGAGGAGAATGTCCTTGGACAGTTTTCTGGGAAGAAAGGGATTTCAAAAGGTTGGGATAGAGAGGAATTTTTTGTCCAGAAATGGTGAATGGGCTGTACAACTGGACAGGAATAAATTCCAGGTTGAGAATTGTGAATGGTGGGTAATCTACTTGGCTGAGATATAGAGTACGAATTTTGAAATAAGGCTACAAAGATAAGTTAGAGCCAAATTGTGAAAGGCATGGAATTGTGGGTCAAAAATTTTCTTTAAAAAAAATTCTTTTGGCAATGGGGGTGCCTCTTAAGCAATGTGTGTGTGTGTGTGTGTGTGTGTGTGTGTGTGTGTGTGTGTGTGTGTGTTCAGGCCACTTTGTCACTTTCAAGAAGCATGGGTTGGAAGGGGGTAAGCTTGGAGGCAGGAAAACTGAGTGGGCAAAGATTGTAATATTCTAGATAAGAAGGAAATAGAACAATAGCCTTATGAGTAGAGCCAAGGGAATAGAGATGACAGGTATTGAGGAGGCAAGACTGGCAGAATAGTAGTAAGGACATACAATAAGGACTTCCTTGGGGTACCATTAAAATTTAAGATGACTCTTATAAGTAAGGGGGAGGGGTGCAGAGATTTTTTCTTAACTATGGTTTTCTTATTCATTGAATTCTATTTTATTAGTCCTTCATGCTGACATGCTGTTGCATCAGATCAGGCAGACATTGAGAAGGATGAAGGACTAGTCTCCAATTTAACTTACATATTGTATCAGATCCTTGCCTCAGGAGTCCTGGGCATAGATTAGCACATCAATGACAATGACCCCAAAGGGCAGACCTTGATTGTCAACTTTTCTCTTGATTCAGGTAAATTAGCCTAGTGGCTCAATTATGCCTGTAGTTTTTAAGTGACATAGGAATGGGAAAGCTGACTGTCCATACTGATGGAATTGAAATTGTCTGGATAATTTGGGATTTAGCAGCAATTAATCTGAGTAAGTGAGAGAAAGCCAAAAAAAAACTGTTTTTCTCTTATTTATAGGGTAATTTGGACACATTTTAATAAACCAATGTAAGTGGTAATTAAAACTGTATAGATAGGGGGCAGCTAAGTGGTGCAGTGGATAGAGCACTGGCCTTGGAGTCAGGAGGACCTGAGTTCAAATCCAGCCTCAGACACTTGACACTTACTAGCTGTGTGACCCTGGGCAAGTCACTTAACCCTCATTGCCCAACCAAAAAACAAAACAAAACAAAACAAAAAACTGTATGGATAGATAACAGACATAAAATCCTTATCCTTTGCCTTTCCTTCTCAACTCCTCCCCCAGCCTGAGCCACCCAGAACCTATTCTGTATGCTTGCCTGCTCACAGATTTGGGTGAGATGGGAATAACCAACTCTATTTGAAATGGAGGACCACTAGGCCTTATCACCTCTGTTGCTACCACAATTTTAGGTCCTTAAAGACTTGATATCTGTTGTACCTCTGTGTCCCAGAGACCCTTGGCAATGTCATCTGATGCACTGACATAACCTAAAGACCCTTGGGTCCTGCTATCTCCCTTGCTGCATCACTTTTCACTTTCAGACCTATCTTCACTGCCATTGATCTCTCTTTTTATTTGTTTTCTCTCCCAGTTAAAGTGTGAGAGTGGGAGCTGTCTCACTTTTCCACTTCATATCACCTATACTTTAGCAAAGTGAAGGCCTGGTACTCTGTAAGCACTTTAAAGATTTTTTATTCATTCATTCACTTCTACCTACACTCATATTTCTAAACAAAGTTGGTACTTTGTAGATTGTCTAATATATCTTAACCCTCCTAGATGAAAGAAACTTTCTGTGTAATAACAGCATCACTTTGTGTGTATACACATATACATATATACATATAGTACTCATTTAAACATTTGATTGGCTATTGGATGCTAGCTTTTAAATACCATTCATAGATCATAAAATTGCAACAGGAGAAGTGCATTTATTACATAAGCCACTGGAATTTGGTATCAAGCAGGACTAGATCTGAATTCTACTTCAGACACTTCTTAGTTATATGACAACGAATATGTCATAACAATTTAGTGACTCAGGTTCCATAATCTATAAAATGAGGCCATTGGACTGGATGGGCTCTTAGATCCGTTCCAAAATCTTATTAGATCTGACAGAGATCTCAGAACTTAGACTGTGACAGCTGCGAGAGTCCTTAGAATATAGAAAACAAAATGCCAGATCTGGAAGTGGCTTCATAACATAGTGCACAATTTTAGAACTGAAAGAGAAGCAAAAATAGCACCAAAAATGATAGAAATATAAGGCAACCTAGTGCTTGTTGACTCCAACCCCTTCTCTTGTAAATGGGAAAACCAAGACTCAAAGAAGTGAATTTATACCCATTAGCATAGCTAGTTTATGACAAAGTTGGTACTAAACCCCAGGGATCCTAGCTCTCAATCTAGAATTCTGCCCATTGCCTCAGGCCAAGTCTCCTTCATTAGCTCCAGAAAGTGTATTCAATTTGTGTATGTTCTCATCTGCTTCAAGTCAAAGTGATTATTCACTGAGAATTGTATTAAATAGAGAAGGAAGATGGGTTATAATAGGAAAAATCAGTCACTTGGGTAACATTTATTAAGTACCTACTTCACTATATACTAATATTGACCTGAAGTCAGAAGACCTAGCTCTGACACTTACTGGTTGTTTGGCTGTGGGTAAGTCATTTTGCTGGTATCCAAATCCATTTCTTCAGGATAATGCTTTCAATCTATGCTTTACTGGCTTCCTGCGAGGAAACCACCCAGAGGTGTGCTGAAGCCAGCTTTTACCGTCTTATGAGAGTCAATTTTTAAATCTTCCATGTAAACATTTACACCTTGGAAATCACCAAAGACTAAAAAAGCAGGAATTGATTGATTGACTTTTTTTTTTTTTTTTGCAAATTGTCTAAACTGAAGAAAGTATGAAAGAAATCAGAATAATCCAGATTAAATTTTAAAATATGCTGCACATACTTTTTTTTCTTTTTTGAGAGCTGGTTGTTAAAATATTTAGTAGCATACACTTAAAACCATTTTCTATACCTTTAATCACTACGCAAATGAGAGTAGTTATCACACACTTGACTTTAGTCAGAGAAATATTTAAGGTAAAAATCTGCAAAGCTATGGCTCTTAAGCCCTCCCCCCATGGTTATTCTATTGTAAGGCTTATTCAAGAACATAAATATAATAAAATTGTCACTAGAAACATCAAATAAATTTAATTAAAAAGGAAGTGAATCATATAGTTGATGTACATGGAGTCCATGACTGGAACACTTCCACCTTCTGACTCCTCAAGGCAATCAGTGAGTCATGGTCCCAAGGAAATACTGGGCACACCAACCCATCAGGAAAAAAGCACAGTTCATCCAAACTCATGGCAGGCCATTATGTTGCCAGAGAATATTCATGCAGTTTTTGTTCAGTCACTTTCCTTTGAGTCTAAAAGAATAATTATTGTGTCATCTCCTCAGAGTCCAGAACTTGAAACATTAGGACCACATCAGCTCTGCCTTTCTGTAAGTCAAGTCAACAAGCATTTATTAAATGGTTGGTATATTCTAGGTCCTGTGTTAAGTACTGGCAATACAAACGTAAGGAAAAAGACAGTCCCTGTCCTCTAGGAGTTTACATTCTAATGAGGGAAAACAATGCTGAAAAATGAAAAAAAAAAAAAAAGGAAGATGGCTTGGGATTCTTCTTAAAATGGAGGCTCTTGGAGGAACTAGATAATCAGAGGGCAAGGCCATGGGGATGGGCAAGGGTGGTAGTTCCAACATATGAAGCCCAGAAGTGGAGTGAACACTTACAGTCAAGACATTTCTAAGACATTGTAGAGAAAGGTGGGGAAAAACTGTGGTGTAATCTGTGGAGGAATGAAATTCCTGGCTGTACCCTTCCCAAGTCCTGCCTCTCTTTTATGCTGCCAGTTACCCCTCTCTCAATGACTGCTGCCCTCTCTCACTGCTGCCTCATTGTTAACCATTCTCTCAAATCATTCCCCTCCAGTGAGATTTCCATTTTCTTTTTCTACTGTGGACATACTAAAAGTTATTGAGGTTGGACCCAGTTTCCTATGAGATGTAAGTGACACCCTGCACCCTATACCCCCTTACATTATAACAGAATAATACTCCCCAATATTTTTGGTATTTGTCAAAGAGATGAAAATTCATAGAATTCAAATCCTATATATCTACATAAGACATCCCAAAAGTCTCAGTTTATTCATATAAGCCTAAAACTACACCTAGACTGCTGGAAGCACTGTATTGGGCTACAAGTGGGATTGTTAAATTAAAAACAACCCCACAGGGGCAGCTAGGTGGCGCAGTGGATAGAGCACCGGCCCTGGAGTCAGGAGTACCTGAGTTCAAATTCGGCCTCAGACACTTAACATTTACTAGCTGTGTGACCCTGGGCAAGTCACTTAACCCCAATTGCCTCACTAAAAAAAACAAAAACAACAACAACAACAAAAAAAAAAACAACCCCACTCCTGTTTTGCTCTAGAGGAAAAGAGGACTTTTACTTAAGCAAAGCTGTATACACTAAGGCAAAGGGAAATAATATGCCAAGTTAATGAAAACAATTTCTCTTCTTAAAATTTTCCATTATTATTATTATTATTTTCTAAACACTATCAGGAGGCAGGGGAGAAAAGGGACAACAAAAGCTAAATATTCATACTTCATCAATAATCTGATAGGCTTTGCAAAGAAAAAAAAAGGTGCAATGGTTAGAGTACAGAACTTGGAGTCAGGAAGAGCTGTGTTCAAAATCCTCTTCTCAGGGCAGCTAGGTGGCACAGTGGATAAAGCACTGGCCCTGGATTGAGAAAGACCTGAGTTCAAATCCAGCTTTAGACATGTGACACTTATTAGCTGTGTGACCTTGGGCAAGTCACTTAAGCCTCATTGCCCTGCAAAATAAATAAACAAAATCCTCATCTCTCACTTAAGTAGCTAGGTGACTAAGAGTAAATCACATAACCTATCTAATCCTCAGTATCGTTCATTGGTAAATGAGGATACAAATTCCAGTAGTATCTGCCTCATTGGATTCTTACAAGGCTTAAATCAGAGAGTACATATAGAATGTCTTGTAAACTTTGCACCTTTTTATGTCAGCTATTAAATTGTTTACTCTCAGAAACACTGAGAACCAAATACAGATCAAATCTCTATCTTTTACATTCAAAGTAGGAAAGTCAGTCTGTGATTAGACATTTAGACTTGTTCCCAAGACATGTATTTTACATTCATCTACTTGTAGCTTCTTAGAAGAATTTCACAATCAAAGTAAAATGATAATAGTTAGCATAGTTACTATCGTTGACAGCTTATCCCATTGGATAGAAGTTATCCATATGTCCTTAGACAGTTCCTTAACTAGAAGATATAATTTCTATAAAGATATCATATCATTTTATTTATTATTATTGTTAATATCTAAGATGCTATTAGAGTTGCGAACTTTGTGATACAGTAGAAAATGTGTATAAATTTGAATTAAATTACCAAAGTTTGAATCCCATATTTTTATCATCATCATCTTCTTCTTCCTCACTAATATGTCATGTTAATATTTACCAAGCACATTACAAATATAATGTCATATTTTATTTTCACAATTACCCTGGAGATAGGTGCTATTTTATCTTCATTTTATAGATGGGTAAACTTAGACAGAAGTTTAAGTAACTTGACCAGGGTCATGTATTTAATAAGTATGAGTCCTTAAATGACACAAGGCGCATTTGAACTTCTTGACTCCAGGTATGATGCTCTATCCACTGTTACCACATAGATGAATCATTTCCTCTTGGAGTGATTCAACTCTATTACCCCTAGTTTCCTCATCTTTAAAATAAGAAGTTTGAAGTAGATTGCTTTAAGGTCCCTGTCTTAATATATATCTTATTATGTCTATGATTTTCTGATGTATGTATAAGACATTCTATTGGTTTAAATAGATTGCTGTTAGAAGACAGGATGAAAACGCCACATAAGGTCGTGGGTGGCAAACAGCCTGAAGCTACTTTATCAGACCAAGAGATTTTGGATATGTCATAGAGCAAGAATGAAGGACAGTAAATCATCCTTATGACTTTCAGATTGGATCCCATAAAACTATTAAGAGACAACCAAGAAGCAAAAATGCTAAGTGCTATGAGCTAAGGGTCTGATTTTTTTTTTGAAAAGAAATTAAATTTGACTATCATAAGATCATCATTTCTAGAGTTGAGTGGATTTCTGCTCACACCTTATTGTTCAATGACAGATGCAAATACCTGAATGAGGGAATGCTCAACAGCTGATCCATATGAATGAATAAGTAGACCCAAGTATATTTTATATTCAAAGTAGTAAGTCAGTCTATTCTATTAGATATTTTCACTCTTATGGATTTTCCCTTATTCTATTTGCAGCTACTAAGAGGAACGAATGAATGTTTATGTATTACATATTCAGAACCACAGAATCTAATAAATGGATAAATATTCTATAATAGATCTAAATGAATACACAAATTATTTTAGGAAAGAATTGGCACTTAAGCACAGATGTACCAACAAAAGCATTGTGTATCTGACTTAAAGGTCCTTTTCTAGAGACAAAGAGATTGCCTATGGTACTGTAATATCTATCAATCTTGAGCCAATCTAAAATCCCTAACTCCTACAGAGCTAGATAATATGTTCTGAGGATACTCGGGTGTGCTACAACACCATAAATCTCACCTCTGTCATGAAGTCGACCCTAATTAAGAGGAAGAAAAGGTGTACAATCCCCCTTGGGCCTTTTGTCATGAGTGAATCATGGACCTCCCTGTGGAATAGGATGAGAAATGGACCAAATAAACAGCCAGAATTCAACCAGTCATAACCTATACCCACCTTTTGACCTTATAGAATATACAAACTTTATAAGCATTGGGTTATTAATTTCTGAATTGGAAGTCACATGCTGGGCAATTTCTTTTGAATGTTATTCACAAAGAGAGATGGCTTTAGTAACAATAGTGGATCACTAGACTTAAAAGTAGTAGATTAACATTCTAACTCAGCTAATTACTAGCTATATAATCTTTAGCAAATCACTTTGTTTCCCTAAATCTCAATTTTCCCATTTGTGAAATAGGTATAACACATACAATATTACCTTCTAGGATTGTTATGAGAATCAATTAAGATAGTCTAGAAACCGATCTTTATAACTTTAAAAATTATGTGGATCTCTAAATGACTACAATCATACTATTGTCATCCATTGATTGTAAATATGCAAAATGACAAAAAAAATCAGAAACCCTTTAAAGCAGATCTGTAGGTAAATGATAAGAGCAACCTTGATGTGCATTTGAGAAATATGTGTTATAATTTATAAATCATAATATTTAGTTAAACTCATTGTACCTTTGGAAATACTCTACAGTCCAAGGTCCTTGGCCCATATATTGGGAATGTTTATCCTATATAAATGACAGGCATTTTTACTGTTGCTTCCCTAGCATACCAAAGATTTTCTTTTCAAATAAAGATAGCTTTGGACTGAATTCATGACTATATTACCCATATGATCTAAAGAAAAGATAAATAATCTGGATATCTCTAAATAACCAGGTTGATGCCCATATCCATATGCATATATGAGACATTGGAGAAAATTGAGTTTATTGTGAAATTTACCTTTGTGTATGACATATGACTGTATAACTTTCAGTCTCTACTCCTCATACCTCAGTCCTTTGTAATTTGGTGTCTATGCCAAACACTACAATAAAACATCTATTTCAAAGGTTACTTATGACCTGCTTGATACTACATTTAATTATGTCTTTTCCTGTCACCACTGACTTTAACCTTCCCATATCATCTGGCATCATGGGGTCCCCTCTCCTTTGTAATACCCGCTTTATCATCTGCATCACTGGACTGATGGTTTAATTCCAACCTCTTTAATCACTTTTCTATTCTTTTGACTCTTTATGCTCTTTCTACCTCAGAAATGTGAATGTTCCCAGATGTTCTCTTCTGGGCTCTTTTTTCTCCTTCATACTAATTTAGAAGCGATTACAAAATTGAAATAATAATCCCCAAGTTCTCCCCAAAGTCTCAGTCTCTTTCTGTCTGCTGAACAAATCCACCTGGGTGCTGGTGGTGGTGGTGGTAGTGGTGGAAGTGGAGGTGGTGGTTGTGAAATTGCATATCCACATGAAATTTGAAGATTTATAAAGTGTTTATAAAATATTAGTTGATGTAAAGAGTGTTGGCATTATTACTCATCTTCATAGATGAAGTAGTTAAATGAGATGAAAGGTGTATCTACAGGAACAAAGTTAATGTGTACAGGGACACTTTCAAACTCAGATCTCCTGAGTCCAGCACATTTATTTAAATACTTCATGTGATTGCATTATAATGCAATTTCAAATTCAGATTGCTGTTTCCCCTCATACTCCATAGTTCCAAAATGGAACCCATAATATTTTCCCCAAAGCCTTCCTCTTTGTCTAACTTTTCCATTTCTGTTGTGACTTCCACCTTTCTCCTAAGTAATTATACTCAAAGCCATCTTTGACTTATCCATCACTCATATAACTCAATTTTCCTGGAGTTTAATTTCTTTAGCTCTAAAAATGAAAGTTTTAGAGATGGGGTTCCTTTTCCCCCTTGCTATAGATTTATATCATATGTGCAAAGCACCAAATTAATGTTTGAGCATACAAAGACAAAAGCAAAACCTTCCTTCCCTCTAATGTCTTACATTGTACCAATGGCAAAATCTCTTGTATGTCCCTCTCAGCTCCCATTGCAACCAGTCCTTTCTCAGGCACTGCTCTCCTTACCTAGAATATAGTAATAGCCTTCCCTCTCCAATCCATCTTTCATACCAGTATACAAATAATACAAAAAGTCTCTGAAAGGATCACTCTCCTCACAAAACTCCACTAGCTTCTCATAGGAAACTGAATATAATGTGAACTGCCATGATCACAGCTTTCAAATTCCCCTACAATATGGATGTGGCCATAAATAATCATGATATACTTTTTTTGGTCGAGCAATGATGGTTAAATGACTTGCCCAGGGTCACACAACTAGTAAGTGTCAAGTGTCTGAGGCCAGCTTTGAATTCAGGGCCTTCTGAATCCAGGACTGGTGCTTTATTCACTACACCACCTAGCTGCGCCCCATATCTATTCCTTTTGAAATGATTCTTATTTTGGCCAATTCAAACTACTCTCCAGCTCTTCCTTCCTTCTTTCCTTCCTTCCTTCCTTCCTTCCTTCCTTCCTTCCTTCTTTCCTTCCATCCATTCTTCCTTCTTTCATTCTTTCCCTCCCTCATTCCCTCCCTTCTTCCCTCCTTCATTCCCTCCCTCTTTCCTTCCTTCCTTCTTTCCTTCCTTCCTTCCTTCCTTCCTTCCTTCCTTCCTTCCTTCCTTCCTTCCTTCCTTCCTTCCTTCCTTCCTTCCTTCCTTCCTCTCTTCCTTCCTTTTTGTATGCATGCATTTAACTATGCATGTATGTATGCATCTATCTCTCTATCTCTTTGTCAATATTTATCCATTTTTTCCCAGCCATCTCCTGCTCATAAAAATAATGTGCACATACCATCCCTCATGGCTAGAATGGATCATAGGTACTATTATTAGCCCTGCTTCACAGATGAGAAAAGTGAGGCAGAAAGTGGTTAAGTGACTTGCCCAGGGTCATACTGCTAAGTAAGTATCTGAGAACAGATTTGAACTCAGGTATTCTCAAATCCAAGTTGAGTACTTTGCTCAGTGGTAGCCATTTAGCTACTTCATAGACAAAAAAGGAAGGGGAATAAAACAATCCCTGGCCTCAAATTGTTTTGTTTTTTTTTTTTTTACTAAGGAAGGTTATGTTTATAGATAATTATGTAAAATGTGTGGCTTATAAAGATGTATCTTCATAGGGGGAAGGCAATGGAAGGGAGGGGAAAATATGTACTAAGAACCTACTATGTGCCAAGTAGTTTACAAATATTTCATTTGATCTTAAAGAAGGTGACACCGTGCCTGAGGAAAGAAGAAGAGAGGATTTTTTTTAAAAGCAGAGAATGAGAAGAGGGGAGAATGAGAAGTTATAAAACATGCAATAAAACCCTATTATAGCAAAGATCCAGTTATACTGTAGTGACTCATGCCTTCTGGGTATAAATAAGATGTCTCAGATTTAATAAGGATAAACTATGTCCTGAGTATTTCCCATGTCCTCTGACACTAGTGCATAATGAAAGGATACAATATGATTTGACACTTCAATCTTGAAGGATCCCAAATTATCTTTATGCATGAAGTTTATGTAAAGCACCTGACTGAAAAATAATCAGATTATTCATTTATCCAGATGTTTCCAAATTTGCAGATGCTTCATATCTTGTTGACCACTTGTTCAGAGGTTTAATATTTTCAGTTTTCTTCCAAATGTATGTTGCTTTTTTTTAGAAAATAGGCCACATCTATACTGTATCTAAAATTCATAAGAAAGAAAAGAATGAAGTACACTTTCTAGATATGTAAAAATATTTTTAAGCATAAGAGTGGCGAACTAAATGCTTCACTTTGTTATCAGAATTTTAGCATCTATGGTTGTAGAGTCACAACTCTTGTTGCAGTACAGTATGATGAGGGTGTAAATTCTGTGCATTATGTGCCTATAAAATACAGCCACTTGAAGGCTTAAATGAAATATCTATTGTTGGTCAGAAAAGGGGGCCAACTGTTTTTAGAAGAAGAAATAGAAGTAGTGCTTTCCCTTGAAATTGCAGGGGGATTTCAGCAGGCATGATGTAATTATCCAGGTTGGCAATGGTCCAGGACACTGATGAAAGAACATCAGTAAAACTTTTAGACAATTTTAAAGCACCTCATAAAATCCAGCTGATTCTGCAGATATTATTGCTGCTGTCAACCACTCTTCAATTACAGAGATATTATTTTACCCTGATATTTAATAGGATCCCTCCTAGAGTATGTAGCTTCAGTTCCATATCCTCCATCTTCTTGACCTGTCAGGGAAAAGATGGCAAAACAGGGAACTAAGAAGATTGACCATATTGCTGCCCTATTGATGTTTCTTCAAATTTTACCTCTCCATCTCTTAAATGAATTCTCTGTTAACTTTTTTATTCTGCGTAGTACTTTGTAAATTCACAGCATCTGAGACATGAAAGAAAACTTTGGGGTAACTTAATCCAAATGATATCTGACCAAGAATCACTTCGTGATTATCTGTATCAAGTGATCATCTAGCTTCTGCCCCAACACCTTCATCAGGGGAATCTACTTTGTATAGCTCTAATTGTGAGGAAAAGGTACTTATACCAAAGCCAAATTTGCCCCTCTGCAAGGTCTATTCCCATATTATTCTAGGAGGGGGAAAGAATAGAACGGAAAGGAAAGGGGGCAACTAGGTGGCACAGTGGATAAAGCACCGGCCCTGGATTCAGAAGGGCCTGAGTTCAAATCCAGCCTCAGATACTTGACACTATCTGTGTGACCTTGGGCAAGTCATTTAACCCTCATTGCCCCACCAAAAAAAAAAAATAAAGGAAAGGAAAGAGTTGAATGCTTCTTTGACATGAAAGAACTTTAAAAAATTGAAGGTTGGGGCAGCTAGGGGGCACAGTGGATAAAGCAACAGCCCTGGATTCAGGAGGACCTGAGTTCAAATCAGGTCTCAGACACTTAACACTTACTAACTGTGTGACCATGGGTAAGTCACTTAACCCTCATTACCCCATTAATATTGAAAACAAAAAAAAAAGAAAAAACAAAAATTTATGAACTTTATTATGATTCCCCTAAATCTTATATTTTGTCTAGGAAAAATATCACAAACTTCCCCCACACTGACCCTCAAATTGCTTAATCTCCAGTGCATTGTTATCATTTTGATCCCCCTTCTTCTGACCTACTCCAATTTGTCAATGACTTTCCTAAAATATGGAACAGAGACCAAAAGAAAAAAAAATAAATCCATCCTGGGACTGAACAAGGAAACTACGAGTCTGTCCACCATTCTCTTTTGGATGTTAGACCTCTAGTAATAGCCAACAAACATTTATTAAGCACTGGCAAGTGCCAGACACTGTTATGACTATACAAAGAAAGGCCAAAAAGTCACTGGAAATCACGGATTAATGAAAAGCATTAAGGATGTTTTCATTAAGAGATCATGCCACACTAATCTAATTTAACTTTTGACAGGATCACTAAATTAATAAAGGAAATGCTTAATATATTGTTTACAGAGATTTTAGGAAAGCTTTTAATAAAGTACCTTAGAACTCCTTTTTGTGAGAAGATGGGGAAGTATGGACAGAAGTACAATCAGTGATCTCTTCCATGTTTAAATTGAACTGTGTGAGCATCCAGGTTCCTTTCAACTCTTAAATTCTGCAATTTTGTAATATTCCCTGATATCATATTAGCATTTGTGTTCACATATCATACTGGAGAAGTACATTTGAGATGGAATTTCACTAAAGCCAGAAAATATTTTTCATATAAATTCTCATCTAGTAATGCTTCCTCCATCTTATATTGGCAGTTAATTCCCCCAGCTCATGACATTGTTTTTGTTGTTTGTTTGTTTGTTTGTTTTGCAGGGCAATGAGGGTTAAGTGCCTTGCCCTGGGTCACATAGCTAGTAAGTGTCAAGTGTCTGAAATCAGATTTGAACTCAAGTCCTCCTGAATCCAGGGCCGGTGCTTTATCCACTGCACCACTTAGCTGCACCCCCATGATACTGTATTAATCTTGCATGTGGCATAAATGAATAAATAAATGTGATTCTACCATATGCTGAGGTTGTCTGTAGATTTAACTTATAAAATGGTGATTCTCCCGTGGAACATAATCCTTGAGGACAGGGACTGTTTACGTTTGGCTTTTGTTTTGTTTTGGGATTTTTTGTATTTTGTATATCATACCTATCACAGGAGTTTCATATACTAAATATCTAATATGTGTTTATTGAAATAACTTGTTGAATTATCTGTTTCTCAAATCTTGGGGGACACATTACGTGAAAGTTCTTTTATGAGTCCAAGATACAATGGAGTCTTACAGACAGCAACTAATTTATCTAACTGTATCATATTGTTCATATACTGTTCACACAGTTCCCCAGTTACATTCCTTTCATGCTTTTGCCCACCGAAAAATGTTAATGAAGATTCCACTAAGGTTATTAGTATGCCTAAACTCAGAGATTAATAATATAAAGATTTCTTATAAGCATTGCTATAGTTTCTAGTTTTTCAACTAATTTCTTTATGGATATTAAAAATATAACAAATCCTTCAGTTTAGATGAAAGGATAGAATCTTCTATGGTTTCTTATTTCTGCCTTCATCACTTTACACAATATGAGTTAGTTCCCCTCTTCAGTAACATGGAGAGCAGTAATGACTTAAAGTTATTTTTCCCAGGACTCTTAGAATGTCCTGTAATATAAAATACACTGTATCTACATAGAAGACATATGCTAGTTAAAATGGGTCTGACATTTATAAGCTAAATGACTTTAGAGAAATAAATGACAACATTCTCTCTCTCTGTCTCTCTCTCTGTCTCTCTCTCTCTCTGTCTCTCTTTCTCTCTCTTTCTCTCTCTCTCTCTCTCTCTCTCTCTCTCTCTCTCTCTCTCTCTCTCTCTCTCTCTCTCTCTCTCTCTCTCCCCCCCCCCTCCCTCTCCCTCTCCCTCTCCCTTTGCGTCTCCCTCCTTCCCTCCCTCCCCTACACTTTGCCTATCTCCTATGCCTGTAATGTACTCCATCCTTGCCTCTGGCTCCTAGGATATCTTGCTTCCTTTAAAACTCAGCTCAATCCGTCTTTACTGGTTCTTAATCTGAGTTCTGTGAACTTTTAACAAATATTTAGATAATAAAATTGGGTTCCTTTGTAATCCTGTGTATTGCATTTTATGCATTTAAAAACATTATTCAGAGAAGTGGTCAGTAAGATTTACCAGAATGTGAAGGGTCCCAGGTTAAGAAGAAGTTAAGAATGGGGCAGCTAGGTAGCACAGTGGATAGAGCACCGTCCCTGGGTTCCAGAGGACCTGAGTACAAATCCAACCTCAGACACATTAACACTTACTAGCTGTGTGACCCTAGACAAGTCACTTAGCCCCAATTGCCTCACAAAAAAAAAGAAAGAAAAAAGAAGTTAAGAAACCTTGTATCTCAATAAAGTTTCCTCACACTCCAGCTGTTACTGTGCTCAGCCACCAAAAAAATAAAATCTTATATTTTTAAAATATTTTGCACCTATCTACATATGTATTTTTCCCCCTAAATGGCATATAAGCCCCTTGAGTTATTTCTTTTTTGTCTTTATAGCTCCAGT
The DNA here is from genome assembly GCF_019393635.1 of Dromiciops gliroides. Taxonomy (NCBI): domain Eukaryota; kingdom Metazoa; phylum Chordata; class Mammalia; order Microbiotheria; family Microbiotheriidae; genus Dromiciops; species Dromiciops gliroides. The sequence goes on from NC_057866.1 coordinate 30,276,442, forward strand.
AACAAGTCTATTGTCTAGCACATAATAGACCCTTAATAGATGTCTGTTAATGAATTGACTGATTGATTGATTGATTCAAAAAGCACCTGTACTAGGAGATCTTGTGACATGATGGTGGGGCTACCCATACAAGTGAACAAAATTTTAATTAAATGTAAATATTAACAGAAAAATTACCTGATCATTGAAATTCCTTGTGGCTTTAAATTAACATATATTTAGAATATGAGAAGTGGAGAATCTGTTACACTTATAAGAAATAAATTTTTCCCATTCACTCAGAGCTTGCTCTGTATGTAATCATTGCTCAGCTCACCCAAAAAATAAATAAATAAATCCTTCAAACAGACAAACGTACATTGATGGCAGTGGCACATGTAAGGTTCCTATTGAATTATGGATATTTAGTTATAAAAATCTTTTAAAATACTAATAAAACTAAATTCTAAAAAGCAATGTTTAATTCAGAAAGTTTGTCCTCCCCCACCCCACCCCACCCTTACAGCTTCAGTTTCCCTCTCACTTCTGGAGTTTTAAATAATATGAGTGAAATATTAAATTATCATCACTTTTCCTGGAGTTCTAAAAATTTATAAATTAAATAAGACAAAATTATCCCATTTCTTTTTGGTAGTATTTCACACACCCCTCCTCTTCAAAGGTTTACCTTACAATCTCCAAAAATCCTACTTCTTGAGCCTAAGAGCCTCTAATCAAAATAGCAAATAAGAGGGGAACTTTATATAGATAATAAAATGAAAGAATCTTGGATTTGGTGTCAGAAGACCTGGATTCAAATCCTATCTCTGTCACTTCATACCTTTGTGACCTAGGCAAGACACTTTACTTTCTTGGTTCTTGATATTCTCATTTATAAAATGATGGAAGTCGGAACAGTTTCATCTCTATGATTCTTATAATCCTATGATCTACTGATGCTGCTTAACTGTTTTTGAGATGATCAGTTCTTCTGAACTTATTTGAGAATCCCCAGCTTGTATTCAAGACTTCATTTATATTTTTAATGATTACCCAGCAGGAGTTACTGGGTTAGTCAATGTTATATCTTACTTTAGAGAATCAGTTTGAGGAAAAGTCCTATTACAAGCCCGTAATCTCATAATGGAACTTATAAAGGTTGACAGAAACTGCTAAGGACCAGCCAGAGTGTCTGAGCATTGCGAAGACCCACTTGGCTGCATGACTAAAAGGATAATGACCCTTAAAAGTATTCTTTGCTTTGGTATTTATTAATCTCCTTGTTCTTTTTAAAAAATCTTTTTTTTCATGTAATACTAATGATTCATTATGTCTATTTTGTAGCTGCATCCAGAGAACTTGGGGATGTTTCTAGAATTAGCTAAGTAATACTTTACTTAAATTATTTTAATTATGTCTGGTTGAAGCCTTTTATCTTTACATCACAATCATTTCCCACCTGACTTCCAGAATTAATCTTCCCTTGTGACAAGGAAAAACAATAATTGCTCACTAGTTATTATGTCAAACATTATGAGGGCTATACCTAAATAAGTGAAGGGTCTATCATTTTGTCATTGTGGAAATTCATTCTATCTATTCAAGACCAGTCTGTCTATAACTTAGCTGATAAACAGTGTTAGATTTGGAGTGAGAAGACCGTTTTAAATTGTGAATCTGTCACTTAATATCTGAGTCACCTTGCAAGCCAATTTGCTTCTATTGGTCTCAGTTCTATCATCTGTTAATTTGGCCATATCATTCAGTTCATTAAGGGGTATAATGTATGACATGTTGGGAAAGGTTTCAGATTCCAAACTCAGGAGTTTGTAATTTATCCTAGAAGTAACAAGATGCCCCTGAAGCAAGGGATAATTATTATCCTGGGATAATTGAACTTTTAAAAATAAATTGATAATATATTTCAATATAATATAATTTTTATACAGTATTCAATATAACTGGGTTTTTGTAACCATCTGCATTACACTGTGGTCATTTAAATACAGCTCATCACACACACACACACACACACACACACACACACACACATACAGACACATAACTGTAAGAACCTTTGCACTCAAATTCATTGAGCCAAGGACTGGTTATGTGGTCAAACCTGTACCTTAAGAATATCACTTTGAGAGGCAACTAGGTGGCGCAGTGGATAGAGCACCAGCCCTGGATTCAGGAGGACTTGAATTCAAATGTGACCTCAGACACTTGACACTTATTAGCTGTGTGACCCTAGGCAAGTAACTTAACCCTCATTGCCCCACCAAAAAAAAAAAAAAAAAGAACGAAACAAAACAAAAGAAGAATATCACTCTGGCAGCTGATTGGTATTGGGTTGAAGGGGGGGGGAATGGTGACATTAATAAACTTCATTCAAAATTATTTACTTAATGAATTTAATTCATTATTCCTGCTAATAAAAACAAACCCACTCCATCCTATCCATTGGAAAAATGCAGTATGGACAGATAAGTTCCATTTGTCATATACATATTTCAGAGCTAAGTACTAAAATATTTAAACCTTCTCTTTCAGAAAAGAACTGAGAATATGGTCTAAAGTAATAGCCAAGTCAGTGCACTCAGTTATCTAAATTTGATCACTATTCTAGTTAGACGTTAGATATTCTTTTGAGATTCTGTACAATGTTTGTAGGAGGAAAAGATTAAGGGTTAGGGGTGATGGGGGAATATGAAAGTAGAATAAGATATTCCTTAATGTTAGAGCTGGAATAATTACTTTCCATTAATGACTGTAAATACACAAGTTAAAGGAGCCACAACAACAAAGTATCAGAGAATCCCTCAGAACAGATACCTTTTTTTTTTAAACCCAAGGACTTATTCCTAGCTCACGTGTTTCTTTTTCTCCAGGAAAAGTTGCCCAAACAAGAACAGATACTTTCTAGTTAAACATGGAAAATCTCTGTTACCCTGAGTTCAGAACTAATGATGAGCATGCAGCTTTGTATTCTGTTTATTAATGACCAAGAATGGTAATATGGCATGAGTAGTTATACCTGTCCTTAATGGGAATGGGCCTTAGCCATACAACTTCTCAGGGAATCAGTATGTTTCAAGGGATTTGGAGTAACAGGTATAGGTAATTGAGAATATTCATGGGTCAGCTGTCACTAGTCTTTTCTATGTGGGATTCTTTAAGGGTTACATAGTACTTTCTAATTGATGTAGCCACAATCTTGCATGGCAAACTGGTATTACTATCACCTCCAAGTTAAAAATGATGATCCTAGGACTCACGGAGGTCGAATGATTTGCCCAGGGTCACTCTGGTGGAAGGTAATGAGTTTCCCATCAGTGGATAAGTTTAAGTAAAGGCCAAAAGACCACTTGCCAGGTGTATTGCTGTGGGGATTTCTGTTCAGTTATATATTAGACAATCTTGCCTAGCTACTGAGATCCATCCAACTCTGAGAATCTGCAATATCAATCGGCCAGTCCCACTATGGTACCCCTTGTACTGAAAGGTGTTGGATGGGCAAGTCACATTCCTTCTAAAAGATTCTGTAATAGGTTCATGTAAGCTGTAGAGAAGCCTGCCATTTCATACATATTGAATTATAAGCCTCCTCTGCTGCTTCTGACTAAAGTAAGAAGCCTGAAACTCACAATGATTCTATCTATTATAACAAAGCAGACTTCCTCTAGCAACGAAGCCCTATGCTAGTTTTCCCGACAGGTATCCTAAGCATGTATGAGAAATTGATATCCAACTTGTAAAGGAGTAGCATCCATAATAGTGACAGCTCATCTTTTTCCAAGGCTTTATAGATTTTAAGGCACTTTCTTCCCCACATCACTGGGAGGTGATGAGAATTGCTATACCCATCATAGAGATGACTCTACAGCCACATAGCTAGTAAATTTTGAAACTAGCCCTGGAGCTCACTTCTTTGGACTCTTAAGTCCAATAGTCTTTCCTTTCTACTAGATGCCATTTATAGGGAACATCTGACAGGAAGTTGGACTAAAATAGAGAGTTCATGAAGGGGACCAATGCCAAATAAGACTAAAAAGGTTGGTGGGAGCAAGATTCTGAAAGGCTTTAAGTGCCAGTCTGGGCATTTCATATTTCATTTGAAAGACAATAGGAAGTCATTGAAAATTTTGGAGTAGGGAAGGGCCGTGGTCAGATCTGTTTTAGAAATATTAATTTGGCAGTTGGGTAGAGGAACAATTGGAAAGAGAAGTAACTGGAAGCAAAGAGATAACTTAGGAAGAAATCATGAAGTAGTACAGAATAGAAGTAATGTGAGTCTGACCTATGATAGAGGTTTTGTGAATGGACAGAAGAGGACAAATCACAAGATGCTCTAGGGGTAGAATTGTCAATGCCTGTTAGTTATCTGGGCATTGGGGATGAGAGGACATAATATATTTATTCAATTGAATTGTCTCAATGTCATAAAGCCATATCCATGTGCAAAGTGACCTATTCACATGCCCATAGAAGGCAATCGACTAATGCCAAGTTTTCTTTTTATGTCAAAATAAGTTTTAGATATTTTGAATAATAGTTTGGCTACTACTCTGTTAGCCTCCTTTTTTCTTTCTTTTTTTTTATCTTCTTGGATTTGATCAAATGTGGAATCACATGCAGAAGAAAGTTCCCAGGATTGTGAGAGGAATGGAAGTCATGTCATACAAGAATCATTTGAAGGAACTGGGGAATGTTAGGCCTAAAACAGAAAATATTTAGGAAGGACATGATAATCTTTTAAAAATTTAATGGTTACTATGTGGAAAAGGTACTCAGCTTAGTCTGTTTGACTGCAGAATGTAGAAGTTAGGATGATATTTGAAAAAGGTAAATTTACTCTCAAGAGGAATCTTGGCAATAACTAGAGCTATCCCAAAGTGCCATGAGGGCAGCTAGGTGGCGCCACAGTGCAGAGCGCACCAGCCCTGGAGTCAGGAGGACTTGAGTTCAAATTTGGCCTCAGATATTTACTAGCTATATGGACCTGGACAAGCCACTTAGCCTGTTTGCCTCAGTTTCCTCATCTATAAAATGTCCTGGACAAGGAAACAACAAATCCCTCCAATATCTGTGCCAAGAAAACCTCAAATGGGGTCACACTTTGTTGGACATGACTAATTCACAAAACAGCAATAAAAAGTGGCTTGGGTTGCCTCTGGAGGTAATAGGGTTGATTTTGTTTGCATGTTTGTTTTAATGTGCCCGTCACTGTAGTAGGTATAGGGGATACAACACTGGAGATTTTTAAGTGTAGGCTGGATGGCCACCTTTTGGAGATGATAGAGATAGAATTCTTGTTCAGGTGTGCACTGAAATTTAAATTCTCCAAAGGGTCTTACAACTCAGAGATTAAACAAGAGAAGAGTTGTACATCCCTGTTTTCTCTACCCTCGCACTGTGCATATAGAATCATATATGTGGCACTTTACATCTGCCGGTTTCATCATATCAGTTTCACGAGAGAGCCAGTCTGAGAAAGGCTGCCATAGAGAGAAAAGGACTCTCTCTACAAATCATTCATGGCAGCCATCCCTTTAGGAGTAGAGGTGATACAGCATTTTATATACCCTTGATAGATAAAGCATATTTCATTTCCTAGTGAAGTCAAGATGGCTCCTTTTGTCAGCCTGAAAGTCACTAGCATTGAAAACACATAGACTAGGAGCTGTTTATGAGATATAGAAGGTGATTCAGTGGAATCAGTTCCAAGTTGGCAAGATGAGATCTAGCCCTGAAAATTCAATGCTTCATAATTCACATTGAGTTTCTCATTAATTTAAATGTTAATGTAAATTTAAAACATGTTATATTGATTTGGGGACTATTTTAGCATGAAAATTGCATAACCAGTCTCTCTATCATCATATACCAACTGGACATTCTTTCTCAGCACCTTCAGATCAAAGGAAAATATTCTTTTGAGAATCAGGCCTGTTTTCTATATTTTTTTCTCGTTAATCAGGCTAATGTTTTTTTGTTGGAGTGGGGCAGTTGGCAGGGGTTTGGGTGAGTTTGCAACCCTACAAAAATTGGCTAACTAGATAGAAGTAACAAAGTGAGATATTATCTTCATACACAGCCAATTTTATTTTATCAAAACTTCAGTGTAATACTGATCTCTTGATGTGAGCACTCTGAAACAATGGCCATTACAAGTTGTCAGTGCCTTCCCATGCTGTTTAAGTCTTACCCATATTTTCCTATAAATTTTTTACACAAAATTCAATGATTGTTTTGAGTCATTCAGCCAGCAAAAATGTATTAATCACCTACTATGTGCTAGTTGTTGTTGTTTAGCCATTTTTCAGTTGTGTCTGCTTTTTCATGACCCCATTTGGGATTTCCTTGGCAAAGATACTGGAGTGGTTTGCCATTGCCTTCTTCAACTTATTTGACAGATGAGGAAACTGAGGCAAATTAAAGTGACTTACCCAGGGTCACATAGCTACTAAGTGTCTGGGGCTAGATTTGAACTCACGTAGATGAGTTTTCCTGATTATTGGCCCAGTACTCTATTCATTGCATCACCTAGCTGCCCAACTATGTGCTAAGCACTGTGTTAAACAATGAGGATGAAAAGAAAAGCAAGTTCCTCAAGGAACTCACAGTTTAACAAGGGAGACAGAATTCAAACTGGGTAATAAAAAGATATAAACAGGATAAAACGGACATAATCTCAGAGGGAAGGCACTAGAATTAAGTGGGAGAAAAGACTTCTTCTACAAGATAAGATATTATTTGATGCTTGAAGGATGCCAGGAAGTGGAGATGAAGATGGAGAGAACTCCAGGCATGAAGGTGAGGGAGGGGGCCAGTATCTTCCTTTACTTATCATAGTTGGAAGTGGAACATATGGGTTGTCTATGAATCATTTCCTCTCAATGATTTGACAAAAGTTGAAAAAGTCTTAAAAAGTTTGATGATTTGCTTGCTAACTAAAGCCATTCTAATGAATCAATATTGTTATTACATTTTTAAATTAAGAATTTTATTAGAGGCAGCTAGGTGGTACACTAGATAGAACACTGAACCAAATTAAGAAATTCCAAGTTCAAATATGACCTCACACATTTAGTAACTGTGAGAATCTGAGTAAGTCAATTAATCTCTTTGGTTTGCATTTTCCTTATTAATTTTTTTAAAGAGGATAATAACCCATAACTTCCAGGTTGTTGTAAGGATAAAATGAGATATTTGTAAAGTTCTTTGCAAACCTTAAAGTACTACATCTAATATGGTAAGTATGATATGATATGACATATATGAAATGATATGATATAACATGACATACTCTACTATAATGTACTATGATATGATTATTATATAATATGATGTGATGTGATGTGTGTTATGCTAAATTAATTTATGGGAAAACTCAGAAATTCCCTAGTCTTTTCAGTCTTTTTAAAGTTTCTAGTCTATGTAACTTTCTAGGAGATAAGGCAATTGTGGTATAATAGGAAGAGGAATTAATTTGGAACAAAAAAAAATCATAGATTTCAAGCTGGAGGTCATCTATTGCAACCCTTTTATTTTCTATGTGAAGAATTGAAGACCAGAGATGTCAAGTGACTTATTTGAAGTTAGGAAGCTAGCAGAAGCTGGGTTTGAACCCAAGTGCTTTGATTGAAAAATCAATGTCTATTCCACTAAACCATGCTGACTTTTCCTAAATCAGATAATCTGGGGACAAACATTTTTGCTCTATTTACTACCAATATGGCATTGGACAAATCCCTCAACTTTTCTGGGACTGGTCTTTGTAATTCCTAAAATAAGGGGCATTGGGCTCCATTATCTGTAAGACCCATTTCAACAAAAATCCTAGGTCCTTATCTAAAATAATTACTCCATGTTCCAGTTGGTTTGGGGGGAAGGTAATATAAGGATGCAGACTTCTCCAATAATGTAGTAGAACATTTGATTAAAGAAGAGAATGAGGATTTTTCATTTGAATTCCCAAATCAGTATGCAAGCACGGAAAGGGAGAATATGAAGAACCAGAAACTGGGTTGTAGATACTAAGAATCAGTCCTAGTCCTAGTTTGGCATTGTCTGTTGCTAATAGACTGAATGATGAGCCACTCAATACCAAAGGTAATATTTACCCTGAGGAAAAAAAAATGGGCATCAACTGATGCTTCTTAAATTAGGGCATCATCCAACCCTAAACCAGAGTAATAGCTGACACCTTAAAAAGTGGGATGGGAATGGAAAAGGAAAGGATATATATACTGAAACTCACTAGTTATGTGACCCTGGGCAAGTCACTTAACCCCGATTGCCTCAAAACATCCAGGGACATCTCCAGTCATCCTGTTGTTTATCTTGCTACTGGAACCAGAGCGCCGTGGAGGAGAGAGGCTGGTGACTTTGCACAGCCCTGCCTTACTTGAATCCTATTAACTGCAAGTCATGACATCAGAAAGGTGATTTCATTGATCCTCTTGGAGAATGAAGAACAAACTCATACCTATCCAATTGGCTAATATGACAAACAAGGAGAATGATAAATGTTGGAGAAGATGTGGGAAAACTGGAACACTAATGTACTATTGGTGGAGCTGTGAATTGATCTAACCATTTTGGGGAACAATTTGGAACCTTGCCGAAAAGGTTTTAAAACTGTGAATACCGTTTGACCCAGCAATGCCACTACTAGGTCTGTATCCCAAAGAGATCATGGAAAAGGTAAAGGGACCCACAAAAATATTTATAGCTGCTCTATTTGTGTAAGCAAAGAATTGGAAATTGAGGGGATGTCCATCAAATGGGGAATGGTTGAACAAGTTGTGGTATATGAATGTAATCGAATAATATTGTGATATTAGAAATGATAAGCAGGGGGCAGCTAGGTGGTACAGTGGATAAAGTACCAGCCCTGGGTTCAGGAGGACCTGAGTTAAAATCTGGCCTCAGACACTTGACATTTACTAGCTGTGTGACCCTGGGCAAGTCACTGAACCCTCATTGCCCCGCAAAAAAAAAGGAAAAGAAAAGAAAAAAATAACCTATAAGCAGAATATCCTGGAAAGGCTTACGTGAGTTGATGTTAAGTAAAATGAGCAGAACCAAGAGAACATTGTACATAGTATCAACAACATTTTGTGATGATCAACCATGATGGACTTGGCTCTTCTCAGCAATGCAATGATCCAAAACAATGCCAAAATATTTATGGTGGAAAATATGCTCCACATTCAGAAAAAGAGCCATGGAGTCAGAATGCAGATGGAAGCATATTATTTTCACTTTTGTTGTTGCTTTTTTGTTACTGTTCTTGTTGATTTATTCTTGTGTTTTTTCTTTCCTTTTGTTCTGATCAATATGGAAATGTGTTTAACATGACTGTAATATATAACCTATATCAAATTGTTTATTGGCTTTGGGAGTGGGGAGGGAAGGAAGGGTGGGAGAAAAATTAGTAACTCAAAAAATATCTTTATATGTAATTGAGAAAAGTTAAAAGAAAAAAAAAGAGAATGAAGGACAAACAACAACTACTACCAGATGGCTATCTCAGTGTAGTGTGAGAGCAAGGTCAAGTGCTGAATAAACGTAATTTTTTTCCCTGGGACATTACTAAGAAAAAACTGCATATTCATAATGTACCATAGATAAGTAAGATAAGAGCCATATGTATCAAGAGATGAACATGTAATGGCTTCAATAGCTGACAATTTCTCAACTCCTTGGAGAACTTTTCCTTTAGACTTTTTATGATCTGGGATATATACAGACATTCCTAGATATAGAAAATACTATTCTACTATAGTTTTTTATTAATTCTCATTGAGAAAGATACTCTAAATATCCAAACATAATTTGACCACAGGGAATATATTGCTTTTGAAAATATATAGGCATTTGCATATTTGTACTTGTTTTGTGTATATACTTGTATGTAAGTAAATATGATTATTTCTGTCTAGATACCTAGGTATATTTGAGTATGTATGATATGTGCATGTGATGTATATATGTATATGTATACATATATATATACACACACACACACATATATATACATATATATATGTATAGAGGCATTGTAGTATATAATGAATAGAGCTTTGTAGTTGGAATCAGGAAGGCCTAGGTTCAAATCTTACCAGGTATGGGGCAGCTAGGTGGTGCAGTGGATAGAGCACCGGCTCTGGATTCAGGAGGACCTGAGTTCAAATCCAACCTCAGACAATGAACACTTACTAGCTTTGTGACCCTGGGCAAGTCACTTAACCCCAATTGCCTCACCAAAAAAAAAAAATCTAACCAGGTTAAACTAATGGGAAGATAAGTAGAATGGGATTACTTGTGCTGGTAAAAAGAATTGTTTTAGCAAGGAGGAGGGCTTCTTCTTTATGTGAAACATTGTGAAGGAAATAGTGGCAGAAGACATCTAGATGATGTGAGATGGAGAGGAGAAAAAAAAAGGGAGTCCCCAGTTGATGGTTTCATTTTTCAATGAAATATAAGGCAAGGTTATCAACTAAAATAGTATTTGGAAGATAGGGCTATAGGAGGTTTGAAGAAGACTGAGGTTTAGAAAAACCTGTGGTGAATGGGAAAGTAGTTTATCAATAAAGTGCCAAAGGTCTGACTTGCTTCAGTGAGTGCCCATCTTATATTATTTAATATAAATTTTTATAGTGACCCAGTCAGCATTGTTTCATGATTTTTTTTTTCTAGCTTCATTCGCCAACACATGAATAGGAGCCAAGTCAGGGGATAATGGGGGTTATCCAAAGTTAAGGTTTGGAAGTCCAAGATTGTTGATACAACATGGAAACAACCATCAATTGGGAAATGGGTTTGAAAGTTGTGATTGAATACTACTGTGTTATAAGAAATAATGAGCTTAATCCAGCCTCAGTTGCTTGACACTTACTAGCTGTGTGACCTTGGGCATATCACTTAACCCTCATTGCCCCACAAAAGAGAGAGGGAGAGAGAGAGAGAGAGAGAGAGAGAGAGAGAGAGAGAGAGAGAGAGAAATGATGAGCTTAGTGATCTTAGAAAGGAATAGAAAGATTAGCATGAAATGATGAAAAGTGAAGTGAGGAAAACTAAGAGAATATTGTATACAGTAACAGTAATATTGTTTTAAGGACAACTTTAAGTGACTAAGTAATTTTGACTATTATAAATGCACAGATTAAAAATAAAGAATACATGAAGAAAGAAGCTATTTGCTTCCAGAGAAAGAACTGATAAATAGAAGTATATATGGAATATTGTTTCATATATTTGTATGCATATATGTATGTGTACATATGTGTGTATATATACATATAGATATCATATACTATTTGTGTCTAATGGTAGCCATTTCTAAAACATGGTGAGGGAAGGAAAGAAACAAAACAATTACATAATAACTTTAATTATATATTTAAAAGGAATAGCAAATCGTACATAATATATCTGCATTTTCATTTGCAATTATCTTTTTAATTGTACTATGTTATGGAAATTCTTGTTTTATTCCTTGGATTAAAAATAAAATACATTTTAGAAAAAACAACATGGGGAGAAGTGACTCAAGAAAAGAGGACAGTGTAAAGTTGAACTGGTTTAGTAAGAGGTCAAGGTGGGAAAGAGAGTTGAGTAGCCAGGTAGGTGTGATGATTTGGTAAAGAACTGAGTGGTTAAGGGTTTGGATGGTTGTCATGAGGGTAAAGAGCAGGGTTCAGGCCTATAAGGTGGAGGGGTGGATGAAGTAATATATCATGATGAGATAAAGGAATATCAGAACATGAACATGGAAGTATTCTAATAAAATATACACAAGAGAAGATAAACTGGTCGTATAATATTAATGAAGGATAGCAGCTAGGCAGCCTTACAATATCAGTAGAAAGTTAAGATCACTCCCAGCATTCTCAATGGACCCCCTCTGTGAATTCCTGAGACGACAGGGACAAGAATCCTATATGACAGTGAAATCTGGGTACATCATGATCTGCTCCATTGGAGGGAATATCCCCATCATTGAGATCACAGATTTGTTGGAAATTTTGAGTATGATAAATATACACAGACACACATGATGGAATATGTATACATGTAATGAACTAATCACTATAATTTGTATGTCTTAAATGTACCTATGTCTTAAAGTATATGACTAAGGAACATGGGAAATCAGAATCTCCACAAACCAAAAATCACAGGCAACTCAAAGAGTGCTAACAAGACCCATTGTAAGTGGATATGGATAGGAGTTTATGCACAATGACATACCCGCAAGAAGTATCATAGCATACATATACAGAAATTACTATGATGTAAGAACAAATTATATTGACAAAATTTTAGAAAATAAAAATAAATAATGGAAGGAAGGAAATTGATAAATTAGGAATATTGGTAAGCAAGAAAAATATCTGCATATGTGTGTATACATAGATACAAATAAATACATGTGTGTACACATGTATATGCATATTTACATACACATACATGCATGTGTATGTGTGTGTTTCTTTTTACTGAAGTAAGAGCTGAGGGAAGTAGGAAGCTCCCAATTGGGAGCCAGCATTTCTGGTAATATCAGACACAGAAAATTATTCTAGGATTAAGGAGTAGAATAGAGTGCAGATTCTTATCAGCACCTTAAGGGGAGCTTCTGCAATAATGTGGTTCACCTCTATCTATAGATGAATGATTCAAACTCTCATTGACCCTTGGCTGACCTAGCAGTATTCTTTGGGAACCAATCTGCCACCATCAAACACCAGTTAATATTATATTTTCACTCGGAGCTGCTTGACCATCAGGGCATCCAGGAGGATGAAGGTGGGCTATTTAGTCCCTGTGCTGATTCAATTTTGTGACCTGAGGGACAAACTATGGGAAAGGATGTATCTCAAATTGACATCCACATAGAAATGTCTCTGTTTCCAGAGCTATGGAATGTGTGTCATCTCTGCCAGTGGACATGGAGAGAGACAGACAGACAGAAATAGAGAGAGGGAGAGGAAGCATTTTGCTTAGAGATTGTTACTAACCTGCCTAGTGAGTGGCTGGTGGCTTGGATGTTTGTCCCCTCATGTCAAACTCAGCATCCCTGAATTCTGTCTAATGAGTACAGCAAGAGACCAAAGGTGATGCCTATGTGGTTGTTTTCTCCAGGTGCTGAGAGCCTCTTCTTCTGCAAAAGCCCCCACTCCTTATTTTGCTGCCTTGGGCTAGATTGGGAAGATCAAAATCTCTTTGATAAGGTAAGTTTTCTGAATGCATGTGCAAAAACGTACATGTACACTTACTAAAAAAAATTACTAAGATGCTCCCAAAAGAGGCAAGGAGAGTGAGTACTCCAATGTAGTGTAAAAAAAGGAGGGGGCCTTAGAAGTTGGTCCAGTGTCACTTTGTGAAAGTCTCAACTTCTTTGTGACTCAGTTTCCTGCTCTTTCTCAAGTGTATGATAAAATCTCTGTCAGTCTAACAGGATTAATGTGTGTGGACAAAAGGAAATGGGTGAAATACTCAGACACTCAAACAAATCTAAGATTTTAAAGGTATGGGTATTCCCACCAATAATGCCCCTTATTTGGGACTCAGTTAACTCTTCCCCCTAAGTACATCAATGCAAATCCACCCCAGATGCCAAAGGCAATCTTACATTATCACTTAGCACCATGGGAATACCAATGCAGCACATAGACCATCCATTGGCCTCATTCTTGTCATGTGACTAGCCCATCTTAATTTTAATTCACACTTTACATTGATGATGTCTTTGTTATGGTTCTTGAAAACATTAACAAATTTATTTTGGTTCCTGAAAACATAAAGAATGTAAGATTGCAGAGAAGGCATAAACTCATATTAGTTGAGAAATTTTCCTGTATTAATAAAATTAGAGGTTCAGTCCTTATCCCTATCTTGAATATTTCAGATACTGGGTAGAAAGGAACAAATGCTTAATGAATTTCCATGATTTGAGTTCAAAAGAGAGAATTTAGAATCTTTAATATCAATGTTTTGAATGATATATCTTCTGGCTTTAGTTAAGAGCACAAAATTGATTGACTCAGCTTGGTTGGCAATTCTGTGATAAAATGTTCTTTCATTGAGACAATGAATTGTGGTGTATTGATTACTTCTCAGGATTTTTTAAGAGAAAGTAGGTATTGAGAACTATGATTTTGTTAGGTTGTAAGGGATCTAGAACTATGATTTTGCTAGATTGTTAGGGATCTAGAACTATTATTTTGCCATATTGTAAGGGATCTAGAACTGTTATTCTGTTCAGTTGTAAGGGATCTAGAACTGTTATTCTGTTCAGTTGTGAGGGATCTAGAACTGTTATTTTGTTCAGTTGTAAGGAATCTAGGACTATTATTTTGTTAGACTGTAAACTACCTGGGGGCAGGGACCATCTTTAACCTCTTTGGGTATCCTCAACACTTAGCACAGTGCCTGGCATCTAGTAGACACTTAATAAATGCTTATTGAATTTAATTGAATTTTCTCACTACTTATGAGGTAGCCTAGTATAATTGAAAGCACACTGGATTTCACACCAGATGTCAGGTCAAGTTAAAGCAATAGGCATTTATTAAGTGCCTCCCATTTGCTAGACACAATGCTAAGTCTTCAGAATACAAAGAAAGGCAAACACAGTCCTTACTTTCAAGAAGCTTAGCTCTATGTTGACATCTTAACTTCTGACACTTATTACCTATGTGACCTTGATCAGGTAACTTCAACTGACTGGTCCTCACTCTCTTCATCTATTAGACAAAGGGAATGGACGAGATTGGCTCAGGCATCCCTGTAAGAGACTGTGAGAATTCCCAGGCTTCTTTCACACCATTGCCAATAACAGATGGAGAGCAGGTAGAGACATTTAGTCCAATCCCTTCATTTGATAGTGAGTACATGTATCCAATCCCACTACACCATTCTGTCTCTAAATGCAACTTCAATTAAGAAATTTACTTGGGGGGTGGGGCAGCTAGGTGGTGCAGTGGATAAAGCACTGGCCCTGGATTCAGGAGGACCTGAGTTCAAACCCAGCCTCAGACACTTGTCACTTACTAGCTGTGGGAGCCTGGGCAAGTCACTTAACCCCTGTTGCCCCACAAAAAAAAAAAAGAAAGAAAGAAATAAAAGAAATTTACCTGAGACACTAAGAGGTTAAGAATTAGCCTATGATAGAAAAGCTAGTGTACAGTCAAAACAGAACTTGAACCTATTTCTTCCTGACCCCAAAGTAGCTCTCCACCTACTACTACTGTATACTGCCTCTTGGTCACAGGAGAGCTAAGAAGAGTCACTATTACTGAAGCTGAGATGTGTGATCAGTCAATTAGTCAATAAGCATTTATTAATTGCCTGAGTATGCCAAGCTCTGTGGATATAAGGACAAGAGAAAACAGAGTTAACATGATAAAGGAGACAATATACACATATCTGAATCAATAAAAACATATACAAGTGGATAGGAAGGAATGTGGCGACGGTGCCAGCATCTGGGGGTGGTGGTGGGGCCTCATGTAGGAGATGCTTCTTGAACTGAGTTTTGAAGGAAGTCAAGTATTCTAATGTTAAAACAACTTGTGGGTAAGTGAAATACTGGAGCAAATTTTTATTTGCCTGACTTCCACTGTATTCTTTTTCTGGATCTAGATAAGTTTATTGAGTTCATTTTTTGGTGGTTGTTGCTGTTTTGTTGTGGTGGTCATTGATTGCTGGTGCATGGGTTGCTATACACAGGAGTGTGTGAAATTTAGTCTGATGCCAACTATTTATAATTGTGTTCACTGCATTCATTCACTTTACTTAATGGTCAGTAGACTGATTTAGGCATAAATGGTTCCTTTGATTATATATATAATATGATATGAAATGATATGATATGATATATATTTTGGGTGCTTCTTTCTTCCTGTCTACTATGATAGAACAATGGACCAATCAAAATGACTTTACTTGGGGAGAAAACAGACTAGTTTTCAGGAAGGTATGACTGCTTCTATG
Organism: Dromiciops gliroides; assembly: GCF_019393635.1. NCBI lineage: Eukaryota > Metazoa > Chordata > Mammalia > Microbiotheria > Microbiotheriidae > Dromiciops > Dromiciops gliroides. The sequence goes on from NC_057866.1 coordinate 30,292,426, forward strand.
TCACCAGGGGCTTCTTTTCCATAAAGAATAGACTTTGTGAAGTGTGAGAACACTGGATCTAGAGTCAGAGGACCTGAGTTTAAAGCATAGCTCTTCAACCTTCTCCCTGGATGACTTGGAAAAGTCTTTTCCCTTCTCTATAATCTTCAACCTCCTCATCTGTAAAAATGGGCTGGGGGGGGTGTTACACTTAATAATCTCTAAATTCCCTACCAGTCCCAAAGCCTATCATCCAATGGCTGTGGTCATTGTAGCGAGGAGGCATCTCACTTCTTACAAGGTAGAAGAATCTATAAAGTCATTCAAGACTCAGCTCATGTAAACCAACCCTCCCCTAGGGAGAGTAACCATAATCCTCCCAAGAGAAGCTTTAAATCCTCACTCAGACATTAACTAGTTGTGTGAACCTGAGCAACACACTGCTCTTCTCTCAGGCTGCTTCTTCCTTTGTTTGTTTGTTTGTTTTGGTTTGGTTTTTTGTGAGGCAATTGGGGTTAAGTGACTTGCCCAGGGTCACACAGCTAGTAAGTGTTAAGTGTCTGAGGCCGGATTTGAACTCAGGTACTCCTGACTCCAGGGCTGGTGTTCTATCCACTGTGCCATCCAGCTGCCCCTGCTTCTTCCTTTGTAAGATGAAGAAAACCAGCTGTTCTTTGCAAATACTTTGCACATCTTAAATCACTACAAAAATATGAATTGAGTCCTACTGAAAAAGGAGGGAATAGGGAATATGCATTAGGCATCTATTAGGTGCCAGACACTATACTGTTTTAAAAATCAATATCATTCCATCTGACCCTCCCAGCAACCCCAGGAAGTAGGTGCTGTTATTATCCATATTTTATAGTTCAGGAAACTGAGGCATATAGAGGTTAAGTGACTTGCCAGGGGTCACACAACTAGGAAGTATCTGAAGCCAAATTTGAACTTGTTTTTCTGACTCCAGGCCAGTTCTATCTGCACTATGGCACCCACTAGCGGTCTTATTGAGTGATAACATCATTAGATTTCAGTCACAGTTTTCTCTTTTTATCCCTAGCACCTATGACAGGACTTTACATGTAGCAGACACTTAAAACATGTGGCGGGGGGAGGAGTGTTTGCTTATTTATTTGTTTTTTTTTTTAAGATCTAGTTGTTAGATAATAAATAGAGAGCTTGTAGAAGCAGCTAAGTGACACAATAAAGTGGTAGTCCAGGAAGCAGGAAAACCTGAATTCAAAAGTGGCCTTAAACACTTACTTGCTGTGTGACCCTGGGAAGTAAGAAACTATCTGCCTCAGCCCCTCAGCTCTAAAATGAGGATGATAATAGCACCTGCCTCCCAGAATTGTGAGAATCAAATAAGATAATATTTGTAGTGTGCCATTTTACAATTGAAGAAACTGAGACAAACAGGTTAAGTGATTTGCCCCAGGCCACATAGCTACTAAGTGCCTGAGGCAAGATTTGAACTCAGGTCTTCCTGATTCCAGGATCAGTGTTCTATCTACTACATCACCTATCCACTTCTACCCAGAGAAATTTATGAGATTCTAAGGTCATTATATTCATGTGTCCAAGTTATATTCAAACAAACAAAACCAATCATGATCCTTATTCCCTGCCTACTCTAAAAAGATACACACAGAGAGAGAAACATTTTTTTGCTTATTTTCATCTTCTTCCAAACTTCTCAGAACACTGATAAATGTCATACTCTTAATATATGTCAGACAGCTAAATGAAAATAAAAAAGAAAAAAAAATCTTTGCCAAACAGAAGTGACTTAAATAGACTTCCTAGTCAATTTATTTCAACACTGTGAAGCTATTTATTGGGTTTCTGGGCAATAAGAAATCATCATGTAATAAAATCAGACCCCCAGTAGAAACCTTCTAACCCTAAATTTGCTTGAAGATTTGTTCTTTTCTTAAGAATAAATGGAAAATAATGTTTAGAGTTGGTGAGTAGTATGAACAGTCCTTAAAGAAACCTCTCAAGCAAAGGCCTAGAAGGGCAATGTGATGTGATAGATAGATGGCTAAATGTACAGTCAGAGGTACCGGGTTCCAAGCCTCACTCTATCTTGTTAAGACTTTGGAAAAGTGGTTAGAGGAACAGAGTGATAGGTTTGACCCAAGAAAAGTCTCAGGATACTGGACCATGTAGGTGTGAAAAGCAAAAAATCTGCATTTGGAGAGGAATTCAGTGTCTATGTTTGACTTGCATTTTAATTTTAAAATAGTGAGAAGGCTACTATTTGGCAAACCTAATCTATAAAGTAAACTCATTAAATTCAAATATGAGATGGAGAAAAACAAAGCACTATTTAAACCCTCAATGAAAGGTAAACTAGAGGATGAGTCCTAATTAGCACTTGCAGAGAAATGTTTGATAAAAAATATTCCTTAGGATAAAGTACCGGCCCTGGATTCAGGAGGACTTGAGTTCAAATCTGGCCTCAAACACTTAATACTTACTACCTCTGTGACCCTGGGCAAGTCACTTAACCCTCATTACCTTGTGTTAAAATATATATATATATATATATATATATATATATATATATATATATATATATATATATATATATACACATACACACACACTTTTATATATATATTCCTCAGACCTATTCAAGCTGGCTCCATGTAAATGTTCCAGAATTTGTTAGGCTTGGAGGATTGTACTAATTTGATGCTGTGGAAATTTATTTTGATTTGGGGACCCTACTTTTGGGCTGGGATTGGAAGGCCTTAAGATCTCAGGGTCTCTCCCCCTCCTCCTCAGCTTTAGCTGAACCAGGAAGCCCCATGGGCTGTGCAGAACGCTGGGTCAGACAGCTGGGGGGAAGAGGCCCCAGCTCCCTCCGACCTGAGTGGAGGGATCCAAGGGATACTGGGCTTGTACAGGCTGGGCTCTGGTGAGGCACGTGAAGCGGGAGCGCACCCCCCCACCACCACCACCAGCTGCAGCGCTGGCTTGCGGATTAGCTTGGTGTGGGGGTGCAAGAAGCCCCGAGATTTGAGTGGAGAGAAGAAAAGGTATATATAGACCTGGGAGTAAGACAGCAAGGGGGGCGGACAAGGACAGAGGGGTTCGGTTGGACAAAGACAGACGAGAGAGGCTGAGAAGAGGTTCAAACAAGGAGACGGGGGACGAGATGAACAGCAACACAGGACTAGGAGCAAAGGCGGCAGAAGACAGACTGAACAGGAGGCAGCGGAGAGCACAGAAGTGGTCAGCACAGGGTATAGGTTGGAGAAAGTGAAGATTAAGAGGAGTTAGAATAAAGTACCTGAGTGCCCTGAGGCAAGAGGCAGCTAAGGCCCTTATTGTATTCAAAAAGTCTGAAGCACAGCAGGTAGGAAAGAGAAACAGTGGAAAGAGACCGCAGGAAAGCAGTCAGGTTGTACATTTTATTTCCCTGTATTCTTAATTTTCAATAGTATCTCATAAATAAACTCTGCTTTGATTATTTAGTTAAGAGGCTTCTTAATATTTTGCTTATCAATTTGGGAGTGGAGCAGTGTGGTGGAATTTTATAAACGGCCCACATAAAATTAAACACAGTCAGATAGCTAAATACTCAGAAGTTCCCAGATTAGTCCTCCATAAATTAGTCCAGCCAAATTAGCCCTACTCATCAAAAATATTCTAACAATGCCTTGAGTCTTCTTAAGATGTCCATGTGCCAAAAGCCATTCACATCTGGCCCCCATCATCCTCCCCAATCTTAATGCACATCATTGTTCTTTCCTCACTCCACAATTCAGCCAAATGGGATTACTGTTCCTCATGCAGGATTTCTATCTCCTGTCTCCAAAACTTTGAACTTGTCATACTAAATGACAGGAATGCATTCTGGTCTTCCCCCTATATTTTGTAATGCCTTGTTTCCTTTAAAACTCTGCTCAGGAGACACCCTCTAAGTGAAACCTTTCCTGAGAGTGCAGGTGTTAATGTTTTCCCCTAAATGACTTGCCTTTTTAAAAAATACATTTTATAGATACTCATTTCAGTTATCTACTCTCAAGGTCCCTGAGGCCAGACTCCATTTCATTTTGTTTATACCTAAAAGGGCCTAAAAGAGAGTCTAACTCTAGTAGGTACTTAATCAATGCTTATTGCTTAATTAATTATGGATCTGGTCCCAGTGAATAAGGCCAATGGAGCCTGGGGATTACATACCTGATTTCTACCAGAGTCACAAAGAAACACTGAAATTAATCAGATTCTGTGCGAACCCCTGTCTCTGCCCTCTTCCCTATAAAACACACATCCACATGTGTGCATACATACACATAGACACATACATATGGTGCCTACAGACAAAGAAAAACAACTGTAAAAGAATGTTGACCAACATTAATGTCTCCCCAGAGCTTAGCATAGTGCCTGGCATATAGTAGGTGCTTAGTAACTGCCTGTTAATTTGAATGCTTTCCAGCAGAGTGCCTGAGAAGTCAGATAGATTGTAGCTAACTTTCTAAGTGATCTCAGAGACCATTAGAGAAGGCATTCCATTGGTGTTGTCATGGACTTTTTCTTGCTCCAGAATGGAGCAGGTACCCCCTACTCTCATGGAAGCAGGGTATGAAAAAGTCTGGAAGAGCTGAATATCTTCAAGTGGTGAGATGATGAGAGTCAGATTAATATAAATATGTGTATATATATAGAATATGTATATATGTATGTGTGCTATCCCATGCATGTGTATATATATATATATATAGATGTATGTATGTATGTATGTGTGTGTGTGTGTATATTTTCCCCCCCTAACATTGCTGGAGAAAACTAGTCATTCCATAGGCGAATGTTTATGGAGTCCCTTGGGCACTAAGGAATTCAAGTCAATCAATATTTAAATAAATTAATTCCAACTATTCACTAGAAGGTCAAATACCGAAGCTTAAATACTTTGGCTCCATCATGAGAAGACAGGACTCATCAGAAGAGATCCTGATGTTGAGAAAATTTGAAGGCCAAAAGAGAAGGGGCAACAGAAAGTGAGATGGATAGAGAGTGTCATGAAAGCAATGAACATGAACTTGGAGACACTTCAGGACACAGTGGGGAATCAAAGTGTCTGGTTCGCTTTGGTGCATGGGGCCACAATAAGTTGGATAGAACTGAATGACAACAAAAGGTTTATGGGGTGCTGACAGTTTAAGTTTTAATGATTAGAGATTTGGTGGGCAGGCTGATTTTGGGAAAGGTTCCATGAAGGATATTAGGGTGGAATTCGGGGCCCAGAGTAGGGAGGGATTCTAGTTTGGGGGCAAAAGTATACAAAGAAATCCCAGGACCTTGTCCATTTCTCAAATGGCTAAATATCAATTGTAGGTAATGCCTTTATGGAGGATCCAGTACTCCAGGGAAAACAAATATTTCCTTCAGAATGTTTCTGGGTGGATCTTAACATTTTGATAGGAAGAGCAATATGAGTGAGTGTAACCAGTATAGGCTGTGAATGGGGCATCTCTGTCTAGAGCTTGGGAAAAGATATATGATTCTCATTTGCTTGTCTCCTGTGCCTCCATTCTTTAGGTTCTCCTGGATTCCTTGATTTATTGGGTCTCACCTTGGTTCTGGTTTCCATCCGGTTCTTACTTTTAGTGACATCGATGTCTAACCTGGCTTACTCTCTCAATTCTCCCATTCCTATTTCTGACTGGCTGACTGATTCTCCTTCTTGACCTACCACTTTCTAGAGTTCCTTCTGTAAGGGCCAAATTTAGTATGGGGAGTTAATTGGGCAGCTTGCCATAATATTGGGGTTCAGAAAATAATGACAGACCTTCTCCAAACTTCCTCTTTTTCAGTCATTTCTCCCAAACTAATAAGAAAGGAGATTAACAACCTCTTTTTCACAAACAAATCAGGTTTTATTAATGGGAACAAAATTTACCACACAAGTGGAGTTAATAAAGCTAGGGACAATGAGAAAGGGAATAGAGAAAAGGAAAAATATGACCCTCTTCTCAGATGGTTAGAATCTAAATCTCTAGGGTAAAAAAAAAGGTCCCCAGGTACCTCAGAAAAGCTCTACTTCCTCAGCTACTCAGAACAGTTTGGGTCTGGCAAAAACTAACTCAAACTCTAAACTTGTTTCCTGCTCAGCAGCCTTAACTTTCCAGCTCAGCAGGATTAACAAACCAGCCTTACTTCAACAACACAAATTCACCACCACCTGGCATATGTAGTTCTAAGGAGACTCAGCTTTGCAGTCTCTCCTGGTTAGGTCCGAAGATCAAACACACATCAGCTCCTCCCTCCCTCCCCTCCTCCCTCTCTCTCTCCATCTCTCTCTTCCCCCTCTCTGCCTCTCTCTCCCTTTCTCTCCCTCTTTCCCTCCTCCCTCCCTCTCCCCCATGCTTCTCTGAGAGTACTTTCTCTCCCCCTTCCTGCCTCTCTCACAGGAAAGGTGGTTCTATAGCAATGCTGAGTCTCCAATTGGTTCAACATACCCCCTGGTGTGTTGCCATTATAATTTGTCCAGGACCATGTAGGCATGGGGGAACTCCTAGGTGGGGGTTAGGTATTTAATTTGATACTTTGACTCACTAAATGCTCTTTGTGATGTTTGTTCTATAATCTCTTAAAGTATACACCTGTCTTCTCCTAGGCTTTTAAAACTTCCATCTTTTCAGTCTGACCATGATGAAGCAAAGATGGGGTTATAAAAACTCCAAATCACAATTAATTCCTTGCACTTCTTTAAAAGATTATTTTTTTTTCTTGGTTTAATTTATTATTTCATTTTCCCCCAATTACATGTAAAAACAATTTTAACATTCATTTTTAAAACTTTGAGTGCCAAATTCTCTCCTTCCCTCCATCCCAAACACTCCCCATTGAAAAGTCAAGTCATTTAATATAACTTATACATGTGTAGTCATGCAAAACATTTCCATATTAATCATGTTGTAAAATAAAACAGACCAAAAAACTCAAGAAAAAACTCAAGGATACTTCAGTTTATATTCAGATACCATCAGTCCTTTCTCTGAGGATTGATAGTATTTTTCATCATAAGTCCTTCATAGTTGTCTTAGATCATTGCATTTCTGAAAATAGTTGTCGTTCACAATCGATCATCTTACAATGTTGCTGTAATTTTGTACACTGTACATTTCACTTTGCATCAACTCATCTTAGTCTTCCCAGGTTTTTCTGAGACATCCTCCTCATAAATGATTAAGTTATTAAAGTCTCCACTATTCCCATTCTACCCTGATGCCATATATAATTCTTCCAGGTTCCAGCCATCCTAGTAATCAATCAATATGTGAATGCTGAAATTTCCAATTTTGGACCAGGAAAACAAAAGCCGTTGGCTAAGAATTCAGTTCTCCAGCAAAGAGCTATTTAGTGTTGTTATTTTTGTATGAAATAATTTGCTATTTTAATCTAATTATAATGACTCCAGACAGACTTATTTTAGACATCTAAATTATGCTTTCCAAGTAAGTTTTAGCTCCCCAATATATCTTTTTTTAAACAAATCATTTATTGAGAAATGTCATGGAAGGGGTAGCTATGTGGTGTGGTGGTTAGAGCAATTGTCCCTGGAGTCAGGATGACTTGAATTCAGATATGATCTCAGACACTTGTTGTGTGACCCTGGGCAAGTCATTTAACCCCAATTGCCTCTGTGTGTGTGTTTGTATGTGTGTGTGTGTGTGTGTGTGTGTGTGTGTGTGAGAGAGAGAGAGAGAGAGAGAGAGAGAGAGAGAGAGAGAGAGAGAGAGAGAGAGAGAGAGAGAGAGAGATCATGGTAACATGAGTATAAGACTGGTCTTGGTGTGTCAGGAAAACTTCAGTTCACATTTTGCCTTTGATATATATTGGAAGTGTGATCCTAGCTAAGTCATTTAATTTCAATGTGTCTTCAGATGATTGAATTCTCTAACCCTTTAAGTTATAGATGAGTTGGCAATTTAAAACATTAGAGGGAGTTTTCAAACAGGCAGTTCAACATACCAATGAATTATCATCTTGAGACTGTATCTATCCACCCATACACCCATTCATCCATAAATACAAGACTGCTCTAAGCTTTGCAAATGAGCTTTAGCTCATTAATATATCTATATCTATATCTCTATATTTCTACATGCACACACACATATGCCATGGTAACATGAGTATAAGAACAGTCTTGGAATCAGGAAATCTTCGGCTCAAGTTCTGCCTTTGACATATACTAGAAGTTTGACCCTGGACAAGTCACTTAACATCAATGTGTTTCTAGATCAAAGCTTCTTAAACTGTGGTTTGTGACCCCATTTAGGGTAGCATAACTGAATGTGGGGGTGAGTCACAAAAAAGTTGGCAGCAGTAAAACATTAAATATACCTATTTTATATACCTACATACCTGGGGCAGCATAAAAATCTCTCAGTCAGAAAGGGATCACATGTGTAAAAAGTTTAAGAAGCCCTGCTCAAGAAGACTAGATTGTCTATTTTTACATGTTACAGGTAAATTGGACATCTGTATCTGTAAAGAAAGTTTTCAAACAAGGTATTTACCAAATCAGTTAAATATTACATCCAGACCATATATTCAGTCAACCAGCCACCCAACCATATGGACATCCATATATACAGACAGAGAAACACTTCAATGAATCTTTTATCTCAATGATAAAATTACTTCCTCAAGTGGTATAAAAGAAGCCCTCCCCCCTCTTCCCATCCCTCATTTTTTAAATCAATGGAACACTGTTCATGTGTCCCCTTAAATCTCCTAAAAGGGTCCATCTAACATGCTGGAGGCCTGTTGATAATATATAGGTAACAGTAAGCCTGTGTACTATCCATCTGTTGTCCCTTGCTCTCTGCATGATTAGCCTATCTCCTTTCCTAGTTATGGATCTCTTAGAGAACACCTTTTTTGAGCAGAATTTGTCATTGGTAATGGTGTTTCATTAGTAGCATGGAATAGTTTTCCATGCCCCCACCGCCCTTTTTATTAAAAGTTACTCTGAATACTATAGATTAATGAAAGAGACATAATCTGCTTAGTGTAAGAGATTTAGGAGAACACTATTGATCTTCAAATTTCCAGGACAAATAAATGAAGAAACTTTTCAACAGAGAAGAGGCAGGAGAGAAATATCGGCTATAAGATCATTGAAATACTTGATTCCAAAGTGAGAAGAATCTTTAGAGATCATTTA